>NC_139631.1:23863803-23881303 GCF_964638095.1 Poromitra crassiceps | reverse complement strand
ATGTACTGTTATTTCTTTACTGTGTGACGAGTCTGATGACCAGTTATGCTATGGTCTGGACTTTTATAATGTACCTACAATAGATAAATACAAGCTTGTGTATTGTTTTCTATAACGTTATGTGACTGATGTTATAGTCAGTGAAGAGTTGTGTTGCCTTTAGCATTAGCTTTGTTTTCATACCGTTGGCTTTGCTCAATTTCATCCCGGGCCACATCAGCATTATAGTTGCCCTCAAAGGGCTGTTGTAAATGTAACATGACATAAATGTATCTAGCCTACTTGTTATCATATTACAAAATTGCCTCTGATTAATATTTTTGGGTTTGAGTAATAATAACAATAATTAATAACTAGCTCTGAAAGCAGAAGTATAGGAAAAATAATGGGTAAGACACAACTACAGTAGTAGCGTACAACTATTAGAGCAAATTGTATTGCGCAAATTGTATTCTTTGCTAGCTCTCGCGGGCCACATAAAATGAGGTGCCGGGCCGGATTTGGCCCCCAGGCCTTGAGTTTGACACATGATGTAGCCTATGGAGCCTGTGTGTGTGTGTGTGTGTGTGTGTGTGTGTGTGTGTGTGTGTGTGTGTGTGTGTGTGTGTGTGTGTGTGTGTGTGTGTGTGTGTGTGTGTGTGTGCGTGCGTGCGTGCGTGTGTGCGCGCGCGTGCGTGCGTGTGCTCATGTGTGCAGTAGTGTGTGTCTTCAGGCTAGTGGTACTGTATGAATAGGCATTGGACTTAAAGATAGCCTTTGCCTTGTTAATGTATATGTCACTGGCTTCCCCGTCTGGCCCACAGTGCTACGCGATGCCTCCCAGTGCTTCCACTGCACTCTTCTTCTGTGACCTTCAGACGTTGTTGTTAGCCCTGTTCACTCAACGTGTGATAGTTTTCTGTAATGGGTTGAAAGCATCACTAACCTTTCCACAACTAGTTTGTCATACAATGTGTGTGTGTGTGTGTGTGTGTGTGTGTGTGTGTGTGTGTGTGTGTGTGTGTGTGTGTGTGTGTGCGTGCATCCATATTGTGTGTGTGCATCCATATTGCATTTGCATTCTGTGTGTATACCTAAATCTGTGTCTGAGAGTGTTTTTACATAATAGTCCTTTTTAAATGAACCGAACTCAGTCCTCTTAGGTGGCGTCCAGACCAAAAGCATTTTTTTCAGTCAGAACGCTATGAAAATCATGTCGAGGGCACTTCCATTGTGCACAAAACACAGCGCATGGAGCGTTTTTTTGGCTTCGTTTTATTTTCCCCTGCAGTCGCGCGCACTAGAGTTGAGCACACAACGACCACACGGACGGTAGCCAGCTAGTTTTGTCTGTTTGATGTTGTTCACTGTCAACATGAAACCCAGATTATTGCCAATTCTGGCAGCAGCGGACGTTGAGGATACCTCGGGAGGAGAAATGGTAGGAGTGGAAAAGACGAGCAACAAAAACAACAGACGCCAGCAGCGCTAAACGCCAGGTGCGTTCATTAAAAGAGGAGCACTCCAAAAACGCTTTTGGTGTGAATGTCCCCTTATGTGGCCTTCTTACAGTAATATGTGCTAAAGTGTGTGTGTGTGTGTGTGTGTGTGTGTGTGTGTGTGTGTGTGTGTGTGTGTGTGTGTGTGTGTGTGTGTGTGTGAGACAGACCCTGGTCCGTTTGGTGTATTTCCATGTGTCACATTGAGTCATCAGTGGGCCTGTCATCGCCATAGCGACTATGCGGTGACATATGCCCGCTTGTCGGCATATGACTGACAGGAGCGTTGCCGTGGTGAAATCCAGTGATGTTTGAACAAATCACACCTCTTCCTCCTTCTCTGAGTGTCAGTCTCCCTGTAGCTTGTCTCTCCCTCCCTCGCTCTGTTTATGTAGCTCGCTCCATCTATAATCTGTGTGTGTGTGTGTGTGTGTGTGTGTGTGTGTGTGTGTGTGTGTGTGTGTGTGTGTGTGTGTGTGTGTGTTGAAGAAGAGATGGAAAAGTTACTTTCAAAATGCAATCCATGACATCATAATTAAGTTAATTAAGTTTGGTATCCTTTGTCCTCAAAACCCATGCTGGTGTTTCTATACACGCAGGTGGATGGGTGTGTGTGTGTGTGTGTAGAGGGGTTCATCCTCTCAATAAACTCAATAAAACCCACATAACTTTTTTGCGAGTGGAAGTAATGTGTAATCTCAGTCTAAATGTCCAAATTCTGTAGGCCTATGCAATCAATTTTTCATATGGGAATCCTATATGTATGGTGACTTGCTGTTTCAGAGAGCTGATTGGTCAGAAGGTGGGTCTTTCATGGGTTTTGATCTTATCCTCTGAACTTAACCTGCCCCGTAGCAGGTTAGCCGTGCAGCACGAGTTGCTCGGTAAGAAGTGAACTAGGACGACAAACCCAGGGTTAAACCTGAGGTTACCTCGCTAAGCCACTAATCTTGCTTCGTAGTACAGGCCCCTTTCTGCGTTTGTATTATTTTTGTTTATTGTTCTGGCTATGCCCACCCTGAAGCCAAATGTGAACTGGAGAATAAACCTACTCCTTCTGACTGTTATAGTCCATCATTTTTCTGGTCCTCCTTGGGAGCGGGGAAATGTGGGGGGTCACAGTCATTCCAGTTGTGTCCAGTTCACCTAGGCACACACAGACGATGAAGAAGATGGATATTTCTTCAGATATGTTTATGTAGTTCAAGGTGAGAGAAGTGAGAAAGTGTAGCAACTAGAGTAGGACCAGAGAGAGTGAGCCAGGCAGGCACATTATGCATGGAGTGATGTCCAGCTTGGGGCAGAAAATGCAGAGGTGCAACCAATAAGAGTCATTGGTATTGATGGCGCAGCATCTCATTGGCTGGCTCTGAGTCTGCATCTCCAGGCAGCCGGGCTCTGGTCCTGCAGCCGCCTCATCTTTTCCCCGAAGCACACCCACCAGGCGAGGCCGATCACGAAGAACACCACAGACTCCACATAGTAGCCGTCCAGTGTCGTCACACACGCACCGCCCTCCTTCACGCACAGCCCGGCCTCCTCTGGGGAGCCACAGCTCTGTCCCACAGCACCCTGGCATTCCTTCCAGGTCAGTGGATCCACCATCCACAGAGCCACAGTGGACGGCCAGTTTCCCCCCAGGTTGGTGACGGTGTTCAACAGGGTCATGTAGGTGCCGCCGATCAACGGGTCGCTCACTTTGGCGTGGAAGGCCGTGCAGGCCACGTACATGGTGTACAGCGCCACCTGGTACAGGCCGTAGCTAAGCAGCACTACAGCGTAGTAGTAAACAGAGAAGCCCCCGTCCTGTTTCATACTGGGGGTCCACCACACCAGCAGAACATACTCCAGCGCTATCAGTAGCCTAAAAGGGAAGGCCTTGTAGAAGACATCCAGAGGTCTGGGTCCTGCTGTGTATTTGCTGATGAACAGAGGCAGCAGGATCTGTAGTGGCACCATGGGCACTGCCAACAACACCAGCTGCTCCTTAGGAAGACCGGCCTCCACCAGCTTCAGACCCGTCACTGCATCTGCTGCAGAGAAGCCAATCTTAGCAGTGATGAGCATGCTGCAGAAGGTGAACACTACAGGCATGTTGATGATCGAGAAGAGCTGCTTGTAGGTTTCTGTGACATTCTGCGTCTCCTGCTGGACTCTCCTCTGTCCTTGGCCACGCTCAGTCTCCCTTTTAAAGATGGCCACCAGCGTCGTGGAAACCAGGAACACCACACCCCAAAAGAACAGGAAGTCTGACAAGGTGACGATGCCCGTGTCTTTGGGCTCTGTTCTGAGGTATTTGTTGCAGAAGTCAGTGGACTCAAGAGCCAGGAAGAGCACGTTCCCCAGGAAGTAGCCAGCTGTTTGGCCTACAGCGTTACATGTGGAGGCATAGCCGACATTCTCTCTGGACAACATCGTAAGAGCCCAACCATCCACAGCTATGTCCTGTGTGGCTGCCAGGAAGGCTAGTGTAAAGAAGACTGCAGTAAGCGTAACCATATCCTGCCCCTGCAGCAGTGAATCGGCCGACATGGAAAGGTAGAGCATGAAGAAGCCCAGCAGGTACTGGGTGGGCACAAGCCATGACTTCCTTCTACCAAACTTTCTGAAGTAGAGCGCGTCCACCAACGGAGCCCACAGAAGCTTGAGACTGAAGGGCCAGAAGACAAGGCTGAAGAAGGCCAGGTCCTTGTAGCTGGCCTTTTTACTCTGCAAGATCAGCGGGATGCTGCCGGCCAGTCCCAGAGGAATGCCCTGGAGCACGTAGAGGAAGAGGAGAAGCAACACGTTCCCCAGCTCCCTACGGATCCCCGGCCGCGCTTTTGAACACTTGTCGTTTTCAGAGTCTGACCGCCAGAGAAGACCCTTGGTCTCCACTTCTACTTCCGGGTCTGCCTGCCCCCTGTCCGTGTCCCTCATGTTCTCAGGTTGGAGGTTAGCGCTCACTGTCCTTGGGCATATGTCATACTGACATCAGTCACTGGCCCACTTGATGATTGTGGGACATGACATCATCAGTCACATCAATCGATGATTGTGGGGCATGACATCATCATGTTGTGGGATTTATGACAACACTGATGATGCCACGATTTGTGCAAATCGCTGATGTCACTGATGATGTCACGATTTGCTAACATGGCCCACCTTAGGCCATTTTAATTACTCTGGAGACGGTGTGCCACATGTTGTGGGTTTTCTTTGACATCACTGATGATGTCACTGATGATGTCACGATTTGCGTCACAAATCACTGAGGATGTCACTGATATGACTAACAGACAAACACCGCCCAACCTGCAATTCTATGATGAAGATGATGATGTAAGTGACACAAACATGCTGATTTTGTCCACCCCCCCCTTCTTTCTCTCTCTCTCTTTCTCTCTCTCCCCCAAAGATTATGTTTTGAGGTAGTCTGTTTTATAGCAATGCATCAATTTCCAAGTGCAGCCACGCTTAAAGGGAATGGGAGATGACACTCTGATTGGTTGAGTTCATGTTATGCCCAAAACACACCTCTGAATAATTCTGGTACTTAACCCAGCCCATTTCAGCAAAGGGGCAAATCTGTGCTGTCAAATTAGGAAAGGACTTGGTCCTGGACATGCCTCCAACTACACCAATGCCTGGCCCTAATTTCCCTAGCATCACTGCTGCACCACAATACGCAAGATATGATGGGGCCAAGTTTGCTAAAAGAGTCAAAGGTTATCAGAATAATTTCCGGGTAGCATCTTGGAAATATGCAAATTAGGGGTCCAGACACACCCAATCGTAAAGATAAGCATTCCAATGTGTTTCTAATGGTCAAATAAACATAAATAGACATCAAGTTTGCATTTCTAGCTCATCTGGTAAATTATCGCTGAAACCTTTTTTGGGCAGTGGCCATATTGGATTTGGCCGCCGGGGGTCACCGGCTCGGGCGCTCTCACTAAATCATTAGAGCATGCCCAGGGCTACAACTGGGCCAAATTTGATTTTAGTTTGTTTTTAAACTTTGGTCCAAGTGAAATGTTCTATGGGCTCTCCTGATTCTAAGCTGAATCGCTGGGTTTGACCAAACTATTTTTTATAAGCATTTTACAAATGTCTATGGGAAAAAGAATGGCAGATGAAATCCCTTGGTTCGTATGCCTAAACCGGAAAGGGCGTGACTTTGGCTCTCTATAGATTTTTGAAAATGTATATATAACTTTTATTGAGTATGTTATGGAATGTGTTAGTATCTATCATTTCCATTTTCTGTTTGCGTCCCATTGTCTCGCAGGATCCACAAATGAATGCATCTTTAGACACAAAGGGTACGTTCGTAAATCCACTCTGACGCTCTACACTGAAATGAGAGCGCGAAGGTACAGTACATTACAACGGCGCTCCCAATTTACCAACAGTCCAGTGTGCGCTCTGGGCGCTCCAAGTGCTTTTTCCGAACGCACCCCAAAGAGTGTCTCTTCAATCCGGTCTGCAGCTCACTCTAATGGGAGAACAAGCTGTGTGAAGAGACAACATGTCACCAGGCGGTCTCCACTCAGCCACCTCCCCACTCAGGGCATACTTAGCATTTACACCACCAACACCACCACCACCACCACCCTCCTCCCACCCACCACCCCCACCCCCCAAAAGAAAAAAGAAGAAAAAAAAGGCGGAACACGCTAACATTTAGCGGTGGGGAAAGCGAGGGAAAGGACACGCAGACGTTCCTAGCCAGGCAGGCAGGCAGGATTCCTCGGGCCCTGCACTAAAGCCATGGGGAAGTTTTTAATTCCTCCACCCTCACGGTTCATTTGTCCTCCAGATCCCCTATGTGAAGCCCTGCGATGTCCACTCATGTGTGCGTCGTTGCTGAATTATTAACTAGAGAGATAGGGGAAGAAGGAGGTGATGGAAAGATGGAGAGGGAGGTGAGGAGAGGAGGTGCAGAGGGAGAAGAGAGTGAGTGAGGAGAGGTGTGGAGATGTAGTGGAGGGGTGAGACGTAAAGGTGGGGGAAAAAGGTGAGAAGAGAGAGGAGAGCTGGAGGACGGGTGAGATGAGGGAGAGGGCAGGACAGCTATGACAGAGAAAATCATGTTGCACTGTTTTTGAATACAAAGCTATTCATTGTGTGTGTGTGTGTGTGTGTGTGTGTGTGTGTGTGTGTGTGTGTGTGTGTGTGTGTGTGTGTGTGTGTGTGTGTGTGTGTGTGTGTGTGTGTCTCTGTGTGTGTGTGTGTGTGTGTGTGTGTGTGTGTGTGTGTGTGTGTGTGTGTGTGTGTGTGTGTCTGTGACATCTTTGGTGCTGTGGTGTTTGTGCACTGCACTTCTCACACAGTGTTGCCAGGTACTGTGACATGTTTTACCTTGGATTTTCTGTTGAGTGAAAAGTGTTGTCAAAAACAAACATCTGAGGCACTCAAGTACTGCTAACCTTTCTGCAGAAATAATTGATTGGCTGGAAAAAGATAACTCAAAATATCCCCAAATGTTGTTGTCTCGACTTATTTTATTGAAAGAAGTTGCTAATTGTGCCGCTAATCAAGCTAGCCACCTTTCACTTCTTATACGTAAGGCTACTTGACAATAAAAGCGTCCCATTAGCTCCGGGACAGAGCATAAAAGTTACATGGTGCATAACTTTGTCATTTCGTCTGGTCCGCAGTGTTTTTGTTCCCCCATAGAAATGCGGCAGTATGCAGCCTAACCTCACCAGTTGCTACGAGTTAGAGAAAAAATAAGAAGCATGGCCATACCAAATGAAATATTCAAAGAAGTAGCCTACTTGAGGAAACTTGCTGGATCCATAACATTACAGTACAGCACTTTGGTTCCTACGTTCCGGCCATAGCTGGAAGTCACAGACCGAGGTTTTACCATCCAGACGACATGGTGCAGGAAACAGGTGTTCAGGACACAGAGTGTGAATGATAGAGGTGCCATTCTCCCTATTAACTCATTGAGTGCCAATGACGACTTTAGTCGTCAATTCGGATAGTAACGTTGAGTGCCAATGACGACTAAAGTCGTCAATTGCGTTTTTTGACGGTGGGACGTGGATCAAAGCCTATTACATCTCCTATAAAAATATGGGAGCTATTGAAGGTGTATAACCTATTTTACAGACCCATTAGGTGGCGACAGTGCTCTCCAGATTAGAGAAAGGTCAGGAAAACAGCAGGAAAAAGCCCCGTGATGAAAGAGAAACCGCTCATGCTGCAGCCAGAGCCATATAGATGGCTCTGGCTGGAGCTGACGTTGGCTGCGAACAGCAGTCAATCCGCGCCCACAACTGAGCCTCTCTGTCTCTGCTGCATAGTTTATCCACACGATTAGCCGCCAGAAAAGCAGCACCCGACGCCGAAGGGCCAAACCATTCTCAGCAGTCCGGTTTGGCTTTTCCGTGTCGCGCTGGGAGCCGGCGCACAAAAACGGAGCACTCCGAAAATAGACCTGGGTGCGTGAGGCTGTGTGTTAGTGTGGGGAGGAGTTTGCAGCTGAGGGGGGGAGAGGGGGGTGGGGCACGCAGGGCACCACACAACTACACCACGTCACTACATCAGAAAATATTAGCTTCAGACTCAGTGAATGTGCTTGAAATGCTTCATTTCACAAAAGGCGGAATATCTCAGCTTCTAGATGGAAATGCCTGTTTTTACTGTTTTTGACCTATCTTCTCCGGCTGATAACTAAAGAACGGAAAATGATATCAATAAACTTTTTTTTGCTGCTGATACAATAGAGTCTCATCGTTCTTTGTGCGTGTTCGGTGTTTACATAGTAATATCACACAATATTCTGTGGGCCTCGAGAAATCACTGAAAACGCTCTGAAACTCGCACTGGGAGCGTCCGTTCTCCAAAAGTGGCTGGCACTCAATGAGTTAAAAGTTAATATACCATCAAAATGATTTAAAAGCTGTTATATTAACGTTAAAAAAAAGTTACATATGGGGCCTTTAAATTGAACTGAAACATAAATCAAGCTTGTATTCATGAAACGATCGGAACATTTGAATTCCTATAACAAGGACAATTTAAGTGTTGCCCCTTATATGCTCGTTCAGCTTAAACTCTTTTCCACATTACAGTATAGGAGGAGCTGAAAGGAGATACTCTCGCCTTTACTGCCGTTCTGACCCAGCGTCATTCATACAAAGCGGATGTCTCTCTCCGAGTGATCGCATCGCTATTGTTCATGTCGGAAGTATAGGGCTGGGCAGGGCCTGTCTTACAGCCACCAGACTATTGTACTGTACAGCAGCAGTGTGCTGCGATCTACCCGCTATCTTAAGGACTTAATTAGGTCAGAGTGACACAACACGCACAGTCAGTATGGGTTGCATCATTACATACTGACAATTACCTGAGAATGCACTGTACTGTACACTCAGGAGGGGGCTCACCCAGGGGAGACACACACACATAGAGTACGTACACAATCACACACACACACACACACACACACACACACACACACACACACACACTATCTCTCACCCACGTATACACACAAAATTGAATATGTGCACGCGCACATTTCTAGACAAACACACACACACATAATGTATAAGACAGGGTGAGACAGAGAGAATGAGTTTGGGCTGATTAGTTTGAATATGTATGTATGTATGCGTGTGTGTGTGTGTGTGTGTGTGTGTGTGTGCACGCTCCAGTGTCTGTCTACAGTTCCATGCATTTGTGCGTGCATGTTGTGGGAGGGGGTTGTGTGTGTGTGTGTGTGTGTGTGTGTGTAAGTGGTGGGGGGGGCATCCTCCAGAGAGAGAAGCCAACTCGACCCCCCTTCTTGCCGCCACCGCACGCACACGCGCGAGCGCACGCACGCACACACGCGCACACACACCTACACACACACACACACACACACGCACACACACACACACACACACGCACGCACGCACGCACACACACACACAGTGTCTGAGGGCTACAGTAAGCCCTGGCGGATTTGTAGAAGGCCCGGATTGTTCATTAATAAAGAAAAGATGAAAACAGGGGAGTGGGGTGGAGGTGTATGTGGGTGTGTGTGGGTGAGGGGGGGTGAGAGGGGGAAGGGGATGAGGAAAAGATAGTGGGAGCAAAAGAGACGGGGGGAATGGAGAGGGAGTGAGAGAGGAGGAGGGGGCGCGACATGGTATTAGACAGTAATTAAATAATCATCTGTGTTGCTCTCGTTTACTCCCTCCCCTCTTCTTCCACTCTTCCTCCTCCACCTTCTCCTGCAGCACTAGCGGCCACAACACCTGTCACAACTCATCACCCTCACACGCGCGCGCGTGCACGCGCACACACACACTCACACGCACGCACACACACACACACACAAACACAGAACAGACTACGGAATAAATCACATCAAAGCCATACACACATTATGGACACACACAGGGGTGTAAAATATAAACACTCGTACATACAGTAAGGCATACACGCACACAAATATGTAAATAAAACAAAACACACATACAAACGGGAGAGTGGCTGGGTACCGAAGAGTAGAGGGTGTCTGTGTAAATGAATTTCTACCCCCCACTAGTTTCCTATGGCTGCCCTCTCCTCCTTATCAGTCTTCTTCTTGTATCAGGTATCCCGTGTGCAGCCCAGGTGCTGCCAGGTCCTGATGACATGCGGTGTTGTTGACGGGGTGTGACGGGTCCACAGACGGCACTGGTGTCACCGCTAATTGAAACACTACACTGAGACGGACCAGATTACTGCCGTCAAGGAAAACCATACCGCTGCCCACGCAATCACAGAGAAACGCATGCGAGTACAGTAGTATGCATGCTCAAGCACTTGCACTGACGCACGCACGCACGCACGCACGCACGCACATACTGTACACACAAACCGTGTTGGCTTTGACTTTGTACGAGAGTACTTAGATTACTTTTGGTGGTAACTAATAACTTAAAAGATGAGGCTTACCTTCAACAAATCCTATGAAAATAACAAAATCAGCAAATCAAGTCTCGTCCATGTAGCCGGTGCCCAACACAGCCATAGAACTTCATTGTATAAGAATGTTAAAAACGCGTCAAAGAGCCATGCCGTGGGCAGCATATTTCATCATTATGATGCATCGGGCCTGCATGACCTTTTCTTCAAACAACTTAAAAAGCCGGCTGTAAACACTTTGCAATCTCAGGAAAGTGTAGATCCGCAGCACTGAAAATAGTCCCGGTGTAGTATTTGTTCCCATTTGAATTCGATTTGGTAATAATAACTACAACAGCCTGATTTTTCGTGGTAACAATGATCTTTTAAATTTGTGAGCTGTATTTGGTTGTTTTTTTTTAGCTTACAATTGGAGCCTACAACGCCAACAATGATGCCATCGACCATCGTCGATTTTTACCCTGGACATCGTGATGATTCAAGTTGGTAGACATCGTCCAACCCTATCCAATGGCTTCCCGGGTTGACGGCGAAAAATGATATGTGGGAAGTCAGAAAGTAACTCGAATAGATCAAACGCATTGTTGATTTTGTTATTTTCATAGAATTTGTGGACGGTAAGCAATGCATCAAAAAACACCGGCTTTATCCTTTAACACGTTCGTTTTTCAATTATTGTAATCTATTCCTCATTACTTTTTAAAATTAGAATAACTACTACTTTTGTTTCCTATATTTTGTTTAAAAAAATGGCAAAAGAATATTCTAATGAGTGACTTCTAATAAATACTAACTTTGTAGCATAACTAATTTAAATTGTAATTTAAGTAAAGAAGTAAAGTAACTGATTACACACACAGAGAGACACACAGAAACTCTCATGCTGCAGTACTCTCAAACATGCAAATGCAAATGCATGCAAATGTATACTTAACGGGTCACGCATTATTGTTCTGCTTTCTCAACCTATCTGTCCTATGGATTTTAAGATTTTACTGATTACATTTAGGGAATGGCTACGTCTGCTCCTGAGACCAATGCCTACAATGAATACATAAAACCATTCAACTCTTAATACCTTTGAATGAAAACATGACGTGCAAGAAGTAAATGCGTATATCTGATATACCAATCTGCAATTTCATTAACACAATAATCTCCATCTGGCTATAACATCAACCACAGACCGCTGCTCCACCAACATTGTTCACATGTATGCATGAAAACACACACACACACACACACACACACACACACACACACACACACACGCACGCACGCACACACACGCACACACACACACACACACACACACACACACACACACACACACACACACACACACACACACACAATTAGCACCCACTCACGAACATATACAACTGAATGCCAATCTGACATAGAAGTACATTATGTATAATTATACCCAGCCATATGGCCATGGGGCCGACAGGGTTCAGCTCTAAGGAGAATACACACACACACACACACACACACACACACACACACACACACACACACACACACACACACACACACACACACACACACAGAGCAGACAGCACAATAAACATTCAATAGTGTCAGCGAGGATTCATTCTCTCATTCATGTATTCATATTCCTCTGTGCAGCCACGGGGCCTTGCGGTGTAACGCGGCGTATGGGCCAGTATGGCTGCATAATATGGCCTTTGTTAATGGCAGTGAGATAATGAAGTGCCTTCTTACAGCGGGAGGTAAACAGGATTCTGATTAACATCTGCTGGGAACTGCACATTGAGATTGAATGTAGCTGGAAACCAATCAATCCATGCTGCAGCAGCGTCAAGAATCAGGCAGGATCAATATCTATACATTACAGTAAGACAATGTAAAGGTCTTTCCATCTTCCATGTGTGGCTGCTTTGATGAAGCCTTGTAGGTTTTTGTTTGCTCCATATCATTTAGATGGAAATACAGTTTTGAAAATGTTTGAAAACAAAACAGCAATTGTTGTTTATGGCCATGCAAACGTGAGATTCATCAGCAGGATGCAAGTGAACAGGAGTGCGAACATGCACGTGCACTAGTACGTACGTACGTGCACACACACACACACACACACACACATACACTCTAACATCTACACTACAGTATCTGTGGAAATAGAAAGGCTGTGATTATGGGAAAGAAAGAGTCTCCATATGAAACCTAATGAAAAGGAAATATTCATTTTAGGGGAAAACAAACTATTGAAAAGCTGCTCATTAAACCTCATAAATAAATGCAAATCATCTTAATTAGATTGAGGACCTTGAGTGCTCTCTTTCTCTCACTTGTTTTTTTCCCTGTTGTTTGTTTTCTTGCCGTTGTTGTTTTTGAAGTCCTTTTCTGTTTCCCCCTTCTATCTCCTCCCCCCCTCTCTCTTTCTGCCATTCGTCTCCTCTCTCTCCCTCTCTCTCTCTCTCTTTCTCTCCTCCCCTCTGATTCGGATGCTGGACTCGTCCCGCTGTCTCGTTCTTTCATCGCTGCATCGTCGACCTCGACCCGACCCGCCTCTTCTCCCCAGCCGGACCTGGAGGGTGACTGGGAGGAGAGTGTGTGTGTGTGTGTGTGTGTGTGTGTGTGTGTGTGTGTGTGTGTGTGTGTGTGTGTGTGTGTGTGTGTGGGTGTGTGTGTGTGTGTGTGTGTGTGTGTGTGTGTGTGTGTGTGTGTGTGTGTGTGTGTGTGTGTGTGTGTGTGTGTGTGTGTGTGTGTGTGTGGGTGTGTGTGGGGGGAGGTGGAGAGGCTCTGGTGCCACTTTCTGGCATCTCAGTCATATGGGCACCAGCCAACGTCTCTGTGGAACTGATCTGTTTTGTGGATGTGATTAACATGGGCTCAGCAAAGGCATGTTTGAGAGGAGGAAAAAGACCTGCTTAGGGAATGTGATGGGTTTCATCTATGGGCTGAGCAATAATTCATCATCATCTTTTATCATCTTCCAATAGTTATCATGAAGAAATGATGCTATTGAGATGCCACGATTCTGTTGTCTAAAATTTGTGATAAAACGCGAATAACACGTCCAGTCAGTTTTCCGCCTGTGTACAATCCTGGGTGTACAGTAGAAATGCAAAGCTGCACGCGCCGTAATAAACAACATCACCAGTCTAATCCTTTGCACCAAAGTTCATCTATTGGTAAGAACCCCAAAGCGTATACCTTGTTCCACTGCAACATCATGGCTGGAGCACTGTTGTCCAAAAAGAATAAGAGCCTCGCTCCTACCTTCAATACGATCTTTGTCTCCCTTCCAGCCGGTAGACCGGAAAACAGTATGGCTGCCTTTATCTTTATTTCTTTTTAAGATATTTTTTTTTCTCTTGGGTGACACATATGGCGATGAGTGATCATTTCAGGTGAGAGCCAAACAGTGTTGCATTATGTGACATTAGTCAGTTTGTTCGGCCATAGTAACTACCCATAATGCTAGCAGAGACTGGAAAAAAGTAGCTTGTTATCCTACTTCACACAAGAGTTGTCGGAGACCTACAGTAACCTATTATTTATTGTGATTTTGCACATGTCGTTATATATATCAAACTAATTTCTACTGTAGATACTATCAAACTGGTGTTATGGAGGGGATCCCTATCCAGACCCTGCACTCTTAGCACCATTGTCCCTCAGGGCACAGTCCTGAGGCCACTTGCTATTCTTTCTCTATCATACATATATCTGTCATGTGATCTCCTGTCATGGCTTCTCCTATCACTGCTATGCTGATGACACTCAGCTTTACATCATCCCTCCCCAGACACACAAATCGAGGCACACATCTCTGCATGTCTCAAAGACATCGGTGCCTGGATGTCTGTCCACAATCCTCAAACTAAATCTTGAAAAGACAGAGCTACTCTTCCTCCCAGGGAAAGACTGCCCTCTCAGAGACCTCTCCATCTCCATTGACAACACTACTGCGTGTTACCCTCTCAATCTGCTAAGAACCTCGGGGTGATTCTGGTCACCCAGCTGTCCAGTCCGGCCTACAATGCAGCGACTACCCGCTCCTGTAGGTTGTCCCTGTACAACATCTGCAAAATTCAACCGTTTCTTACGAGGAAAGCGACACACCACCTGGTCCACGCACTCGTCATCTCCTGCCTGGACTACTGCAATGTTCTTCTGTCTGGGCTACCTGCCTCTGCCATCAGACCGTTACAGCTCATTCAGAACGCTGTAGCCCGGCTGGTGTTCAACCAACCTAAATTCTCTCAACGTCACTCCTCTCTTGCGGTCCCTTCACTGGCTTCCTATCTCGGCACGCATCAAATTCAAGACACTGGTACTCGCCTACAGGGCAGTACACCAGACTGCTCTTCCCTATCTGCAATCTATCGTCAGGTTCCAAACCTTGCCTTGTTCCCTCCGCTCCTCCACCCTTGCAGGTCGCGTCGCCCCTCCATCGCTATGTGGGCTCAAAAGTTACTGATCCCGGTCACGACTCTTCTCATCCCTGGTGCTACAATGGTGGAATGAGCTCGCCCCTTCTGTCAGAATGGCCGAATCACTGCCCATCTTTCGGCGGAGACTAAAAACACACCTCTTCAGGGTACACGTTCTTCTTCTTCTTCTTCTTCTTCTCAAAAAACGACGTATTCCTTCTTGAAACAACTTTCAACAAATGCTACTTATTCCTTTAAAAGGTCTTAGCTGACGAAGACTGTTTTGCACAGTTGATTTCACTACTGTAGACAAAATGTTCTATTGTAAGTCACTTTGGATAAACGCGCCTGCTAAATAATGTGATGTAATGTAATCAAACAAATTTCCTATATCTTAATATTATATTGTGATGGCACAGTATACTGGAGTTATAACAAAAGTACACTAACATTTATCCTCACTGAATCGCGTCTAATCATGTGTAAAATGTTCTATGATTGTGAATAAACGTGCAGAAAGGTGACATTGTATCGGTCAGTCTGTTGTGATCTAGTTGTCTGCGGTTGCGTTCCGGTGCAACAGTGTAGATTGGGCCTTAAGGGGCTTCGTTAGGCATGCTGCACTCGTGTGACACAACACTGCTGCTGTGAGAGGGATGTAGATGGGATGCCAGTGTGTTGTCACTTGGTCTACCTGCTGCTATTTGTTTAGGGACGTCTAATTGGTCTCCGGTCTCTCTGTGATATCTTTATGGAGCGCTAACGGGCCCTTTTGGTTGGAGAGGGGATGAGAGGGGAACACATAATTGGTCCTGAGGTGCTACACAGGTCCACGGCTGCTGCTATGCTCAATTTACAATTTACCTTCACAAGAGATCGCACACCATATTCACTTCAGCAAGGTGTTGTCAATCCCGCTACTATGCGCACAACAGGGAGAGAGCGCCCATCATAGAAATAGATGCAAAATAAGTCAAGATGGAATGAGAATACATTCATTCATTCATTCATTTTATTCATTCATTCATTCAATTCATTCACTCTTTGTTAAATGACAGCAAGTAACAAATTCCAACTTACGGAGCGGAGCCATCTATCTTGTAGGAACTGGAAAGATATGATGTTCTGCTACCACACCACCAATAGATTCTTCAAGTTGTCAGCGCAGGCCTTTACACCAGAGTCCATAATGAGTATGGGAACTACTGAACAATGGGCCCTGGGAAAAGACGCAGTACAGAAATAGCAGCAGTGGGTGTGCTGTGAAGGAATCCCGGACATCCCAGGTGGACCGCAGGGTGGAGGGGGCGATACGGGACCTGCGGAAGTCATCGTGTGTTATGCAACATAAGCATAGGGTGTGACCCCGCCCCGGTGTCACTTACACTGACCTACATGCACACATGACACTGACACACACAGGAAGTGAAGTGGGTACAGGCGCTCAAAACGTCGTCATGCACTTCCGCCATTTGCAGCACACACTACGGGACATTATCGCCAATATATCCACAGATCGTATAAAGAAAGTTTATTTTCTGCAATTACTGATCCCAGGCGCAGTTTCCGAATATCGGGAACAGCAAGTAAATGAATGCCGTTTGCTGGCCACAGATCAGCTGCGTCCAACTCTCTCCAAGCAGTTATGATTATTTCAATGTTACAAAACACCCAGTGGAGGTCTAATTAGATTAAATGACCAATAAGTCACACTTATTAAAAGCGCTCCTCAACTATTCTCCTCATAGACAGGCCTCGTTCCCTCCACTGGCACCGCGTGCTTGTGATTTCTCATGTTGTTATTCCCCCTACTATAAATTATTCAATATTTGTTTGAATAAATGAACATGAAAAATAATCTCCAATGGTTACAGAAGGCAATAGTTAATTGGAGTTAAAGGAAAAAAAGTTTGCGCCTTCCTTCCTTCTTTTTTTGTGTGCTTCTTTCTTTCATACTCTTCCCTTTTATACTTTCTTGCATTGTACCATTGGACTTTTCTCTTCTTTCATGTCAGTTCATTACATTTAATTTATTAATGTCCAATATTTAATGTGCCAAAAATGTCAGATTCAAACAGATGAAAATGGGGCATTTTCTCCTGATACGAGGGATGCACAAGCTGTTTGCTGCGTCTTGTTGTGACTCTGGGGGCCAAGCGAGGGAGGGGAGGGGAAGAAACAGAGAGAGAGAGACAGAGGGAGGGGAAGAGAGCGAGAGAGATAGTGAACTCTTCAGTCAGACCTGAAGTTTCTCTTTAACCAAGCTGCGAGCTCCCAAAGCACAAAGCTGCTTGGTGCCAAAAGGCACAGCTTTACAGAAACTAACGTGGAAACGGGGCTGGAGATGGTGGGAGGCAGGCAACTTTAACACAAACAAACAAAAACACAAACCTCGCACGCAACCTTACTGTAACTCCGAAAACAGCAACTTTATGGACTAAACTTAGTGGTGCTCAGAAGTACAAATCAACTCGACTTTAACTTTTGTATTGCAGTATTGTACTGAAATCTATATTTGATAAAGTGATATCTTATGCACTTGTGGTTTAAATATTAAATGCTTTCGTCTACTATATTAGAGAATATATAAACTGTATATATATATAAGAGAAAAGCCATCTGAGCTTGATGCATGTACACACACAGACACAGACACACACACACACACACACACACACACACACACACACACACACACACACACACACGAGTGTGATC
>NC_139631.1:23838803-23858803 GCF_964638095.1 Poromitra crassiceps | reverse complement strand
GCGCTGAGGAAGATCTCTTCTGTCAGAACAAAAGTTTTCATGGAGGGTTTTTACCTTCTCGTTATTCATGCTAGTGAGCCTTCAGAGGCATCAGAGGGTTGTGCGTTCAAGGTGTTATGTAGAAAGAAAATCAGCAATATAATCATCTTCACATCACAGTGCAATTTTTACCTTCTACCTCTTGGCAAGAGAGACAGGAGCAAAATGATGTGTTCATATTATAGTAGCAAAATAGGGGGAAAAATAATTAGTTGAAAGTGTTGTGGGGGCTGGGAAAAGTTGTGTGGGTGTTGTGTGTGTGTGTGTGTGTGGGGGGGGGGGGGGGGTTGGGGGTTAGGGAGGGTCAGACAGTGTCTAATCCTCACAGCGTCCAATTACAACATATCTCTCTCTCATACAACAACAATAACGCAGGGTGAGACAGGATAAAACACTCATTGTTACCTCAGACAATGATTAATACTGTTTTGTTTTTTTATTCAAGTAAAGTATGCTTTGATCACACTGGATGGATATGCTGTGCATTTTAAAGCGTGCTTTCAATTTCTATAATATTGTGCATGTACTATGAGATCATAATGTTTAACACTGACTGGACCTGAGATTATGCTATGCATTTTCTCATTATGCTATACTTTTAGAGTGATTAACTGGTGGGTTGCATGTGACGCAACTAGACCCTTCTACCGATCTAAAAGGATTATGTTTATTTTTTATTTTCTTTAACATAGGCTTACTACATATCCATATATCCAAATACTGTTTTTCTTTTGTTTTACATAAGCTATAGGTATACATGTAGGTATCGCTGACACATTTAAGTATTGTTAAATATTGCTAGTGTTACCAACATGTCATCACTACACACACACGATCACACACTGCGTTCCCAATTCCTGCCTGCAGACTGCGGGTCTCTGATGGGGGGGGATCTCGGGTGGCGAGGCCGGGCTGTCACTTTGCCTGTCTGTCCGTCTATGCCGAGGCGAGAGAGAGAGAGAGAGAGTGTGTGTGTGTGTGTGTGTGTGTGTGTGTGTGTGTGTGTGTGTGTGTGTGTGTGTGTGTGTGTGTGTGTGAGAGAGAGTGCGCGGATGTGAGGGGTCTCTCTTAACAAGCAGGTCCCTAAAAGCGCGCCGATTACCCCAATTAAGCGGTGTTCCCATCACCATCTCCGGGTCCCAGGGCCCCGAGAGCCGGCGAGCTTGTCTGAAAGAGTTTACAATGGGCCAGACTGACACGCCTAGCCAACTAGTGCGTTCACACACACACACACACACACACACACACACACACACACACACACACACACACACACACACACACACAGTCTCACGCACAGACACGCACACACAAGGGAATATACATACATCCTTATCTCAAGATATTGTCACTTGATTCTATGAAATTCCTGAAAATTGTTAGCAAGAAATTTGTGGATTTACATTGGAAACAAGTGAGCTATCTCATTTGCAGAGTTTTACAGTTAAAGAAAATCTGATTTTAAGACTCAATACTGAATTTCTTTCTTTCTTTCTTTCTTTCTTTCTTTCTTTCTTTCTTTCTTTCTTTATGTATGTATTTATTTATTTATTTTTAGGGACAATGAACATTACTGTGAATGCACCAGTGTTAGCCAGATGGCTAATTTTGAACTGCTGTCCCTTGGAACTTCAGTTAGAATTGCCAGTGCCTCACACACACACACACACTGACAGTAGTATTAACCCTAACATACATGTCTTTGATGGTGGGAGGAAACCGGAGCAAACCCACACGAACACAGGGAGCTAGAACATGCAGACTCCACACAGAAAGGACCTGGGATGGAGCAGGGTTCAAACCCGGGACCTTCTTGCTGTGAGGCAGCAGTGCACAACTAAGAATATAGTGCAGTGCAGCTATGAGAAGAGAGCTGGGGGGAGTGGGGAGGCTGAGCTAAACTTTCATGGGGTTTGAGGAAGAATTTGGGAAGGTTGGTCAATGGATTTTGGGTTAGTTGCAGGGGAAGGAGAGAACATAATGTGGAACCTAGCCTCCAACCACAAACATGCATGCACGTGCACCCCACCCCCTTTCCCACAGATTGATAAATTGCATGGTGCATTTTGCAGATCTGTAATGTGACTGAAGTCTGTCGAAGTCCCTACTCCACCAGGAAAGGTGGATTTTCAATAAAATGCAAACTTTACTGGAATGGACAGTTGATAGTAATGTGGGAGGAAATGAGAAAATATTTCTAAAGTGTGATGTAAGGATATGAGGAAGCAACAGTTAAAAATAATAATTTAAGGCTAGACAACAGATGTTTTGCAGAAAAGAAAAGCATTTCTCTCTCTCGCTATACCAGGGTGAGAGTAAGTGGAGCCAGACTCTCTCCTGCGCTGGTACAGTGTGAAATGGAGACACACTAACATCAGAATTTGTTACAAAAAACTACAGTAAGTTAGAAAATGATATCCATGGGTGCATGGGGACCCCCTGTTCCTACTAGACCACACACACACACACACACACACACACACACACACACACACACACACACACACAATCCTGACATTGACACATCAGCCTGCCCTCCATGCACCCTCCCCCCCGCACACACACCCTCACTATGACCCCCCCCCCCACACACACACACACACACACACAAATCTCATTAGCAGCATTGATTTCAGTCATGCCTATCATGTGTCTGAGTTACATCCTAACAGACAGCCTAAACATCTCGTCCGGTTGTGTGGCCCCACCATAAACAACACTGCATCGTTTGGCATTGGCACAAACATGACAAAATGAAAAAACAAGGAAGTTCATGGGACAATTGTGTTGGCAAGATTTGTCTTTCTTATTGCTTGAATCTTCCACACACATGTATGTATGTATAAGTGCCCCACGCCCCCCCTCTCTTTCTGAATTCAGTTCAATTCAATTGGCTTTATTGGCAAGGACAATATTGCCAAAGCATCAATTACAGTAATAATGATACATTAGATTTCTTCATCTCTCTCTCTCTCTCTCTCTCTCACCCCCCCCCCCCCCCCCCTCTCTCTCTCTCTCATCTGGGAGTGCTGTGGTCCCATGCTGTCGTCTGGCTGTCACAGTGCTGCTGGCCCTGCTGTTGAAGAGAGAAGCCTGCGTTGGGGCAGATCCTATTTAGACAGATTAAAAAATCCATGTCCAGCTGTCTGCATCAGTCAACACACTGCCTCTCTGATGGCCCCACCAGATACAGCACCGTCTCCACCGTATCCCTGTCTCTGCACCATAGCAACATCTCCTTCTCCGCCTTTATCTATCCCACATCCATCTCTCTTTAGGCGGATGCATTAACTCCTGCTTCTCTCTCAGTCTTCCTGCTCTTCTCTCTCTCTCATCTTTATTTTCCTTACCATTTGCCTGTCAGAGTGTAATTTGGCGCTTGAAGCATGGGATGCTGTCACCAGGGCTTTAGCAGTTGAAGTAGATTAAGCAGAGCACAACAAATACTGGTGGGGATGAGTTGGTTCTTCTCGGCGGCAGCGTGGCGCTGTGAGCCTCCCCCCCCCCCCCCCCCCTCAAAGACCAGGGAGCTATATCAAGCGGCGTGGCTTTCAAGGTACGGCGCGAGATAGAGGGGCGAAACCGCTTCGCTATCTCGTTATCTCCCTGATGACACATCAACACTCATACGAATGATATAATGGATGATTGGTTTCCCTGCGGAGCAACAGGGAAGTGGGCTGTAGGCCTCTGGAGCCACGCAGTAGAACTGATTGAGATTAAAAATAAAATTATATGCTGTGAGTTCTCAATTACACGCGCCGAAATGAAATATGATTTCAAGGTAACAAATTCTGGAGGTGTCGATTCAGCTATTTGTTATTTTTAAACTCTGACTCAAATTAGATATGACATGGGAGCCTCACAATATCACCATTGCCTTGTGTGTGTGTGTGTGTGTGTGTGTGTGTGTGTGTGTGTGTGTGTGTGCGCGTGTGTGTGTGTGTGTGTGTGTCCATACAGTAGAGTGTAGTTGTGTGCCTGTGCATTCATGTGTGTCGTATGTATGGCTTTAAGCATTCAAGCATGCATACATTCATATCTGTACTGTACATGTAGTATGTGCATTTTGAATGTGTGTGTGTGTGTGTGTGTGTGTGTGTGTGTGTGTGTGTGTGTGTGTGTGTGTGTGTGTGTGTGTGTGTGTAAGAGAGAGAGAGAGAGAGAACCCCATTAGTAGATTTGGCCCGAGGCTGAATCCCCAGTGATGTCAGACAACGTAGTAATGGTCCTATCTCCCCCTCCATCCCTCTGTCACTTCCATCCTCTCTCCCCTTCCTCCATCAGATCTCCACCCTTCCTTCCTTACTTCCTCCCCTCATCTCCTCTCCATCACCTCATCCATGTTATCAACACACCAATCAAATGCACACATATTTTGGGAACACACACACACACACACACACACACACACAAGCACACAGATATAGTCAAATATTAACACCGCACGAACGTTCATTCACATTTTCCAGACAAAACTGAATGTGTTTTTCAGCGAGAGTTCAGGCTCTTCGTGTTGCATGTAGGACTGGAAGCTGTTGGAGAGCGACACCTGGGATATCAAAGGTGTGGCCACTGTTCAGTGTTGAATGATATCACTGAACCTGCGTAACTGATATCAACATGACTAATTTGACATTTTTCGGTTATTTGTAGCCTCATATTCGCACCAAAGGTATTCTGTTCTGGGATTAGGAGAAATATGAGTGTGTGACTGCGCTCTGAGAGACAATGCGGGCTAAACAAAAGTTGCTTCTCTGCCAATCTCTTACAGAATATTGATTTCCCCGGGAGATATTGAAAATAATATGGACGTGGAATTCAATGGGATAAAGTCTGCTATAAAAACAAACAAAATGATCCTGACAAGATCTTCACTGACCAGCCAATAACTTGTCTCTTGGCTGTTATGAATGGAAAAAGAAAAAGGTGGACATGGACAGTCAAAATGATGTAGGTAGGTATAGGGAGGGAGATAGATAGATAGGTAGATAGATAGATAGATAGATAGATAGATAGATAGATAGATAGATAGCTAGCTAGCTAGAGTTATGGCCTTTTAAACACCATCACACAATTCTGTTGACTCCCCTGTCAACACTTGAAGGCAGCAATGGAGGGACATTGTCGTGATAAAAAGATGACAGGAAATGAAAGAGAAGAATGAAAAGGGAAGAGAAATGAATGAGGCTTCTCCTGTCTTGGAACCTAATGGTCCAAATGAGGTTGGGGCAGAAGATGGGGGGGTTGGCTGGGAAGACTGGGGAAGCTGGGTGTGTCCGGGCCGCAGACTGAGGCAGACTAGAGCTAAGAGACTCAGGCTCAACATCATATGAGCTGTCAGCTTGTCACATCCCAGACCGTCACCCAGGGACTGGAGAGGACCACAGAGCAGCTCCCATCACTTCACACACGCACGCACACATGCACACAGACACACACACATGCACGCAGACATACACACACACACACACACCAATCAGTTAAGCAGGATGCCAAAATTGTCACCTCAAAAATTGTGATGAGGATAATCTCATAGTGATTCATTGTGCCCACATGTACATAGACTATTATAAAATATTCTCTCTCTCTCTCTCACACACACACACACATACACACACTCACAACTGTTTACGCTGCCATCTTCAACACACGCTCCTTCCTCTCTCATTGGAATATTCATGCCAATTAAAAGCCTGTATCTAAAAATAGACATCTATGATTATGTTGGCAGAGAGTAGAAGAGATTCAGTATGAAAATTAGTTGTGTATTATTAATGAAATGAGTACCGGAATATACAATTTATTCTTCCATCAAGTTATTCAGTGGGGTTGGCCTTGTAGTTCTGGCAGAGAGGTTGTTAAGGTGAACCCATCCCATTTCAGTTGAAACTAATTGAAAATGCTCCTGACGTACTGTAGCTTCTCATCAACATGGAAAATGACTGTTTCTAAATTAAGAACTGGGGATTACGATTTTGATTAAATGAACTCTATTCAAATTCCAAATAACTCCCAGAAACAAAATTATCAGAAAACAAGATTATCTGAAATCCTGTCCTGAATGAACAGAACAGGATAAATGTTCATGTGCTGGGTTTAGTTGACAGATTCTGTGTTTGCCAGAAGTGCTTTGAAGGTTTAGAAGATCACAAAGCAAAGATTTGCAAATTTGATTAGAAAAACCCTATAAAAGACAAAAACCTCAAGATAAAGAACTCGGTAAAACACAATCACTGCCATCCCTGTCGTCATGATTTGCCAGACACACCCACCAACATTAAACAATTAATTTTGATTCCAGTTTGAATGCTAGGACTGCACATAAAGCTAATCTGAACATGTTAACCAGCTAGTTGGCTGAGGAAAAAGGTTCCTCCCTGAGTTCTCCCTTGGCTTCTCCTCCTCGGTCTGCGTCCACAAAGCCCCGTGCAGGCGAGGCGGACTCCATCTCACCGCCGGCTGTTCCCACAGTCGCTCAGGTCATGTGATCTGCACACAGGCTTGTGTTGTCACCAGGTAAAGATATCCACCTGCCTGCAATGGAAGAAAATACAGCAGCGCTCCTCTCTCCTCGGGCTAGAGTTACGGCTCAGTGTTTGGGTCTTAGCTAATAGCCAACTGAGCCCTCACTGCTCCTCTGTCTGTTCTGTAAGGCGGCCTCGCCTCACTCCCATACTTTCTCTACACGTCCTCTAGAAGTCTTAAGTTGAATATATATATATATTTAAACACCTTTCCAGTGTCTGACACACACGAGGAGTTTGTGTTTTGAGTTTGTCTGGTGGGTGCACATGAAAAGTGTCCCATCAGAGGTAGGCGAACATCAACACATATATGGCTCACATGTATGATTGGATTATCCTTATTTCCACTTGAACAGTTTAGGTGGCCCGTCCATGCCTTTCTCTCTCTCTCTCTTTCTCTGTGTGTGTGTGTGTGTGTGTGGTGTGTAGTGTGCATTAAAGCTACATCAAAATGATGCAGCACAAAAGAGATCCATCTGTGATTAGAGTAATGATACTTTGCCATCTCATAGTCAGTGTCTGCATTGTGCACTCCAGGGAGTATCAAACAGATGTTTGTTCATTTTAAGAATGGCGTTGACCTGTTTTTGCAAATTAACTCTTCATTTGTTATTCACTGAACTGTCTGTAGCTACTTGTCCAGAGTAGGCTACACTCCACCGCCCCAGGAGCGATTGTATTCTACAAATCATGAACTCTTCCCTGCATTATCAGCCATGTTTTGCTGCTCAGTCGCAGTGTGTGTGTGTGTGTGTGTGTGCGCGCGCGCATGTGACCAAGGGTTATGTCATCCACTGCCCATACTGCCCATTCCTCCATGACCACTGCCACAGAAAACAATCTGTCAAACACAAGTTAATTTTCTTGGCAAATTTTATTCAATCCGGTCTCACAAAACTTGGTGTTGATTGTTACAAAACTGTAATCTATTGATTCATGTACATGGAGACATTTTTGTTTTTTTTCCCGTGACAGTCAGCACGATCACGTATTTCATGTTCTTCACTCAAAACGACCATATAAATCAACTGCAAGTGACGTGTGTTACATTATTGAAGTATAGGGGAGGACAAGTAAGGGAGTACGGGTGAGATGTGTGGACCTCGCTTCCTCGCTCTGCAACTTCCTCGACCTTGTCATGAGGGAGCTGGTTTGAGCCTCACTGTGTCTTGGTGTTTGTCACGTTTTCCCCCCGTGTGTCCTGGTTAACCCCTACTCAAACAATCTAACCCTCCCTGATCAAGTTGTTTTAGTTGCCTAAGCCTAACCTACAGTAACCCTAAACCTAAGTTCTTTTACTTGCCTAAAAACACAACCAAGTTGTCTGACAAGGTGCCGTTTTCAACCAGGAAACGGTGTCACGGGTCCGGGCCGGATGAGTGGCTCTTCTTGGTGCTCGGACCTCAAGCGCTCCGGGCCTCGGGGGGGAAAGTAACCAGGAAGAGTCAGTGTTGCTTCACACATATTTCATGCTGACTGCCACAAAAAAGAAAATTGTGCTGACTCTCACGAAGGTGAAGAAAATTGATCAATAAATTACAATTTTGTGACTGCCAACACCAACTTTCGTGAGACCATGTTGCGACATTTAACTGTTCAATAATGTATTGTGTTCGTCCTTTAAAGGTAGCAAGTTATCCCAGAGTTTCCCTTGCATTCAAGTTGAATCAGTTTTAGGATCACACGATGGAATGTTTTGAAAAATTGAATACTTTTAATGGCAGAAAAGCTTCAATCTAACAATATTGTATCTGTATCGGCCTTGAAAAGCCGTTTTCCAGATTTATTTCATTCCAACATGAAGTTGGTGGCAGGCTTTCTAAATTATATTTGAATTATTATATTGTGACTTATATTATAATTACAATATATACTACAAATTACTAGTGCTCTGATCATTTGACAACTTCAGACAGGAGCATCAAAACCTCTGCAAACGCCTTTCATCACTGTCGCTTTATTTCCCACGTTATACAAGGGACTGAATAACCCCCTGCCCAACGGTGGAAACATGCAATGACATAAGCCCAGTCCACTATGTTGCATAACACAGAAAAAAAGAGAGAAAGAAAAAGATGAAAGGAAAGGCTATTCAAGAGGCTATTCAGGTTTTAATATTAGAATTTAGATTGTAATATTTAAGAATATTGACTGATATATTGATTACACTGCTGCTGAAACAAACAAAAAATAAGCTTTTGGAACAAGCAGATGGGAGGATGATGAAGGTTGAGAAAGAAGAAGAGGAAAACAAAGACAGAGGACAAAGCGGTGGGAAGAGAGAGAGAGAGAGAGGAGGAAGCTGGGTAGGAGCCGGGAAGAGACAGAGAGAGCGATAGAGCAAGAGAGAGGTGTCCATGTCTCTCATTCTGCAAATAAACAAAAAGTAAACACCGGTGGAGGAAACACTGCGACACTCGATGCCTCTGCTCGCTCCTCCACCTGCCCACTCAGGTTTCCCAGAAGGCCATTCTGCCGGCCATGGACAAAAGCAGCGCAAAAAGCCAACACCTCTTCCCCCCTGGGCGCTCGGAGACAAAGAAGGGAAAAAAAAGAGATACAACACCTTTGTTTGCTGAGATTAAAACATGTTGCATTCTCCACCTCTTACCCACCCTCTCCCTCTCTCTCTCTCTACCTCCCTCCCTCTCCCACTGCTCTTCCCTCTCGCTTTCCCCGGAGGTAACTCTACCAGGCGAGAGATGGAACTGCCACTGAACTCCTCTCTTTCCATTCTTGGTAGCTAATAAAATCGGCCTTATTATTTCTGTGTTTTCTATTGTCCGGGGTGTCATTGTAGTGTGTCTCGTGACACTGTGATAAGCGGATTAGCGCTGGCAGCGCTGACGCTGGCAGCGTTGGCGCTGGGTGAATGGGCGAGCCTATCCCTTTGCTGCGCCTCCTGTGTGATACGGGTATAAAGTTGGTGATATGACCAGACCGATTGTTAATGAATGAAACGGATCTAGCTCTTGACATAAAAGAACGGCCAGCCTTACCCTTCCCTATGAATCTACAGGGAATCCGACTCTGATGATAACAGTTGAGGAATTCACACGTGGACGAACACGAGCACGGTGTGCACTGCATTTCAAAGGGAAATATTCTCTGAATAACTGCGTGATGCATGTACCTTGATACCAAAGCTTGTTCAGGTGTAAGGTACACTATGTTTACAGCACATGCCTGGCAACTCCAGCAATACCACTTGGCAACAGGTGTCCTTATGTCACCCCGCTGACAGACTCGTTTTTATTCCTGTACGTTAACAGTCGAGGTGTGTGGCAACATGTGGCAAGACTGGAACCCACATAATATCCAGCAATCTATCACTACAATGGTTACCTTGGTAGGGAGGGCGGCCCTAGACACAGTCTCTCCATGGGGGGGTTTCTGCCAATCTGGCAACCACAGTGGGAGGTCTGACTCTCATCAGCACTCTCGGCTACAGACCACTTATCTACCTTTCCTCACTCTCTCTTTCATTTTGCCTTGCCCACTGTAGCACAACACAAACACACATGTAGACACAACACAAACACACATGTAGACACAACACAAACACACATGCAGACACAACACAAACACACGTGTAGACACAACACAAACACACGTGTAGACACAACACATGCAGAGACACAACACAAACACATGCAGACACAACACAAACACACATGATGTAGACACAACACAAACACACGTGTAGACACAACACAAACACACATGCAGACACAACACAAACACACATGTAGCACAACACAAACACACGTGTAGACACAACACAAACACACATGTAGACACAACACAAACACACATGTAGACACAACACATGCAGAGACACAACACAAACACACATGCAGACACAACACAAACACACATGTTGACACAACACATGCAGAGACACAACACAAACACACATGCAGACACAACACAAACACATGTAGACACAACACATGCAGAGACACAACACAAACACACGTGATGCAAACACACATGCAGACACAACACAAACACACATGTAGACACAACACAAACACACATGTAGACACAACACAAACACACATGTAGACACAACACATGCAGAGACACAACACAAACACACGTGATGCAGACACAACACAAACACACATGCAGACACAACACAAACACACATGCAGACACAACACAAACACACATGCAGACACAACACAAACACAGCGACAATATTTGACAAAGGATGTTTGCAGCGATATGTTGTCAACACTTTAGCCGAGAGAAAAATATGATCACAAACTCATAGCTGAATATGATTGGAATTCACCAACATTGCTTTCATGCTTTGAAATTAACGAGCAGTCGACTCATTAACATGTCTTCAAATCAACATGAAAAATAAATCACCCTTGGAAATGACGCGAGTTATTAAAATGATAACTGTGAATCTGATTTTGATTTATAATTCCCGGGTCTCTCTTTTCTTGTCAAATTAGATTTTCTATCCTGTTGTATTATATAAATACAAGGGACGGCACTCATGGCTGTAACAACCCTTTACATTTTGAGTGATACAGTATGACACACATAGGGAGGGACACATTTCCCTTCTCCATATTTTCCAGTTCTCTGCATCTCAAAGCATGGAGCTGTGTGCTTTGGAGCAGTTAGCCTACTCTAGTTTTCCCTACTCAGACTCATCTTCCAGTTCAAAATGGCGCCCAGGTGAATAAAGCCTGCTTCTTGATTAATAGAGGCGGGTGACCTTGACCCTGTTCAGAGTCTAGGGGTGTCTCTGAATAGTTAGGGCAGGCAGCCCCTTCTTAATGGTTCAGAGAGTTAGGCCCCGATCAGACAGAGAGCACGTTTCACCCTAAACAGCCGGCCCAGGCCTCGCACAGCAGCTTCAGCAGCAAACCCTCAGTCTTCTCTCTAGGCTTTGAGGAGAAGAAGCGTTCCTCTGTAACGTACGGCAGTGGAAGGCTAAGTGAGGGAATGAGCGGCGCGCTAATGGTGTCATGTGACAGTCCTCTCAATAGACGGCGGCCTAAACGCCCCTTTCACTCTTTGACACTTGCTCTTTTGCAAGAATGGCGAGTGGATAAAACGTAAGCCTCCCTCCTCATCCCGCCCTCAGTCCGTGCATCGCCTCTCCTGCCATACAAACAGCAGGCCTATAATGAGGCAGGATGAGAATGTGTAAAGTGGAGGTCTATTGAGAGGCTGTGTAAGCTGGCCTAATCCCCCTTCACAGCGTTTGTTGTGTTATTAGAGCTGGATGGGCCGTGGATCCTGTGACACCCACCCTATTCACTCCTATAGCCCTCAGCCCCCACACTGCAGCTGTAAGACACGCTGGATTTGAGAGGTGTGGGACCCTTTCTGCCCGGGGTGAAGATTAGGTGAAAGCTGCTGATGTCGGCTGGAGTTTGACAAAAGGGTAAACCTTAATGGCATTTTTAAATATCGGATCGCCTATAGTTGGAGAAACAAACACCTGAGGCTTTCGTAATTCACTCGGCAGCTTTATTTTTTTTTCTGCACAAATCTCAGTCAACAGAGCTGAGAGACAGAGATGTGCTTTGCAACAAGTGCTCTACTGCTCGGTACATGAGTGGGCTTGGCTAAATGGCTCACCATCACCCAGTAATGACATAGTATGGAATCCCCTAATATGGCTATGCCTTTGCCTTTCTTTCTCTCTCTCTCTCTCTGTATGTGGTGTGTGTGTGTGTGTGTGTGTGTGTGTGTGTGTGTGTGTGTGTGTATGTGTGTGAGAATGTGTGTGTGTGTATGTATGTATGTATGTATATATATATACTGTATATATATACATATAAATATATATGTATATGTATGCATGTATATATACATATATATATATAATATATATATATATATATATATAGTGTTCATTTGAGTTCATTTGATTTTGCTAAATTCAATATTCTTTTGTCCACCACTCCACCCCCCTCATCTTATGTGCCTTTAATTGTCTCCAGTCTACACAATAAATGATCAATTGTACAGCTGCATTTCTGTTAATACGTTCACCGACATGGAGACATTCCTGAGAATATCCTGTTCTTATAGCACACAGTGAAATACTAAACAGTCCCCGCTGCTGTTCCATTTAACACTTCAAGTCCAGAAAAACATATTTCAGACAGTATACAGTACTGTGGAGAATTCTTACATTTATAGTACATATTATTCTTGTGCATTTGATATATATATATATTTTTTTTATAAAGGACATAAATTCAAACAATGTCAGGACATACCGCACTGCGCCAATGGCATTGGTCTTTCGAACTTCAGAGTTGGTTAACTCAAATCATGTGATGAATCTGATTCTCCAATTCAAAAACCGCGATAAGATGGCACCATGCAGTGTAAGGCTAAGGGCTCCTACTACAGTAACTAACTAGCTAACTACCAGGGTTGGCATCTGTTTTCATTTTCATTCTACTTTGAAAAACAGCATTAAAACGCATAATCATTTACTGAATAAATGCTGATCATTCAACAGTTGCATTTTGCTCCCTTTATCAATTGAAACAGATTGCTCCTCAACCCCGATAACTTCAAACCTACTTTGGCTAGATGTATGATTTATGTACTGTAACATACTGTATGTATTGCTATTGCTAGTTCTATCTAATAAAGCATTTGAGTGTGCAGTGTATACTCTACGTGCTGCAGCTATATTCTCCTCTCTGTATCGTACTGTACAGTGCTGATACGAGGTAGTAGAGATTCACTCATTTGTAACTGTAAACCATACAACTTTGGATAATGACAAACCTATTGACATACAGTGATAGAGCAACCATCACAAGTTAGCAATATTGCTTTTGGCTACAAGCCTTATTGCTGGCTTATTATATCACACTAAAATGGCTCAGATGATCATCTGTTAAGACAGCCCACACAAAACAGCTTTTATATTTCCCCCCACATATTTTACTTCTCACAACCCAATGCAGTATGTACAGTATTAATACACAGGACAAGATGTGTTAAGGGATAGTAACATATTGTCCTGTGTATTAATTAATAATAATGACTGTTACTGCACCTGCCTCTCCATGTTCAATCCATGAAACCCTAAAACTAAACCCTGACAATTGAACAAACCAAGCGATTTCACCAATCCCTGACCTCCAGAAGACCTAGTGCACGAAAGCCCAATACCATCCTTATCAACAGTGTCTGCAAGTTTCATCAAGGTACATCTAAGACTTTTCCAGACCTTCTGAATGCAAGATAATATAAGGCCAATAAGTGGCAGTGAAATGAATGTGAAAATTGGAGAAGAGAAGAAAAACTGTTGTCATTTCAGAGAACAGGACTGCAAGAGGAGGCCAATTTCTCACTACAAAGAAAGCACGGGGGAAAAAATATTAATATATTTAAGACCTATAAAACTGAAATGAAGACTTAAAGGGTGCGTTGAAAAGTATTCAAGGACTTTTGAGGCGTTTGAATCCAGGTTTTCAGACTAAGAGAGATATTTCAAGACACCTGCACACACGCTGATCTGGCTCTCACTGGGGCTGCTCTCTGATCTGGTGTTCCCTGAGCGCTCCGGTGAGGGTGGCTGTCCACACATGCAGGGCCGTCCCCGCAGAGAGGGTCAGGAAGAGGAGGAAGGCAACTTGGAAACCGAACCAATCCACCACGCCTCCGGCCAGGGCGCTGAACGTCAGCTTCCCCAGCACCTCCAGAGTGGCTAGGAAACTGTAGTGGGTCGCCTGGAGGGGGACAGAGCGTGGAAGGGAAGGACGAAGGGAGGAGAGAGAGAGGTGGGAATGATGAGATGAGATGGAGGGAGGGGAGGGGAGGGGAGGGGGGGTGGAGGAGAGAAGTCAGAGGAGAAAAAGGACAAGGGGGAAGTAGAGGGTTGAGAGGAAAGAAAGGAAGGCATTGTAAGGAAGAAGGGAGTAGTAAAGCAGATATAAGGAAGAAGGGGAGAGTAGTAAAGCAGGAGTAGTAAAGCAGAGTGGTTTTGCCAAATGAGGGGTTGAGGAAAGCAGGATAGAAAAGGGAAGGGAAAAGGGTAGAACACAATGGTTAAACTTGTGACACTGCAAAAATCCCATCCTGTAGATGTGTCCTTTAACCTAATACAGGAGAACAATTGGCCAAGGTAAATACGCAGTGAAGGTAGGAAGGGGAGAAGGTGTGATTTGAAAGGGTAGGGAGAGGCAGGGAGGGAAACGATAGAAGACGGAGCCGTGAAGAGAAAGAAAGCGTGAGATCGTGGTCTGAGACGATGGATGGAGGCCAACCGGAGAAGAGTATCTGATCCCAGCCTTAAGGCTCTCGAGACGGAGAGAGAGAGAGACATGAGAGAGAGGGAGAGGGAGCGATTACCTAACCTCCCAGCCTCCTCCCTCTGCCTCACAGTAGGTAGCTCACTCCAACACAACGGAAGGACTCTACTGACACCTATGCTAGTTCCTAACATACGATGGACTAATCACTTACTACACTGATCCATGAGGCCGATTATTTCCTCCATTACCGCAAACGTCTTGAATCCTTCTCCTGTACGTAACTGTATATGGATCAGATTGCAGTTAATTTGTTCGTAGTTCTCGAATGTCGTCAAGACGATTCCCGCACGAATGTCACTAAGAAAAATGAATGCATGTACTGTATTGCAAGTGAAGTTATTCTGATTCCAAAACTTTTTCATCCATAAATGAACCCGCAGACTTTTACCCCACGCAGGAACCTCCTCCTGTCATTAAGGGACCCACCAGAAACAAATCCACCACCCATTTTGGATGACAACCCGTCGTCATATTTTTCCGTACAGGAAGTTCCTCGATGGGGGAGGGGAAATGAAAGAAAGAAAGACATGATTTGAATCTGAGACGAATGTGGAGGAAAGGAGTAGAGTTTGTAGTATTTGAGCTGCGAGGCCGGTCCCAGGCCAGGCGAGGGTAGAGCACTGAGAGCCTGTGTGACCACAGCTAAGTGGAGTGCCTTTATTCTGAGCAACTTGTTTAACAGATTCTGTTTCTTTCTCCTGGGGATCCTTAACAAGCACTCACACTATCGGCTTACCGTCACTGGATAGCACTACCTTCAATAACACACACACACACACACACACACACACGCACACTCACGCAAGCTAATGCTCCCTCCTGTGTGTGTGTGTGCGCGCCGTGGTGCGGGCGGGCGCACGCACACACACTGACACACACGCTAAAAAGCTATAACATATGCGTCATGAGAACCTCTCAAATTAACCCCGGGGTTATCGCGGTTTTCATCATCAAAGGTTGTGATTCTTTTTTTTCTTCTTCTTTTTTTAATGGTATTTATTTTATTAGCAACTGGAACGGATCATCTCTGCTACAGTCTGTGGGTATTCTCTGTGACTTCTTCTTTCCCTTTCCTCTCCACTTTGAGAGCGACAGCAATTTAAATGATAATTTGTCACCTTCACAGATTGATTGAGTGACGTCTGAGTCGCTGTGTGAACAACGATCACCTCCAGGCAACCATGGCCCAGTTACGACAGGGACAAAAGCAGTTATGTCAAAGAGGGGCGAGGGAGAGAGAGAGAGAGAGAGAGAGAGAGAGAGCGAGAGAGAGAGAGGAGAAAGACAGTGGAAAAGAGAGTATTTAGAGGACTACAGAAAGACAGAAAGAGGGGACAAAGACGGGCCAATGAATAGAAAGTGGGTCTGCTGCTAAGACTGGTGAGACTCTCCAGGTAAGAAACAGCTGATGAGAACTGACAGGTGGAGTAGATGATGGGGGGGGGGGGGGGGGGATAGGTGACGATAGGTGTGGTGCTGCATGTCAAGCATCTCCCTGTCCGGCCCCCCATTGACGACCGAAGGAAATGATCTCACGCTACAAAATAGGACAATTACAGCAAAGACAGGAGAGGAGAGAGGAGAGGAGAGAAGGAGGAGAGGAGTGGAGGAGAGAGAGAGAGGGGGGCGGAGGGGGGGAAGAGAGTGGGACGGCAAAGATAGATTGTGTTTTTCTTCAACCACAGGAGATGTTTGACCTGACGGTGGAAGAATGAGACCATTAGAGGACAACATTTTGAAGACAGAGAAAGAGGAAAAGAGAGAAGAAATAATGAGAGTGAAACAGACAGGCAGGTAAAACTGTTGGTTGCTTTTCCGTAGGCTATAGCACGTACTGTACATAACCACCACCAAGCCAGAAGGGTTTGATCCCCCCCCCTCCTTCTTTTTCTTATATAAGCACAGCACACACACATAAATAAAGACAGTTTTACCCTAGGTCTCCTGAATGAGCTTGTTGCGTACAGGTGTATGTACTGTACAGGTATATCTACAGGTACAGGTGTATGTACAGGTGTGAGTACAGGTGTATGTACAGGTATATCTACAGGTACAGGTGTATGTACAGGTGTGAGTACAGGTGTATGTACAGGTATATCTACAGGTACAGGTGTATGTACAGGTGTGAGTACAGGTGTATGTACAGGTATATCTACATGTACAGGTGTATGTACAGGTGTGAGTACAGGTGTATGTACAGGTGTGAGTACAGGTGTATGTACAGGTATATCTACAGGTACAGGTGTATGTACAGGTGTGAGTACAGGTGTATGTACAGGCTGTTTTACCTGAATGCTCTCCTCGGCCCTCTGAGTGCAATGCATCATGGTAGTGAAGGTGAGTGTGGTGATAAAACCGCCGAGGAAGTGTTGAACACTCATACTGAGGACAGCCATACCTGAGAGAGGGAACGCACACGTGCAAGACCCAAGTACACACACACACACACACACACACACACACACACACACACACACACACACACACACAGAGGGAGGATGAATGGAAACATCGTGCTTGTCAGTGCGTGTCTGACTGTGACTACAGTAAGACGCAGAGAAAAAGAACAATATTTTCCTGAAATAGCCTGAAAACTACCGACTTTACGCTGTTCTGTTCTGCGCTCTGCCACACCGCTCACTGTACTCTGTATCCTATTGTATCTGCGAGTCAAAGCAGGGGGAAACGGTAAGATGCTGTCTCCTCTCCTTGCCACCCTCCCCGCCCTCCCCAAACACACATGTAGTGTATCCTCTGAGGGGAAGCGGTAGCGCGGTGTTAGCGGGGAACACAGAGCAACCACAGAGCCTATCTGTCTCTGCTCCTGCTAACACTGAATTATTCACTCCAGCCGCCAGAGTTTTTTTTTTTTTGCAGAATAAGACTCTTCTGTCAGCGACACAAGACTGAGGGAGTCACACACAGATACAGCCACTTATCAGACTGGGGGAAGTGGAAAGCGGAGGGTTATCATGTAATATTGAAAAATTCGAAAAACTGTTTTCCTGAAATCTTTGTTGTGGGTTTAAAACGGAGGGGGGCGGGGGAGGGAGGCGGGCTCAACTTTCAGCCTGAGAGACTTGATAAGAGAACAGACGACTCCGGCGGGCGGGGATGAATGGTGCAGATCTGAATCCCAAATGCGTTGCGACTGGCTGTGCAACACAATCAAATGTGTCATTAAGACGCGAACTGAACGGCTCACTGGAGAAGCGCACCGGAGAGGATGACTGATGTTACATCCCTGTCTATCAATGTCCTCACCATCACCCCCGTCTCCTACTGTAATACTAACGTTCATTTGGCTCAGATACTTGTGCTCGAGCCCCATCGATGGGGGTCTAGTATGTTAGGTGAACTTGTTGCAGGCTGGCTGGAGGCTCTATGGTACAACCTTACTGTACTGATATTATGATTCTTACCTAACCTCCCAGCCTCCTCCCTCTGCCTCACAGCACAACAGCGTTGGGTAGCTCACTCCAACACAACGGAAGGACTCTACTGACACCTATGCTAGTTCCTATAACATGCGATGGACTAATCACTTACTACACTGATCCATGAGGCCGAGTCTTTCCTCCATTACCGCAAACGCCTTGAATCCTTCTCCTGTACGTAACTGTATATGGATCAGATTGCAGTTAATTTGTTCGCAGTTCTCGAATGTCGTCAAGACGATTCCGCACGAATGTCACTAAGAAAAATGAATGCATGTACTGTATTGGCAAGTGAAGTTATTCTGATTTCAAAACCTTTTCATCCATAAATGAACCCGCAGACTTTTACCCCACGCAGGAACCTCCTCCTGTCATTAAGGGACCCATCAGAAACAAATCCACCACCCATTTTGGATGAGAACCCGTCGTCATATTTTTCCGTATAGGAAGTTCCTCGATGGGGGAGGGGAAATGAAAGAAAGAAAGAAAGACATGATTTGAATTTAAGACAAATGTGGAGGAAAGGAGTAGAGTTTGTAGTATTTGAGCTGCGAGGCCGGTCTCTAGGCTCTATGGTACAATCTTATTGTACTGATATTATTGAACTCCAATGCATTACACACCTGCCAGCCTCGCTGAGGACCACAATGGAAATATCAGGAACACAATGGAAATAAGTTTAAGACTTTATTGTGATATCCTAGATGAGTTATTTTACGTATGTTGTTGGTGTATCGTTTGTTTTGTCAAATAAATCCATTCATTCATTCAGACATCATGAGATGAATATGTAGGCTTCTCCATTTCCATTAAAATCAATTGGCCAACACACACGTTATGTAAGGGTTAATGCACGACGGGGTGTCAAATTTTTTATTTTTTATTTTAAAGTAAAATGCATGAATTTGGTGTACTTTGAGAAAGCTTAAGAGCAAAATTAAAAGGCTAGATCTATGAAGAACATGTCATCATTACTGTGCTGTGGGTTTACAATGACAAACTAAATTTCTCCCTATAGACTCTAGTCTAGAGGGTATGCATGTGATGTCACAGAGGCAGAAGTCACTGCAGGGTCACGCCCACTGAGTCACAGCAAGACTGAGCTTGAATGCAGTAATCAGCCTAGATAACTGACACCTGCTGCTCAGGGAGGAACTTGACACTCATTTTGACACTCATTCCCGATTGAGGGGGCGTGTTCCAGTGAGTGTGCATACTCTCTATCACATGCATACCCTCTATAAGTCAGGGATACTCAACTTGCTTTGCCAATTTCGTGAAATGATAGAAGGCGAGGGGCCAATAAACAAACAATATACATTTTTCTGTAGCGGATTATAGGTTTTTGGGCTGTCAGCCGGAGTTTAGGCTGACAATGTTGTGCACACCGGATAGTTAGTTAGGTTAAGTTAGTTAGGTTAAGTACATACATAAGTGCCTGGGTAGCGAGCAGATGGCGGTATTTGACAATTTAGCAGCTAAATCATAGATTATTGAAAGATATTCCATATTCCAGACTGAAATGCTATAACAGAAGTATTGGCCAGAATGACATGAACATTTGGACACTTATTCACTGTTTTATTTTGGTCAACATCTTTTTGTGGTGGTGAAAATCCTTTTGTGGCGGTGCGCCACAAATTCCTTTATGTATCGGAAACACTGACTCCCTGTACTGTACT
>NC_139631.1:23751303-23833803 GCF_964638095.1 Poromitra crassiceps | reverse complement strand
CAGCAAGCAACTGATACATGTGACCATTGGGCATGCGCGCACAGACGCACGCACGCACGCACGCACGCACTCACACACACACACACACACACACACACACACACACACACACACACACACACACACACACACACACACACACAAAAGCAAAAACACACAAACGTGCACATTTCAACTCTTCATCATGACTGACACATCTAAGACTCATATTCAACACTGCATGCTGATCCACTGCTACATTTTGACAAAATCTTCAGCATTGGTTTTCACCCTGGGACATTTCCGACAAACCCACCACCAGGTATGAGGTAGCGGTAATGCCCACGCATTATGAGGTATGAGGTAGCAGTGGTGCCCACCATGTATGAGGTAAGCAGTAATGGAAGGATGTTTCGTCAACTATGGGCTAATACATGGCGTGGGAACAACACACTCTCCTCTATAAAAGCATTGTTGTTATTTATAGTTCCCATTACATCACACTGGCCATAGGCAGAGTGCATGCTATAATGTGATACTAGTATAGACAGACGTAAAGAAGCGTTATGCAACGACAGTTAGGCACAAACGACATTATGTCAAAATGCTAAAGGGGTAAGTAAACATGTAAAGATTAAATGTAAAAAAATAAAGTTTTAAGATAGAAATGCATCATCATCAGAGTTACAATTCTCAATCAGAAGTATCTGCTCAGATGTGCAAAGATCTCAGCTCGAAGGGAAAGATGAAGCAGATCACCGGAGCTGCTGTTTGTGAGAGTGACAGGTACAAGACTGTTCTCACATTAACAGCAGTGTGGAGAATATCCTTGTTGAGCAAGAGTATGAAAATACTTATAAGTTGTACTGGTTGATGATACTGGATGTACTGTATACATACCATAACGTGATGCTAGAGTTCTTCTATTTTCTCAAGCTGTAGGCTAACTCAGCTTGTCCAGCATCTTCCATTTACCAAAATATCCTCCTATCATTCTCATGACCGATATGGATGGTCATCTGGTGGAAATTGTAGGCTCAGTTCACATTGACTGTCACATTGTCTTTGCCAAAATAAGAATAAGGCCATCACATCTAATTCCATACTGATATGTTGATCAAATCTAAAAATCTTACACACGTGTACCTGTCTCTAAAATTGAGAAATGAAATTCAACTGCCAAGGCCAGTCTCTGCGATCAAACCTTGAGGTGTGTGTGTGTGTGTGTGTGTGTGTGAGTGTGTGTGTGTGTGTGTGTGTGTGTGAGTGTGTGAGTGTGTGTGTGAGTGTGTGTGTGTGTGTGTGTGTGCGTGCGTGCGTGCGCACGTGCGTGTGTACAGTAATTGAAGTAAACATAGCCTTGTTTGAGAGCTCAGGGATCCCCTGTGTGAGGCGTGTGGTGTGAGCAGCAGCAGGAGCAGCAACCCCATCTCTCACACACATCACACACACATACACACACACACACACACACACACACACACACACACAGAAGATGCCTCTGCAGGATAAGAAAAGAGAGAAAGACGAAGAGGAGGCGAAGAGCAAATAAAAAGTAAAAGAATAGGAGGAAGAAAAGATAACTGATGGAAAGTAGGAGGTAAGAATCATGCAGTCAAAGGCTCCCATGAGCAACGGGAGACAGCCGGCGCATTCATGCATGACTATTTGGAAGTAACTAAGTACAAATACTTTGTTACTGTACTTAAGTAGGATTATCAGGTACTTTCACCTTCACCTATCCCATAGGGTCATTAGGGCGCCGCAGACGATCTGTCGACAAGCTCTCTTGTTGGTGGGTTTGGGGGGAGGGAAGGTGAGTTGGGGAACAGGGAAAAAACATGCGCCCACGGGGGGGGTTGGGTTATAGGGCTGTGGCGATTCACTTATCTCCCGATTCGATACTATCACGATTCTTGGGTGCCGATTCGATTTATATTGCGATTCTTAAGTATTGCGATTCTACGATTATTGCGATTCGATATTACGATTTATTGCGATTTTTGTTTATTTTTTTCTTTTATTTTTTCAGTTTGCTTGCTTTTTTACACTAGATTAGAACATGGGAAAAGTTGAATCATACACTAGAGACTGTATATTATATATCATGAGTAGGGCTGGGCGATATAGTTAAAAACAGGGGCGGACTGGGATCATAATTCAGGCCGGGCGGTTTGAAGCCAGATTTGGGCCGTTTGAAGTCCAATTTTACAATGAGATGCACCCACTTTAACCCTGAAGTGTAATTATTACTTCAGAGTCAGACTAACTAATAAAGTAATAAAACCACTAGTAAACCAGTAGGCGGCACCTGGCCTGCTGTTCAGTGAGTGGCCTGACTGCAAGCACGCAAAAAAAAAAAAAAAAAAAAAAAATTGGCGATTATCGATTCTGGAATAAAAGATCGATTAAAAAAATCGTGACATTAAAAATCGCGATACTTAGGTGAATCGATTTTTTTCCCCCACCCCTATTGGGTTACAGCATTATTTTGTGCTCACACTCATATAGACATTGTGACTAGGGCTGGGTATTGGTTCAAATTTCAAGAATCGATTTGACTCCGATTCACAAGGTTCCGAATCGATTAATCCTGATTCGATTAGATTCCGATTCGATTAATTTCAATATCGATTTGGTTAGTGATACTAAAACATGTTTTTTGAGCTGTAACCTGAATTAAATGACTGTCCAGTTATGTAACACAGGGGTTCCCAACCTTTTTTGTGCCAAGGACCGACAGATACATGGGGAAAAAAGTTGCGGACCGGTTGTCAATTTTAATTTTAGTTACACATATATTTACTCACCAGGTGGTGACAAAGGGTAAAGAACAGCCTTTTCATCTGTCAATAAAGACACTTTCACAATTATGCACAGTGATTTGATTTCAGCCTATATAATTGCTAAAAGTAGATATTAATGATCAAACATTTCCATTTATAAACGTCAACTTGAAACTATGTGTCAACTACCACACACAGCCTATAATATTATAGCCTATGTTTATTTTTATTTTTTTAAGAATTTTTGTTTTTGTTTGTTTGTTTTTTAATTAAAAAATCGATCTCTGGACATATGAATCGATATCAAAGGATTAAAATAAAAATCGATTCAAAATCGGAGAATCAGCCCTAATTGTGACATCATCAGTGATAACAGTGATGAGGTCATAAATCACCAGATGTAGTTATACAGTAGATGCCTCATTCTAGTGGCCAGGCCAATACCATAGTCATGTCATAAATCACTGATGATGTCACAGATGATGTCAACAGTGATGTCACTTGAGCAATTGTGATGTCATCATTGATGTCACTCAAGCAATTGCGATGTCATCAGTGATGTAACAGGACTCAGGAGGACTCATCATTGAGTGATGTCATCAGTCATGTCACTCGAGTAATTGTGATGTGATCAGTGAGTGATGTCATCAGTGATGTCACTCGAACAAATTGTCCCTTCATAAAGCCTTCCGTTTGAGACAGCATACATAGTCAGTGATGTACTCTGACAGACCTGAAGGAATGGCTGCTCGAGCAGAGCATGATGACTCGCAGCTCCACCATGCCGCCAAGGCTGGAGACCTGGACAAACTGAAGACCCTGCTGCAGGAAGAGCGCTTCAGAATGAGGATCAATGAGAGGCAGTTCAACACCCCTCTGGGGCTCGCAGCCTGGCAGGGTCATGCTGCCTGTGTGGCCTACCTGATCACCCACGGAGCCCAGGTAGACCTAGCTGCCTCCTACTACAGGCCTCTGGACTATGCCGTGTACCAGGGTCACCTGGACTGCGTCCGGATCCTCCTGGAAGCCGAGGCCGACCCCAACGGAAGGACAGACGGAAGGGCAGACACCCTGCTCTACTGGGCTGCCAAGGCGGGAAGGCTGGACATACTGCAGGAACTCACGTTCCGTGCTGCTGTTGACATGGACATTGTTCACACCCTCGAGAGGTCTCTCTACATCAGCGCTGAACGCAACCATCTGGACTGCTTCTGCCTGCTGCTCCAAGCCGCTGGCGTTGTGACCCGTGACGTGGCTTCTCACCTGCTGGGAAAGGTGCTGCATAACAGGTGCGATGCGGCCTTTGTCCAGCTACTCTTGGACCACGGCGCCGACCCGGCCCTGGTGATCAGGGAACAGGCACAGCTGGAGGTGAGGGCGGATCCCAAGGCGCTCAGGGTCTTTCTGGAGGCCAAGAGATGTCCTGCCAGTCTGGACCACATCTGTCGGATCCGGATTCGCCAAGCGCTGGGCACACATCGCTTGAACCAAATCCACTCCCTCCCACTAACACAAGTGATGAAGGACTTCCTGCTCCACCAAAACTGACTTGAAGAATTTGAAGAAACTGACTTGAAGTTTATGTATTTTCATTTCCTAGATTTAGTTCTTCAGTGACTGTGTTTCAACCAAATCCAGAACCAGAGATTAAATAAATACCATCAGCATACACCACCTGTATCCAATCCTACTGCTATAATTGGAGAGCTGTGTGTCCATGTGCTCGGTTAATTGTCTTCAGAGTCCCCACACCAGAATTTAGCACGCAAAAATTCGAATTATCTTAATATGTTGTGAGGTTCAGTTAGCTTTGCGCAGAAACAGCCGGTATAAATACTTTTTACTTGATTACATTTCAGAGTCTGTAATTTTTTACTTTTATTTTTGAGTAAACAAGTTGAATCAGTACTTCTACTTTTACCAGTCTTTTTTTTTACACAAGTAACTGTACTTCTACTTAAGTAAAGAATGTGTGTACTTTTCCCATCTCTGACTATATGACAACTCCATGCAAAAATGTGAACTGGATGAAATGCAAAAATGTGGTGTTTTTCACCCCCTCATTTTTAAGCAGTGCAGCCGCTTATAAGTGACTCATCTTTCCGTCCATCCATCCGTCGTAGCACGGGACGTAGCACGGGACGTAGCACGGGACGTAGCACGGGACGTAGCACGGGACGTAGCACGGGACGTAGCACGGGTTTGAGCTGAGATTTCTGTAGCCTGTAGCCTAAGCTGCTCCCCCGGCCCAATGCTCCACATTGGCATGGGAGAAAAGAATAATAATAAAAAAAATGAATAATAAATAAATGAATGAATGAATAAATAAATAAATAATTAAAAAAATATAAGCATAAGCAATCGACAACCTATGTTGCGGGCCGCAGCCCCATCTTCTGTGTGGACAGTACTGAACTCATCTGAGACCTCGAGAGCGCCCGTGCGGCAGCCACCTTATCAACGGGTACGGCAGCCCCGTCGGACAAAAAGGCAAGCATCAAAGGATAAATCAGCCACAGTAAATATTTATCATATCCAAACAGGTGGGGGCGATCTGTGACAACATACATACATACACACACACACACACACACACACACACACACACACACACACACACACACACACACACACACACACACACACACACACACGCCTGAAATCAATTGGGTCTCCTTGCTTAGCCTCAACAGATGGCATCGAGTGTATAAACCTGCACCGCTGACTTCAGAACCTGGGTGTGATTTGTATTTTCTCACTGGCGTTTTCTTGAACCTTCAGGGCATCAAGCTCCCATTTGTTTCTGACCCTGCTGCCTTCCCAGGTGTCTCACAAGCATTCAGTCACAAACGACTGTTGACCAACGATGATGATGATGATGCTGGTGGTGATGATGATGATGACGATGAAGGTTACCTGAACTGAGCGAGCAGCAGGCCTCCCAGGGAGGAGCCACAGATGGAGAAGCCCATGGCGATGACACCGTTCCAGAAGCCCAGCTCCCTGGCCGTCATGTGGTGGTCCAGCAGGAAGAGGGGGAACATGGTCACCGCCCCCTGCTCACCTACACACACAGCGAGAGGAGAGGGAGGTGGAGGGAGGAGGAGGAGGAGCAGGAGAGAAAGGACAATGAGAGATAGAAAGAGGAGAAGAGGGAAGGAATTGCCCTGTTAAGATATTTCAATGTTTCTGCAGATTTAAACACATTTAAGACTTTTTAAGACCATTACGAATGCAATATAATACCTATTTCATGCCCATACTGGCAAAAAAAAAAGTACAGAGGATTTTTAGCTAGAACATTTTAGCAATGTCCAAATCAGGGAACATGGTTTGAAACAGCTCACCTATGTCTTCATTACCGTTATGATTGATGTTTAGCTACTGTGCGTAAAGTCCAGAAACATCACAACACACTAGCTGGGTGTGCTCAGATCAATTCTGACCGGGCTGCACAGTTTGCATTAGTGATTATTGGTTCAATTTTGGTTTGGTTTTGTAGTTTCCTTCAGAGTGTGATCAATTTAAAAAGAAATCCCCCAAACATATTTAAAAGTGAGACTGAATTTAATGCATCTTTATCAAAGTAACATTAACTTCATAATCCAATACAATTTTAAGACCTGTCAAAATTGTATTTAAGACATTTTAAGGCCTCAAATTCAGATGCTTGATTTTTAGACTTTTTAAGGACGCGTGGAAGCCCCGAATGTAGGTAAAATGCTAAAGGCGGTATCAGACACTGTGGAGAAAAATATATCAACATTCAAGATAGACCAAAGATTTACCAAGGTAGGCTATGTCTCTCTGACTAAGCATTACTATTCTTCACAGGAAGAGGACAGAGAAAACACAGGCCAATTGCAATCACTGTCAACTGCCATGATTGTGTTGTATCAAACTGTTTGCAAGACGAGCCAACGTGGTTTTCCTGAGATGACGACTGCAGAATCAAATAGAGCATACCTAGGCCAATTCTTGGAAAGTGTCAATAATAGATGCCTGACAAGAAAAGGAATACCCACAGTCACTTCGTCAAACGGGGGCGTAGCACTTTTCCTAAAGCACGAGAAGGAAAACGCAACAAAAACGGCGAGAAACTTGGGAAGATGAAACGGGAGCCTCACAAAGACCTCTCAGTCAAATGAAAAGTTTCTGTCAGACGGCCAGACTTCCTGTGTGGCGTCGAGCATGCGGGTAGTAATGTTCTATCAAATGCTACAGTCAAATATTCAGTGGCGCTGACAATACGCCGTTATTATATTAATGGAGACTGACTTCACAAAGGAAGCGGGAGACCACAGAGCTGTGTGAGTGACAGCTCGGCTCCCAGACTGCTGTCAAAGACGACGCAACACAACCAACTATTCACTCACTCACTCACTCAGCCAGGAGCAGGAGGAGACAAACAAAAGTAGAGAAAGAGGCAGGAAAGACAGACATAGATGAAACAGACACTGAAATGGGGGGGGGGGGGGGGGGGCACAAAACACAAAAGAGAAAAAAAAACAGAGGAAGCTGCGAAGCTCCCAGTGATGGGGGGGTGCAGAAGCAGAACGCGAGTGTCACCGCTCTGACGATTGTCTGTGTAGGAACCACCTCTCTCACTTCCCTCTGTCACTCTTTCTTCACTGTCGGCAGGTTAAACCATGGGAAATACACCCGGCAACGGTTCAATTCAGTTTGGCTGTAAAGGTTCATTTAGCCTCAGTGGTAGCCAACCAGAAGTGCCTGTACAGCAGTGATTTTTCCAAACTGTGGACCTGCCTGTCTGGAAAAGTGATGTGTCTGTTGCTATGCCATGCTGCCCTGATATATATATATAAATGATAATCATGATTATCATGCTGTCGTGCTCGCCCTGTTCCTCAGACACTACGCATGCACATGCTCGCCCGCTTAACTGGCATGTGCGAATGCCGGCCCCCTTATTATAGTAGTGAGATTACCCTTAGATTTTGAAACATCATACATTTTTATTGAACTTAAAAATATATATATAATAATAATCTTAGAGCTGTCATCTTCTGTTCTCGACTCGAGCTGAAACTACACGCACCAAAGCTTTGGAGGAGGGGCAGAGCGCACCACTGCGAGGGAAAGGGGTGCGCTGCATTTACAACACAAGACAAAACAAGAGCAACATCGCTAAACAGAATGTGGCAGGTTTTATCACAGTTTTATCTCGATTTTCTTGTTTTCATGATTGTGGGAAGCCAAAATCTTGATCACGATTAGTATTTGATTAATTGTGCAGCCCTAATGTGTGTGTCCTCGAAATCAAACCATAATTGTACATTTGAAGCTGTTTGTATTTATCTTCAGCACTTATAGGTCTACCGAGTTAAAGGCTACGTGAACAAACAATAAAACCGAATTCTACCGGTGTATTATACATGTAGGGCCTACTGTACAACAGGACAGAGTGCTAATTTTACTATAGAGTAATAAAGGCAATAGATAGGCTAGACAGGTATGTACATGTTACTCTCTAATTGGATGTGAAAGTCGTGTGGGGTTAGCCCTGACTTAACGGTCAGTGCAGAGCTGTTTGGACGGTGCTGTGTGTAGCCATACTATAGACAGTCAGAAAGAAGAAAGTCAACCTTGGCGGCAGCAGTACACACTGATGCCTGGGTTGTTTACCCAATAGTTCTGTGCTCGTGCGCCTCTGCCTTGCCTGTTGTTCTGCTCAGAGCTCAGAGCTCTCACAGTCCTGCCATCAGCTAATTATTTCCTTTAAGAGGGGGGTTGGAGTGGGGGGGCTGTGGGGGGGGCGTGCAGACAAACACAACAAGGCTGATTATGCCTTTCTATAAATATTCTCAAAGCAACAATTGTCCATTTCAGCAGGGATTTCATTAGACATCCACAAAGATTAAACAAGCAGAGCGGAGGGGAAGAAGGGGTAGAACAAGAGGGGGGGCGGGGGGCAAGAAGGGGTAGAACAAGAGGGGGGGAGGGGGGCAAGAGAAAGTCAGAGATGGAGAGAAGAGATGAGACAGTAAGTGGGAAAAAGGGACATGGGGGGGCAATTAGAAAAAGGGAGATAAAGAGCGGGGAAAGAGAGATGTAATGCACAGAACCAACGAGTTCCACATGATGGGAGAGAACGAAGAGCAGCCAGGGATGAAGACAGCTACAGAGTAGGAGAGGAGGCAGATGAACAGAGACAAAGAGGAGTTCATTGTTTTTATGTAACCTAAATGTCAGCATCATTTTACTTGAAAAGACAAAAAAAACAACAGTATATCTACCAAGGGTATACCATTTACTAGGGGTGGGGGGGGGGGATCGATATCGCAATGTTTTGTGGGCAATATATCGTATCGTATCGAATGCCAAGTATCGTGATATTTTATTATACAAAATGTCAAGTGCATGCAACATTTATGACAGGCTTTTATGACAGTGTTGGTCAGTCTGTCTGCTTGACAGTCCCATTTTACTGCAATAAAAATGATTGAAGTGAGATGAACAGACTGGAAACTGTATCTCATTAGATAAAACAGATGTTGACGTTTTTTTCCTTTGGGGACATCATTTGCAGTTGAAAAAAGGTAATAAATCACAGTATATCGCAATATCGCAATACTCAATATATCGCAATACTAGCATATCACAACACTATCGGACCGATAATACCGATAACATCGTATCGTGAGGCATCTGGTGATTACCACCCACCCCCACCATTTACTATGCCATTTGACAAACATATCTACTGTTTGAAATATACAGTACTGTACATTTAAAAATGTTACACATAAAAGCTTTAGTCCAGCCGTCTAAGGACCAACTCCTATGACAAGACAGAGAAAGAGGAAGATTATGTCAGAGTGTGTGTGTGTGTGTGTGGGGGGGGGAGGGGGTTGGCTAGGCAGTGCAGAGAGGGCTCAGGGCAGGATGAGGGCGAGAGGTCGATGAGGACAGTGGGGTCACATCCCGATGTCCATGCTGCGGCTCAGACAAAAGGGCTGGAGAATCAGGGGAGATCACCGAGGACACACAGTCACAGCAATATCACTCCCCCGGCCAAGGCCATGGTGGACAAAGACAGCTTCACACACAGCCCATGCTTGAGTGAATATAGAACCACTACCACGCACATGCATACATGCACATACATACACACACACACACACACACACACACACACACGCGCGCGCACACATGCACGCACGCGCACCTTTCAACTCCTCACACTCCCTGAGGACACAACAGTAAACAGAGCCATGACCACACACCTTCAATGCACACTTTCATAATACCCCCTATGCATATTTGCCTATTGACACACACACCACTATACGAGTCCCTGAAGGACCACACAGATGTCAAGGAGTTCTCTGTGGCCCTCAGGGCCAAAGACCATGGGAACCTTCTCTCTAGAACTAGACAGAAACAAGAACAGCTATCTGTACAACTCCACCCAGCCCTGCTAGGTTACTAGGTTTGGTTGTGTTTGTTGTTTGTGTTTGTCTTCTGACAGATAATACAAAATCAATAGCCATTGAAAGGACGGGCTATGTCAGAGCTGATGCATTGTTCTCATCAACAGAAAGTGTCAACTAATAGCACTGTGTGACCAAATACTCTTGAAAGAATGTTATACAACAATAAAAAGTCACATTGTGCAGGGCCTTGGTTGTGTTACATCAGAACAAAAAATGTGGTAATCCACCTTTTAAAAAGGCAATCTGGGCTACAGAAGCCAGAGTACATATATGGGGCTGCACAGTATCGCTGGTTAGTAGTCAAACCAAGTGATGATGGCCATGCGAGACTGTGGAGTTGAATTTGCTGAGGTCAGGCCTTTATTCTGAGTTTCTGACAAATTAAACATCTAGAATAAATGAGACGACATGAATGAGCGCATACACTGTTTTTCCCCCCTATTTCTCATGCCTGTATGTACCAAGGTCTCTGCATGGATAGATCGTTTTTTTTCTAACGCTCTCTCTCTCTCAAGGCACCATGTGGTGGCTGTTCATTAATTCATCCCCCCCTTCAGCCTCCCTCCCTGCAGTCCTCCTCATTCCCCCTGGAAAATAGTGCCCCCCCAACCCCCACCCCCGCAAGTTCCCCTCTTCTCTCTCATCCACCCTCTTCCACACCAAACCCCCATATCTCTCGGAAACAATTTCGCTGCCTGGACTACGGCTCTCACCTCATCATTGGGACAGGAGGACAGGACACATTCAAACGGTCCCTCCTCTCTCTATCCATCCGACCATCTCTCCGTACACCTGGTCACTTCCCGGAGGAGGCCATCGTCAGGGTCCCCCCCCTCCTCCGTGGCGGGCCCTCCCATCTCTGGCTGTCATTCACATCTCATGTCGGTCATACAGGGCTACTGGCCCCCCACCTCTGGAAAGCCCCAGCCCCTACGTCCCCATCACACGGCTGCAGCACTTAGCCTAGGGCTGCTCAGTTAATTGTGTAGAATCATGTGTCACCATTTTAATTTCTAAAATTAAGAATCAGAGAATATTGGGAGTACAGTATCTGCAATGCATTTCATTTCCATTAGAATGTCGACTGTAGTTGAAAGTAGCCACGATGTTGATAAAAGATGACAAAGCTGCAGTAACATTATTTTTTTCCCTTTAAATTGACACATCATGTCTGTGTGGATGTAACAACAATGCACTTTCAACAACAAAAAGTCACATAATGGTGATTAAAAAGGATAAGACGCTTACCTCACGATATGATTTAATACACAATATGGGGTTCACGATTTAATACAGCCACGATACGATATAATAAATAATTAGATGTTAGATGACAACTAAGTACTGCAGAATTTTGTATTTTTCTTTCTTTTGTGATTTAAAAATGTCCTTACAAAGTGCAAATAATATAATTTGGATAGAGAGCTTGTGAAATTGTGATTGAATTTGAAACTAATGCTTCCCTCCCTCCCTCCTTCCTTTTCTGCATCCCTGCCTGCAGTCTACCCAGACAGTTCTCCCATCATGCCTCTGGCCTCGGATGGCACACAGGTCACAGTTCAGACAAAGAGCGTGGAAGGAAAGAGTCGACACTAGGGATGTCACGATACTAGAATTTCTACTTTGATACCGATACCCAGGAAAATATTGATACTCGATACAATTTTCGATACAGCGGAGGGGGGGATGACAACACATCTAGACTAGAGGCATAAAAAATAAACGAAGACAGATGGATGGACAGACGTACGTGCAATTCTCCATAATCTAGGCCCGATAAAACTCATTAAAAACTTTGCACTTACACAGCAGATTACCCCTGCTCTAGTCATCAGCCTATCAGAACACTTTGAGCTTGTTGAAGCAACAGATAACCACCAATGATAGGGAGTGGGAAATCAGTAGTATGTTTGATTTATCATTAAGAGAAAGCACTACTGATATCCATAATGTTGCAAATGAGTATTGTATCCGTTTCAAATTTTTAGTATTGATTTTTATCGATCGATAGTTACTATCGATACATTTGACATCGCTAGTCGACGCTCTGTTGCATTTTTGGAAACAGCCGCTAGAGGCGCTACGGTAGCGCCAAAGCAGTGCCGCCGACATCTTGGCCCTAAAATCAGCCTTGCATCAACAACAGCAGCAGTACAATGCAGACAGAGAGGACACCATGACCGGGAAGGAAAATAGAAAAATAAGCTGTTTGTCAATTTACTGCAGAAACTCTGACAGTAAACATGCCATTCATCGTTTCCCCAAAGACCCTGGAAGGGTCACTAAAAGATTACTTCTAAAGGACGAAAGGATCACTAAACTTTTCTATCCAGGTTCAGTCTCTCCAGGCCTATTAATCTATCTGCTACATTTTTAAATGACTTTACATTTACTTGAATGTTTGTTATGGGTAGATTTATACATGGTTGCAAATTCTACATTGACATTTTTGTTTTTTATTCTAGAAATGGTCTGGATATACTGTTGTAGTCAGTGATTATTTTTTTTACAGCAAAATATGTGTAATGCAGTTTATTGGACACTTGGAGCTAAACTTTCATCAATAAATAATAAATAAATAAATGTTTTCTTTCCAATTAGTGAATTTAATTTGTAAATCTGAACCCATGATTTCAAAGTGCTGTATTTGTTATTTAATAAATGAAATTGAGAACGACAAATAATATGTTTAACATGTTTCTACTTTGATTCATAGATTGAATAAGTAAATAGTTAGGATAGTATGCATATTTATAATATTTCTTCATTATTCAACTGGCAGAGGTACTTTCTATCACACTTTGTATGCGGGATGTTTCACTGGATGCTGTTTTTCCCATAGACATGTTTCACTTAAGGGCCAAAATGGCGGAGGCGTAGCTCTCCTGCTGCACGCTGATGTTGCAATGGAACGATCAATTGAGTGTAATTTCTTATCAATGTACGTTCAATCTTTGGTTCAGACACAAGGATCACTCTGATTGGCTGCTGGGCTGGACACAGCGCAAACTCAAAGAGTTCATTAGGAGTGAACGCAAGAGAGGGGTCTGTGTGCTAGTGTGTATGAGGGGGGTTCAGACAGGCAGATCACCAGTCTCGCACAAACATACCCACACACCCCTTGAACAAAAGCAATACTGTCTCAAATACGCAATTATGCTGGCACATCTAGGCCTAATCTAAAATGTTCCACAAGCTTCTTTTTTTGCCAAAGGTGGCAAATATTCTGCCTACTGTATTACACCAGGCAGTAGAGATGTCACAATTATAGTGACCAAAATTATCACTATTAATGTCGGCGCATCCCTAGTACTAACAAATGACAGTGCCATTGATAAATCTACAGCTAAATCATAACAATGAAAACATGAAGAGTGATTATGACTGTAATCATGAGGGTGGGGGGTGAGGGGGTTGAGAGCGAGTATTAGGGGGGAGCCCCCTAGACAGATTAGGGGGTCCAGCCAGTCTTGATGTTTGGTCTAGCAGTGTCGTCTGCTGGAGCTCATCCGATTACTAAGCCACCCTTAACTCTCTCTCAATAACACATACTACTAAGTACAAAGGCATATACATTCAAACACATACAGGGACTATGCAAATGTAAAGGGACTGAATACATTCCCACCCACCCACTTACATACAGTACACACAAACATGATGTGGCGTCTTCATTTCAGTTTCCAAACGCCATAGACACAAAGACACTCTAATCCTTACGTAATCCCCTTCTGCTACCAAACACCTGGCCATACCAACTCTCTCTCTCCCACACAGATGCTCCACTGTTCCAAAACTACTTCAGAATTATGCTTACTAAAAGGGAGTATCTCATTCAAATGCAAACTTTCTAAACGAACTTGATTGATATTCAAAATAACTATTCTTCTTCAAGTTCACAAGGCTTATAAGCAGATATTCGTGACACTAAAACAATTGTGTTAACTTGAGCTGAACTTGTCCTATTTACAAAGACAACCTTCTGTGAGTTACAGACTGTCCAATAAATGCCTACTGATCATTACCTCCGTCACTCCTTCAGCAGACTCAGGCGTCACCACAGCCATCATTGACATGCCAACAGAGACATCTAGTGGTGAAATATGGGTCCAACGTCTGTCCAAAAAGGCAAGAACTAAGAACTACAGTGTGGTTGAGTTCCAGATGGACAGACTACACACAAACTAGAGACAAGTTTACAATGGAACACAATAAACCATTTCAGGGCAACTACTGCAGGAGTGTTGTGTTGAGATAATACCAAATGCTATTTGGCTTTCCCTAGCTTTCCAACATCTGAAAGTTGGTCCCCGGGCGCTGGAAATAAAAAGTGACCACTGCTCCTGGCCTGCCCCCTGGAGGAAAGGACAAGCCTGGATGGGTCAAATGCAGAGGACATATTTCACCGGCCACCGTCAGCATGAGTGTGTGTTGTGGCCGCATGCATGTGTTGCAGTGTTCGTGTGACAATAAAGACGGGCTTCCGTCTGAAATCGTGTTTTTTTTTTTTTAGCTTCAAGTTTGTATGTTTTTTGTCTACTCTATACATATAGGCGTAACTCACTAATCCAAAAGAGTAGTTTGAATCAGTCTGTGCTGTACACACACACACACACACACACACACACACACACACAAAATCGGGAATAAGTTCACACAGATGATCATTGTTAATAAGATTAGGCCTAGGTAGTAGAAATGTAAAGGTAAGCATTTAGGCCTAATTGATGACAGTCTCCAGTATTTGAGTATTTATGTCAATGAGGGTAATCCTCCATTCTGTAATAGGGTTCCCAGTTCCCACACTTGAACATCAAATTAAAGGACTTTTCAATGACTTTCAGTGTCTTTCTCAAAATTGCCATGATTTGGTCTCAGCTTTCCCCCTGAAGTCCTGGTGAGATCCATCATTTTAAAACGAATGAACTCTCCAACACAGGTTTTGTATGCAAAGTACTGATCGTAGGATGGAAAGGAGCTGAGACATACCGATATATATTATTTTCATTAAAAAATCAAGTAATTTTAAGGCCAACCAATCATTTTCAAAAGCTTTTATGCTTTACTGTATTTTTCTGAAATCCACAAACATTCTAATATTTTCAAGGAATGTGGCAGCCCTGATTATAATCATGCGTTTGCCCATTAGTCAGACTCACCCAATTTGTATGTGAGCACATACAAGATGATCCAAGGGGTGCCGGGCACTGCCAGCAGTTTCCTCCACACCCTCCATGGCCTCATAACTTCTGCTCCCTGCCCTCCCTTCCTGCTCCCATCTGCCTGCTGGCCCCTCAGATTCTCATCATCCAGCACAGGGGCTCCCCACACAAACAGAGCCACGCCTGCATACACAAACGTCAGCAGTATAAACATCCAGCTCCATCCGGCCACGTCGATCACAGCTAGTAGCCCGCCTCCGGCGAACACTGACCCAGCTTTATAGCCCACTACCTGAGCTGTGTTCCCCAGGCCCAGCTCCCCACGACCCTTCAGTAATGCAACTGCTGCCCCATCTACAGCAATATCCTGGACTGAGGCCAGGGAGTTCATGGCCAACAGGGTCGCTCCTACTCCCCAGATATGAGGCTCTGGGGCCAGGGCAGCACTGGAGACGCATGTCAGCGCCAGCCCAGACACGGTCGCCACCAGCCAGCGACGCTTGGTGCCGATCCGGTCCACCAAAGGCGCCCAGAGCACCTTGAGAACCCAGGGGAAGTAGAGGATCTTGGTCAAGCCAATGCGGGTGAGAGAGTGGCCAGCTCCGCGCAGGTAGACAGGGAGCAGGGAGGACTGGAGACCGTAGGGGATGCCCTGGACAAAGTACAGCAGGCCCAGGAAGACTAGTTTGTCATTCATGGTCTACCTCAAAAGTGACCCACTGACAGGCTGCGGTGGTCCATTGGTGAGGTCATTGTGACTATTCTGATTATGGGGGGGCAAGTCAAATGGACCCGTTGGTCAGGATGAACTGAGTGACCTGAAATGAAAAAGGGAGAAATACAGTAGGGTTCAGGCGTGTTGATTGTACTGTTCTCTCTGTGTTAAACCTGGCTAGATGTGAACGTGTTGCTAAAGATACACATTCACAGTCTGTGTTAAAGTAGCCTTTGAGGAGAGGCATCTAATGCTGCTGTAGGCTAACATTACTTCACTAACCAGCTCATTACGTTAGCTTTTTGTATAGAAACATGGTAGGCTATACAGTTGTGCAGTGGTGACCACATACATGTGTTTTCATCATTTTATATTTTCCAAAACACAAGCCGCATCGTTGGCATTTTCCTGACAGCTATTAATAACTGGCTGTCACATTAACTGGCTAGCTAACCTAGCTAACATTACCTTACTGTCAAGCTGAAATCAATGCACGAATAGCTAACGGAATTACATAACTTGTCGACATTAATTGGGGCTATGCTGTAACAGTGCACAAACAGCCCCAGATAAGATAAATGTTGACACATACTTAAAAGGTAGAATTAGTTAGCGTGATGCTAGCTAACCGGAGGTGCTCCGCTTGTTTATAGTGGGGTGGACTCTGTGTTGGGTTGCCAAGTTCTGCAATAACAACCCCCCTTAGAGTGGATGCTCAAATCGGCTACCGGTACAGTAAGTAAGATTTACTTTTGTTTCACGTTCATCAAGGTGTTGGCCTAGCACCTGCTTCATTATTCTAAATTTCTTGTGAAATTGTGATATATTACTCCACTTTTAATGTGATATATTACGCCAGTTTTAAAAGCAAGTTTGGTAAACCAACCTGGCAACCCAAGGCTGTCTGTCTGTCAATAGTATGAAACTTCATTGGTTGACAAGTCTCTTAAGTGGGCGTGGCAGACGAAACCTCTGTGGCACAGATACAGGAAGTGACTGGAAGTTGGGGTGTCTAGTCTCTATCTATATTCATGTCTCCGGTTACATTACGATTACAACTCGGCCTGCAGAGCTGCAGAGCCGTAGAGAGGAGAAGCCCCTGACTGCAGTACGCAGATCGGAGAGTGGCTCAACGTGGGCGGAGTCAAACGCGCACTCAAAGTAAAACTCAGCTCTTTCTTCTTCTATCAGATCTTCGGCAGTGTGCACGCTTCTAGGCGTATTACTGCCCTCCGCAGGATAAAGTTCATAGTGACTCTTTTTACAGTGTTTATCATGTAGGAAAACTACTCTAATATATCTGTAAAAATCCTGTTGAACAAGATCGTATTTTTATGACATTGTCTGGAAATTCCTGCTTATCAAACTGAACCAACAAACAGTGCTGTGATTCCTTTCTCTGCCCATTGAATAAATCTATTATCACTTGCAGCTGGCTTAAAGTCTGGGTCAAAGCTCAGCCACCTCAATATTATTTCTTTCTGAATTTTAAGTTGTTTCACTAGACAAAACCAGGTATCTATAGAAAACCTAACCCATCGACTCTGAATATCACTGTGTTTAGCAGCTAGTGGGGATCCTAGCAGACTTTGTATAGGTGAATCCATCAGTGACTACAACACATTATTATTGTAATGTTCTGTGTAGGTGTTAGGATATTTTTTACCTAATATTCGATATTCTTGTCTCATCTTGTGAATAAAATAATGGGAACACGTTTACATTTTCATGAGCCCTCAAAACTTCACACACAACTTCTTACTGAAGTTCAGCTCCCACTGAACTTGAAACCTGTGTAACTAGGGCCAGCTGTAGTGGAACAGTGAAGTTAAATCAATGCATTTGATAGACAGACATCCCTATATTTTTACTTGTTAAATGTTTTCTTTTTACTAAGTCCATTATTTTATCCATGCTGCCTATATTTAAAAAAATATAGAGAGAGAGAAAGAGAGACACATCATGTTAACCTGTGTCTGCTTTTTTTTTTTTTTTGCTCCAGCATTTGCCGATCCAGCAAACACAGGGATGCGCTCAGAGGGTCTTCAATATTCCTCTTTGCGTGTGCTGTGGGGCCCGCCGATTCCGTTAGCACATTTTGGGACTGCTCACAGGATCACTGGAGAGAGAGAGAGACAGCATGTTAACCTGTTGACGATCAAAATCATGTTACCTCGCCCTAAATCAAACGCCTTGAAAAAAACAGTCATCTATCGTGCCATCAGTCATTGGAACAGCTGCCCCCATCACATACGTCAATCAAACAATATAAGTCCTCTTTCAAATTCCATTTAAGAACCCATTACTTAACAGGTGATCAATAGTCCAGCTGGTCACAAGCAACTCCATTTTTGTATTCTCACAAATGTATGTACAATGTAACTTGTAACCCACCCAAAATGCAAATGTGTTATATTACACATATCTGATATATATCATGTATTATAACTTGTAAACATCACACAAATGTGAGTGTATATATGTATAAGACTTGTATTGTATTGCATTATTGTATTGTATTTGGACCCCAGGAAGATTAGCTGGTGCCACAGGCATCAGCTAATGGGGATGCTTTTTAAATAAATAAATACATAAATAAATAACCTGTGTCTGATACACCTTAGTGTCTCCTGCTCACAGGATCACTGGAAGAAAAAGAGAGAGATGTAATGTTAACCTGTGTCACATTAGGACACCACCTCAAATACAAACGCTCTTCCCTCTGTACTGAGGTGAGATAAGAGGGAGTTACATTAGTACACCACCTCAAATACAAACGCTCTTTCCTCTGTACTGAGGTGAGATAAGAGGGAGTTACATTAGTACACCACCTCAAATACAAACGCTCTTCCCTCTGTACTGAGGTGAGATAAGAGGGAGTTACATTAGGACACCACCTCAAATACAAACGCTCTTCCCTCTGTACTGATGTGAGATAAGAGGGAGTTACATTAGTACACCACCTCAAATACAAACGCTCTTCCCTCTGTACTGAGGTGAGATAAGAGGGAGTTACATTAGTACACCACCTCAAATACAAACACTCTTCCCTCTGTACTGAGGTGAGATAAGAGCGAGTTACATTAGGACACCACCCCAAATACAAACGCTCTTCCCTCTGTACTGAGGTGAGATAAGAGGGATTTACATTAGTACACCACCATCAAATACAAACACTCTTTCCTCTGTACTGAGGTGAGATAAGAGGGAGTTACATTAGTACACCACCTCAAATACAAACGCTCTTCCCTCTGTACTGAGGTGAGAAAATTAGTACACCACCTCAAATACAAACGCTCTTTCCTCTGTACTGAGGTGAGATAAGAGGGAGTTACATTAGGACACCACCTCAAATACAAACGCTCTTTCGTCTGTACTGAGGTGAGATAAGAGGGAGTTACATTAGTACACCACCTCAAATACAAACGCTCTTCCCTCTGTAGTGAGGTGAGATAAGAGGGAGTTACATTAGTACACCACCTCAAATACAAACGCTCTTTCCTCTGTGGTGAGATAAGAGGGAGTTACATTAGTACACCACCTCAAATACAAACGCTCTTTCCTCTGTACTGAGGTGAGATAAGAGGGAGTTACATTAGTACACCACCTCAAATACAAACGCTCTTTCCTCTGTATTGAGGTGAGATAAGAGGGAGTTACATTAGTACACCACCTCAAATACAAACACTCTTTCCTCTGTACCGAGGTGAGATAAGAGGGCGGCACATGGTTGACCAGAACACTTGCGAAACGTTAGTGATAGGGCACTCTGAACACGGCTGAAACGTTAAGTGTCAGGTCACTCTGAACACGGCTGGATCGTTAGTGTTAGGTCACTCTGAGTACGGCTGGATCGTTAGTGTTGAGTCCCTCTGAACACGGCTGGATCGTTAGTGTTGAGGCTCTCTGAACATGGCTGGATCGTTCGTGTTAGGTCCCATTTCACATGGCTGACCAGAACACGCGCAAAACAGTGTCTTTTGCTCACAGGATCACTGGAGAGAGAAAGAGAGACACAGCATGTTAACCTGTGTCTGATACACATTAGTGTCTCCTGCTCACAGGATCACTGGAGAGAGAAAGAGAGACACAGCATGTTAACCTGTGTCTGATACACATTAGTGTCTCCTGCTCACAGCCGTCACAGGATCACTGGAGAGAGAAAGAGAGACACAGCATGTTAACCTGTGTCTGATACACATTAGTGTCTCCTGCTCACAGCCGTCACAGGATCACTGGAGAGAGAAAGAGAGACACAGCATGTTAACCTGTGTCTGATACACCTTAGTGTCTCCTGCTCACAGGATCACTGGAGAGAGAAAGAGAGACACAGCATGTTAACCTGTGTCTGATACACATTAGTGTCTCCTGCTCACAGCCGTCACAGGATCACTGGAGAGAGAAAGAGAGACACAGCATGTTAACCTGTGTCTGATACACCTTAGTGTCTCCTGCTCACAGGATCACTGGAGAGAGAAAGAGAGACACAGCATGTTAACCTGTGTCTGATACACATTAGTGTCTCCTGCTCACAGGATCACTGGAGAGAGAAAGAGAGACACAGCATGTTAACCTGTGTCTGATACACATTAGTGTCTCCTGCTCACAGCCGTCACAGGATCACTGGAGAGAGAAAGAGAGACACAGCATGTTAACCTGTGTCTGATACACATTAGTGTCTCCTGCTCACAGGATCACTGGAGAAAGAGAGACACAGCATGTTAACCTGTGTCTGATACACATTAGTGTCTCATGCTCACAGGATCACTGGAGAGAGAAAGAGAGACACAGCATGTTAACCTGTGTCTGATACACCTTAGTGTCTCCTGCTCACAGGATCACTGGAGAGAGAAAGAGAGAGACAGCATGTTAACCTGTTGACGACCAAAATCATGTTACCTCGCCCTAAATCAAACGCCTTGAAAAAAACAGTCATCTATCGTGCCATCAGTCATTGGAACAGCTGCCCCCATCACATACGTCAATCAAACAATAAGTCCTTTTTCAAATTCCATTTAAGAACCCATTACTTAACAGGTGATCAATAGTCCAGCTGGTCACGAGCAACTCCATTTTTGTATTCTCACAAATGTATGTACAATGTAACTTGTAACCCACCCAAAATGCAAATGTGTTATATTACACATATCTGATATATATCATGTATTATAACTTGTAAACATCACACAAATGTGATTGTATATATGTATAAGACTTGTATTGTATTGCATTATTGTATTGTATTTGGACCCCAGGAAGATTAGCTGGTGCCACAGGCATCAGCTAATGGGGATGCTTTTTAAATAAATAAATACATAAATAAATAACCTGTGTCTGATACACCTTAGTGTTTCCTGCTCACAGGATCACTGGAGAGAGAAAGAGAGAGACGTGATGTTAACCTGTGTCTGATACACCTTAGTGTCTCCTGCTCACAGGATCACTGGAAGAAAAAGAGAGAGATGTAATGTTAACCTGTGTCACATTAGGACACCACCTCAAATACAAACGCTCTTCCCTCTGTACTGAGGTGAGATAAGAGGGAGTTACATTAGTACACCACCTCAAATACAAATGCTCTTTCCTCTGTACTGAGGTGAGATAAGAGGGAGTTACATTAGTACACCACCTCAAATACAAACGCTCTTCCCTCTGTACTGACATGAGATAAGAGGGAGTTACATTAGTACACCACCTCAAATACAAACGCTCTTTCCTCTGTACTGAGGTGAGATAAGAGGGAGTTACATTCGGACACCACCTCAAATACAAACGCTCTTCCCTCTGTACTGAGGTGAGATAAGAGGGAGTTACATTAGTACACCACCTCAAATACAAACACTCTTCCCTCTGTACTGAGGTGAGATAAGAGGGAGTTACATTAATACACCACCTCAAATACAAACGCTCTTTCCTCTGTACTGAGGTGAGATAAGAGGGAGTTACATTAGTACACCACCTCAAATACAAACGCTCTTTCCTCTGTACTGAGGTGAGATAAGAGGGAGTTACATTAGTACACCACCTCAAATACAAACGCTCTTCCCTCTGTACTGAGGTGAGATAAGAGGGAGTTACATTAGTACACCACCTCAAATACAAACGCTCTTCCCTCTGTACTGAGGTGAGATAAGAGGGAGTTACATTAGTACACCACCTCAAATACAAACGCTCTTTCCTCTGTACTGAGGTGAGATAAGAGGGAGTTACATTAGTACACCACCTCAAATACAAACGCTCTTTCCTCTGTACTGAGGTGAGATAAGAGGGAGTTACATTAGTACACCACCTCAAATACAAACGCTCTTTCCTCTGTACTGAGGTGAGATAAGAGGGAGTTACATTAGTACACCACCTCAAATACAAACGCTCTTCCCTCTGTACTGAGGTGAGATAAGAGGGAGTTACATTAGTACACCACCTCAAATACAAACGCTCTTTCCTCTGTACTGAGGTGAGATAAGAGGGAGTTACATTAGTACACCACCTCAAATACAAACGCTCTTTCCTCTGTACTGAGGTGAGATAAGAGGGCGGCACATGGTTGACCAGAACACTTGCGAAACGTTAGTGATAGGGCACTCTGAACACGGCTGAAACGTTAAGTGTCAGGTCACTCTGAACACGGCTGGATCGTTAGTGTTAGGTCACTCTGAGAACGGCTGGATCGTTAGTGTTAAGTCACTCTGAACACGGCTGAATCGTTAGTGTCAGGTCACTCTGAACACGGCTGGATCGTTAGTGTCAGGTCACTGTGAACACGGCTGGATCGTTAGTGTTAAGTCACTCTGACCCCCGCTGGATCGTTAGTGTTAAGTCACTCTGAACACGGCTGGATCGTTAGTGTTAAGTCACTCTGAACACGGCTGGATCGTTAGTGTTAAGTCACTCTGAACACGGCTGAATCATTAGTGTTGAGTCACTCTGAACACGGCTGGATCGGTTGTGTTGAGTGCCTCTGAACACGGCTGGATCGTTCGTGTAGGACCCATTGCACATGGTTGACCAGAACACTTTTGAAACGTTAGTGATAGGGCACTCTGAACACGGTTGAAAGCTTGGCGTCAGGTCACTATGAACACGGCTGAATCGTTAGTGTCAGGTCACTCTGAACACGGCTGGATCGTTAGTGTCAGGTCACTCTGACAACGTCCTGGATCGTTAGTGTTAGGTCACTGTGAACACGGCTGGATCGTTAGTGTTAAGTCACTCTGAACACGGCTGGATCGTTAGTGTTAAGTCACTCTGAACACGGCTGAATCATTAGTGTTGAGTCACTCTGAACACGGCTGGATCGGTTGTGTTGAGTGCCTCTGAACACGGCTGGATCGTTCGTGTAGGACCCATTGCACATGGTTGACCAGAACACTTTTGAAACGTTAGTGATAGGGCACTCTGAACACGGTTGAAAGCTTGGCGTCAGGTCACTATGAACACGGCTGAATCGTTAGTGTCAGGTCACTCTGAACACGGCTGGATCGTTAGTGTCAGGTCACTCTGACTACGTCCTGGATCGTTAGTGTTAGGTCACTGTGAACACGGCTGGATCGTTAGTGTTAAGTCACTCTGAACACGGCTGGATCGTTAGTGTTAAGTCACTCTGAACACGGCTGAATCATTAGTGTTGAGTCACTCTGAACACGGCTGGATCGGTTGTGTTGAGTGCCTCTGAACACGGCTGGATCGTTCGTGTAGGACCCATTGCACATGGTTGACCAGAACACTTTTGAAACGTTAGTGATAGGGCACTCTGAACACGGTTGAAAGCTTGGCGTCAGGTCACTATGAACACGGCTGAATCGTTAGTGTCAGGTCACTCTGAACACGGCTGGATCGTTAGTGTCAGGTCACTCTGACAACGTCCTGGATCGTTAGTGTTAGGTCACTGTGAACACGGCTGGATCGTTAGTGTTAAGTCACTCTGAACACGGCTGGATCGTTAGTGTTAAGTCACTCTGAACACGGCTGGATCATTAGTGTTGAGTCACTCTGAACACGGCTGGATCGGTTGTGTTGAGTGCCTCTGAACACGGCTGGATCGTTCGTGTAGGACCCATTGCACATGGTTGACCAGAACACTTTTGAAACGTTAGTGATAGGGCACTCTGAACACGGTTGAAAGCTTAGTGTCAGGTCACTATGAACACAGCTGAATCGTTAGTGTCAGGTCACTCTGAACACGGCTGGATCGTTAGTGTCAGGTCACTCTGACAACGTCCTGGATCGTTAGTGTTAGGTCACTGTGAACACGGCTGGATCGTTAGTGTTACGTGACTCTGAATACGGCTGGATCGTTAGTGTTAAGTCACTCTGAACACGGCTGGATCATTAGTGTTGAGTCCCTCTGACCACGGCTGGATCGTTAGTGTTGAGTCACTCTGAACACGGCTGGATCGTTAGTGTTGAGGCTCTCTGAACATGGCTGGATCGTTCGTGTTAGGTCCCATTTCACATGGCTGACCAGAACACGTGCAAAACAGTGTCTTTTGCTCACAGGATCACTGGAGAGAGAAAGAGAGACACAGCATGTTAACCTGTGTCTGATACACCTTAGTGTCTCCTGCTCACAGGATCACTGGAGAGAGAAAGAGACACACATCATGTTAATCTGTATCTGATACACCTTAGTGTCTCCTGCTCACAGGATCACTGGAGAGAAAGAGAAACACAGCATGTTAACCTGTGTCTGATACACCTTAGTGTCTCCTGCTCACAGCTGTCACCGGGATCACTGGAGAGAGAAAGAGAGACACAGCATGTTAACCTGTGTCTGATACACATAAGTGTCTCCTGCTCACAGGATCACTGGAGAGCTAAAGAGAGACACAGCATGTTAATCTGTACCTGATACACCTTAGTGTCTCCTGCTCACAGGATCACTGGAGAGAGAAAGAGAGACACAGCATGTTAACCTGTGTCTGATACACATAAGTGTCTCCTGCTCACAGGATCACTGAGAGAAAGAGAGACACAGCATGTTAACCTGTATCTGATACACCTTAGTGTCTCCTGCTCACAGGATCACTGGAGAGAGAAAGAGAGACACATCATGTTAATCTGTATCTGATACACCTTAGTGTATCCTGCTCACAGGATCACTGGAGAGAGAAAGAGAAACACAGCATGTTAACCTGTGTCTGATACACCTTAGTGTCTCCTGCTCACAGCCGTCACAGGATCACTGGAGAGAGAAAGAGAGACACAGCATGTTAACCTGTATCTGATACACATTAGTGTCCCCTGCTCACAGGATCACTGGAGAGAGAAAGAGAGACACATCATGTTAACCTGTGTCTGCTTTTTTTTTTTTTGCTCCAGCATTTGCCGATCCAGCAAACACAGGGATGCGCTCAGAGGGTCTTCAATATTCCTCTTTGCGTGTGCTGTGGGGCCCGCCGATTCCGTTAGCACATTTTGGGACTGCTGGTGATGGTTCCATCTTTTCCCCTGCTCACATGTGCTCTGAGCTGCAAACAACATACATGTTTCTATAAAGGAGGTGATTTTTACATGGGATAATTTATTGACAACAAATATTTTCGTTTCCAATTTCGATTTCAGAGATGCTGTCTAACATAGGTGACTATAGTAGGCTATTTTGGTGTAGTTTGACCTACCTGCATCTGGAGATGGTGTGGGCATAACTGCCGGTGTTTGCACTGTTGAGATTTAGCAATTGTTATTTATGATCAAAATATATTAGCCTATCCTTATTGTTTTTATATATATATATATATAGGCCTATATATATATATATATATAGCCTATACCCCCCCCCCCCCCCGGTTCTCCCCAAAATTTCAATAAACCTTTGGCATATTATTACAATACAACAATACTGGCGGACCATAATAGAAGATGCCAAATCATTCAAAAACAATAAGCATTTTGCTTTTAGGAGCATTGTGCCATGCAGCGCTGTTCCAAAACGTGTCAACGTGTGTCGTTGCCTGGGAAACGCACATCCCATAATACAACTGTTCCCATTGCATCCCATAATAGTATGATGCTACTTGGGATGCCATTGCCAACAGTGTTTCCATTGCCCTCAGAAATGCGCAAAATCTAAATATCGCAATAGAAATTGGGTAATGGAAACACGTGAATTTCGAAAAACCTCCCAAATATCGCAAAAAGTTTTTGCTCTCTCGTGAGGTGGTTTTTCAGACGTGTCGATATAGCAGTTTATCAAAACAGTTAATGGAAACACATTTTCCGCATTTGCACGTCATGTGACCCTTTCTCCTTTGGAAAAGGAGCGGAAAATAAGTTCGGTAAGTAAGGTTCGATTAGCCGTGGCAAAACCTCTGCAGCAAGTGGAAAACTTTGAAGCAACGCTACCTAGCAGAAAGGCAAGTGTTGTGCAAAAGCGGAGCCGGGAAAAATAGATAATGTGTAATGGCAGAAATCGGCGCGCTAACACGTGCGCGCATTTGAGCGGCGAGATGAGGGGATGAAAAGCACACACTGGTGCGGTGGTGCTGTCTGAAGTGAATACAGTGACTGTGAGTAATACATTGCACACGTTTCAGGTGCAATGTTATAATTATAATACAAATTAAACAAGAAGAAAAAGCCAGCACTCAAAAAGTCCTTTTCAATATTTAATTTACGGTACCTCAGTCAGGAATACAGCAGCACATACATGTTTCGGCCCTACGGCCTTCCTCAGTGTGGCCTCAGTGACCACACTGAGGAAGGCCGTAGGGCCGAAACATGTATGTGCTGCTGTATTCCTGACTGAGGTAAATTAAATATTGAAAAGGACTTTTTGAGTGCTGGCTTTTTCTTCTTGTTTAATTTGTACTTGTGCCGTGCACCGGACCTCTTTGTTCACTCTCCGAGTGTGCTCGCATTTTTCTACTTTTGGATAATTATAATACAGACATTCCGATTATTGCACCATATCAGCCTTTTCCCCCCTCCTCCATCTCTAAATCGGACCAGTTGTAGGCTATTAGGCTACATTTTTTCCTCTGCCTGTCGCGCTCACTGCATTCATATATCTTATATGCGTTGTAACTTCGTGTTGTGATTTGCATTGACCATTGGTTGGATTTGAGCATGCAGGGGACGGGATGATATGGCCATATGGGGCAGATCTCCATGCGTAATCACTGTGGCAGCTGCTGGTAACGGGGAATTGCATTCAGGTGTGTGCGCCGTCAGAACTCAACTTCAATGGAAACGCCTACAAGTCGCAATTGTACATTGTCGAAGTTGTAGAAATATCGCAATTATTTTGCGAAAAACTAATGGAAACACAGATGCGAACAGGTTAGCTAAAAGTTTAGCGTCGCCAGCGAGGGCCCCCACCGTTGCGGTCGGGGTAGGCTACGTTTCGAAATCCATTTAACCATTTAAACCATTTAACATCATTGCCATATCTGAAACCTGGATCCACCCAGACAAAGGAATGGACTGAAAGGCGCACTGTGCATCTGCGCTTCCTAATTGCAAATTCATTCATTCATCAAAAATAATATTTGCTTATTTAATAGATGGAGATGTGTTAACATTTAATTCTAGCCCATTTCAATAGGCTAGACTATCATACATCTGCAACCTTTCCCTTCAAACTGGCAAATTAACAAAATGAAAATCGCTAAAGTAATAGGCCTACCGCTGTATAAGACTGGAGACAGACACAACTTCACAAATTATAGACCTGTTTCACTACTTCCACAATTCTCCAAAGTTCTTGAAAAACTCAACAATAGACTGGACAAATTTATCAATACATGCAATTTACTTAGTGACAGCCAATTTGGATTCAGAAGCAGATCAACTTCACACGCATTGATGGAATCAATAGAAGATATAACAAACTCCATTGACCAGAAACTGCACTCTATAGGGATATTATTGACCTCAAAAAGACATTTGATACCATCAACCATGATAGGAAACAATACGTGAAGTTAGGCCCTGTGTTTTCCTCACCTCTTCCTTCGTGCTGTCATCAGTGTGATCAGGTCGTTTTGTATCTTGTCCCAATAAACACCGTTGCTGTGGCGAGGTGAGTGCTCAGTAGCCTACGGGTAATACTCTCCCACTAAATCCTAGGTCCTCTTTGCGCGGCTCGCGAGACGATGGTTACGTGTGGTTTTGCGGTAAAAGTGGCTCTCCTCTTGACCAGCCAAACAAAAGAGACTGCTGGCGCGCGCCTACTTTAGTTGTGGCAGGTGAATTCTGCCCCGCCACTTGTCGCAAGTCACGTGACGTTTGACCACACAGAGGTCATAGAGTCAACGCTGTGCAGCCAATCCATTTAGAGGGATGATATGATTGGCTGCTGCTAATCTTCCACAACAACACAAATCACAAACCACACCGACATCAAAGGTGCACCTGTATAAACAAAATGCCGATCCCAGGCCTTGCAGACATGTTTTGTTTTTGTGTGTGTGTGTGTGTGTGTGTGTGTGTGTGTGTGTGTGTGTGTGTGTGTGTGTGTGTGTGTGTGTGTGTGTGTGTGTGTGTGTGTGTGGGGGGGGGGGGGTTAAGGAGAAGTCAGTGAGTTGAGGTTGTGCGCACACACGCGCGCGCGCGCGCACACACACACACACACACACACACACACACACACACACACACACACACACACACACACACACACACACACACACACACACACACACACACACACACACACACACACACGTGCGCAGATGCACAGTGCGCCTTTCAGTCCATTCCTTTGTCTGGGTGGATCCAGGTTTCAGATATGGCATTTCCCATTTTACACTGTGCCATTTTCACGTCTAGGTCTAAAAGCCGGCTCCTACCAGAGTCTTCACGTGAAGTGAAGAGGTTATCCGATGCAAATGAGTCAAACGTTGAGGTTGAGCCACCTCCCGATCTGCGTACTGCAGTCAGGGCTACTTGGTAGAGAGTGCCCCTACCCTTCGGTGCCGCAAGGCACTCTGGGTATTACCGTGACGTGTTCATCCCGTGTGTGTGCAAGCCTGTGTGCAAGCGTTCGTGAGTGGAGCATTATTGTGCCCCCCCCCCCTTCCAAAAGTCTACTACTTTACAACTTTGAGCAAAAGAAGACTGTATGCATGGATGATATGGATATTTAGCTCTGAGGAAGGAGAAGAACCAGCTCATCTCTGGACCCAGATGAATGGTAGCTGTGAAGCTAACATTAGCTGTGAAGTAGGCTACCTAGCTAGCTAGCCACAAAGATTGTCAGTTGTTGAGGGGGGAAAGTTGCTGTCACTGTGTGAAAATGTCTAAAGTCCAGAAGCTGAGAGCGGTGGTGAAGCAGCGGCTAACTGCGGCTGTTGAAGAGATATTTGGGCTGTTTGAAAGAATGATAGCAGAGTACGAGGAGGAAGCTTTTCGTTCAAAACATGAGATCGACAGACAACAAAAGCTGTTGGACACCGTTTTAAATCCCGGAGTGGGCTTACACAGAGCAGGTTGGTGACATGTAAATGTTATTTCACATTACTCACACTCACACACAGTTTATGATATTCCTGTTGACTTCTATACATCAGACTCCTTTTTGCAGCTAGTGTAGTCACCCCCTGCTGGCCATTAGGAAGAATGCAGATTTAGACACTTCCTTTTCCTTAAGGTGTGTATATCTGTATTCCAGCCGTACCACCAGAACTTCTGTTGCTCTGGAAAGAAGAAGTTCCACCTGAGCAGCAGGAGTGGAGCTCCAGTCTGGACCTGGAGGACCCAGAGCCCCAACACATTAAAGAGGAACAGGAGGAACGCTGGACCAGTCAGGAGGAAGAGCAGCTTCAAGGGCCAGAGGAGGCTGATACCACAGAGTTCCCATTCACTGCTGTCCCTGTGGAGAGTGAAGATGATGAAGAGAAACCTCAGTCCTCACAGCTTTATCAAAGCCAAACTGACAAGGACAGAGAGGCAGAGCCTCTAGCCAGCAGCTCAACTGAACAGATGAAAGCAGAAGCTGATGTAGAGGACTGTGGAATATCAGAACAAGCCAGGAACTTAGATCCAGATTTGCTGATACACATGAGAGAGAAGCCATTTAAATGCTCAGTCTGTGGTAAATGTTTTAGTGATAATTCAAAGTTGGAGAGCCATATGAGAGTCCACACAGGCGAGAAACCATTTAATTGCTCAGTCTGTGGTAAAAGTTTTAGTGAAAAATCGAAGTTGAAGAGACACATGAGAGTCCACACAGGAGAGAAGCCATTTAATTGCTCGGTCTGTGGTAAAAGTTTTGGTTATAAACATGTAATGGAGAGCCATATGAGAGTTCATACAGGAGAGAAGCCATTTAATTGCCCATTCTGTGGTAAAAGTTTTGGTTATAAACATGTCTTGGAGAGCCATATGTTAGTCCACACAGGAGAGTAAGCATTTAATTGCTGTCTGTGGTAAAAGCTGTAGTCAAAATGGAAACTTGAACAGTCACATGATTTACCAGAGAGAACCCCCTTAATTTCTCAGTTTGTGTGATTATATACAGTACTGTGTGTCTGTGTGTGTGTGTGTGTGTGTGTGTGTGTGTGTGTTGAGTTAGAGGTATAGGTTACTGTGTTTCCCCTAGAAAAATGTTCAGGCCTGGAGGGATTTTGAAACGTACCCTGACCGCAACGGTGCGGGCCCTCACTGGCGACGCTAAACTTTTTGCTAACCTGTTCACATCTATGGTCGCAATGGCATCCCAAGTATCATCATACTATTATGGGATGCGATGTGAACAGTTGTATTATGGGATGTGCGTTTCCAAGGCAATGACACACATTGACACGTTTTGGAACAGCGCTGCACGCTGGCACAATGCAAAGCAAAATGCTTGTTTTGAATGATTTGGCATCTTCTATTACTGTCAACACCAGTATTGTTGTATTTTAATAATATGCCATAAAGGTTTATTACAATTTTGGGGAGAGCAGAAAATAAATAGATTTTCTTTCTTTTTTGGCAATTTCTTTTCTGGCCTGGCGGGGGCGTCGTTGGCCTGGCGGGCCCGCTAGGCCTGTAGAATGGTAGGGGCAACACAGACAGAAATCCTTTTTTCCACTCCTTTTCAATAGGTCAGACCATGGTGTAGAGAGCAATATTGTACTCCTCATCAATACAGTCAGGGGAGTAGCCCCTGGCCAAGAAGCGATGTTTCATAATTAATATCAATGAAATTCTCGGTCGAATACGTCTAAGCCTATAGAATTGGCTCTTAGGTAGTCCATGTTTAAGTACCTTGCTTGGGATGTGAGCTACTAGCCAGAAGGAAGGATGTACAGTCAGTCTCCTTCTGGTAAAGGGAGGTGTAAAAGTCTGTGTGAGGTGTTTAAGTCTGGACTCATAGCATTGAGACAAGTGGCAAACTCATTAACCTCTGTTTGAGGCCCTTTAAAAGGTCAAGACACAGAATGTCAACAAGCTATCTGATGATATTGCAATGAAAGGGATTTCTGTTCTCATTGAAGATAAACAGTTGCTCAACATAGCCGACATATATTATACGCCATTTGACTGAGAATTTAATTGAGAGTGCTATTGATATGATCAACGCTTCTTGGCCAGGGGCTACTCTCATTGTATTGATGAGGCATACAATATTGCTCTACAACACCATGGTCTGACCTATTGTAAAAAAGCATAAGAAGTTTTGGTAACACTTTATAATAACGTTCAGTCGTAAGTCATGTATAAGCCTTTAGTTAATGATGAACTAATCACTTACAAAACATGAATATACATTTGTAGATGATTCGTAAATGCTATGTTAACATATCACAAATGCGTTGTCATCTATAAACTTTTAGTAAATATAGTGTTTCTCACCTGTTATAAATTATGTGTAAATCATTTACAATTAATTTACAAGGCTTTCTGCATCCCCTAATCTAAAGTGTAAACTATTCATCACACATAAATGTGTTACATACAGTACAAGGCGGTAGCTCTGTCAAAATTGAACCAATGCGGAAGTGCACTTAAAGTTGCATTATTTCGACTTGGGTCCAATGGGTCACCCCCTGCAGGCAAAGAGGACACTTCCGCATTGGCTTCAATTTTGACAAACAGAGCTCAACAGGTGAGGAACACTTCATTTACTAAAGGTTTATAGATGACTTACAACACATTTGTATATGTTAACATAACATTTACTAATCATCTACAGATGTACGGTATATTCATGTTTTGTAAATGGTTAGTTCATCATTAACTAAAGGCTTATAAATGACTTACGACTGAACGTTATTATAAAGTGTTACGGAAGTTTTCTGTCTCATGTATTACAACCTATTCCTCTAACTCCTATGGTAAAAAAAACTATCATGAAACACTGGCATCTTATCTCTGATGACCCTTCTCTTAATAACAAATTTAGAGAGCCACCACTGTTTGTATATAGACTGGACCCTAACCTCCGTAACAGGGTGGTCAGGGCCAGTATCTGCCCCAAAACAGCCCCTCCTGGCACCTCTGAGAAATGGCAACTATCCATGTGGCAATTGTGCCCAATGTAATAATAGCCATAAAGTGTGATTTCAAACACCCCAGGTCTGGGAAATGTTACCCGGTGAGGGGTTTCATTACATGTAACACCAAGAATGTGATTTATCTTCTTTAGTTAAAATTGGCTAAGTGGTGTCTGTCATGTTTGTGATGTCATCAGTGATGTCACTTGAGCAATTGTGATGTCATTAGTGATGTCACTCGAGCAACAGTGATCTCACTCAGGCAGTTTTTGATGTAATCAGTAAAGTCACTCGAGCAATTGTGACGTAGTATGAATGGCAACTATCCATGTGGCAATTGTGGCCAATGTAATAATACCCATATTAGTCCATGGGCCAAGGCAAAAATCGGTACCACCTGAGGTGACCGCACGATTTTGTTATTTTTGTCTTCCTACATGTCTCTAGTTTATATTTTGGTATGATAACCCTGCCGATTTGGTAGCTTAAGAATAGTTATCACTCTGTAAACAAACCTACCCCCATATAAATGACAAAACCCTGATTTCTGTGTATTAGTCCAGATGATATGTGAAAATTATGTTCCCTTTTTCGTAAAAGCATGAAACTTGGTACGCTTATAGTTTGGGCCCCTGTACAGTTTCAGAAATTGAGCCATCGCAAAAATGCCTTGTGGCGGCCATTTTAATTCTGCCATAAGCAAATTATGTAGTTTGCATCATATCTCCTGAACCACACATGCTAACACTGAAAAGGAGATGTCTATCCCAACGTTTTCATGGTCAAGGATTACAATGATACCATATAGAACATCATAAACTGTTAAAGTGACTAATCAATGGTGAATTTGATGACGTTGTGAGAAGGAAATGACAGTATCTGATAACCGATGCTATAACTTCAAAGCCATGACCATTCTCTGGCTAAGATGTTTTGATGAGTGATTTGACTTATATAGACCTTTTGTTAAAATAGCGCCCAGGTCCCTCCTAAAGATCCTGGGATTTTCCTTGCCAGATGGCCAAATCCAAGATGGCCACTGGCGCCATGTGAAAAAATTGACTTTTGACCCAGAGCACATAGAATAATGTATGAAGACACTTTTCGGTGTAAGTCAACCACAAGGAATCCGATTCTGACATCAGTTTGACATTATGGCATAGTTTTGACCCAGAATTCCAAGATGGCTGCCATCCAGTATTGTGGAAATGTAACTTTTGAATGGGAAGGTATACTGTGCGTTTGGGGTTTACCACAAGGAAGGAGATTAACAATGGTGGATGTTTTGGGAGTCATTTCAGAATTACGTTCACTGAAAAGATGTTAATGTCAACACCCATTTTACCTTGGTACTGCTGTACCAACTACCCCCAGGATTTCTTGCATTAAAATATTTAATGAATGCATGACAAGATAACTAAAATAAGCTCTTTTTATTAGCTGTAGCTATAGATTCTGAATCATCAGATTCCGCTCATTATCTTTAGCCAAGTATGCTGTGTCATACCGGTCGATCACACAGATGATATGTCAACATCACCATGGCGGGCAAGGATGATGGATGACACCTTGTGGACATAGTCCGACCACTTGTATGGGGTGCCATCTTGTGTCTGCCGATCCAATTGCTGATGGAGTTGCCATCCTCTAGATCATGCCAATGTCAACGAGAGTGATGTAGGGTTCTTGCAGCCCTACAGATTGGAGATAGAGCTTCTAGATGAGCTTGCTCTTCTGCGTTGGAGTTGTCTGTGCTGTTGGAGTTGAATAAGGCCACACATTCATCAAAAACACAATGTTCCAGCAACTTGTGGATGTTTACAAGTTGACCACAACCAGGTCAATCACTGCCTTGGAGCGCTCCACTCCATCTCAGCAGCTCCTACCTTGAGTTCCTCCCCGGGTAGTCTCGCTTGCCAGACTCCCTTCCTACAATGGCAGAGTCTGGCTGCTAATACCTCCACCCTGGTATAGGGGAAAAAGGCTCCGTTCACCTTTACAACTATCCACCAAAAGTATCAAGCAGGCCTGCTTTATTGCACAATCCAGATCCAACCGTTTTCAGCATGTAGCAACGAGCTAGCATTGTTGATGTTGTTGTTTCACAGTGGGACAGGCATTTGAGATAGACAGATTAGACACGGAGCGAGTGGAAACGAAATCCATAAATGGCCACCACCAGTCAGTCAGAGCGGGTTGGAGCATGCATGCAGGGAGGAGGGTGGAAGATGATTGTGATGCTGCAGACGCAAAGTGCCGCTGTGTGTAAATTCAGCTCGAGCAAGACCCTGGCCATTCACACCAGACTCACTGCTTTGCTCCGTGCCGGTGACAACTTGTACTGACTTCCTATCTGGCTTCACACAATCACTCGCGGGTCTCACACAAAAATAGATCAGACGGCGAAACAATCTCTGCATGGGGCGAGCCGGCCGCATCACGACTGGTCTGACTGAACGGTCTAATGTGCTAACAAGTGCGCCAAAATGAAACTGGCTGCGCTTCCAGATGCTTCGTCACTTCAGCGTCTGGTGTGTTTGCATCTTTTCGCATCCATTTTGAGCCATGCCCGCATGGGTAACTGTCTGCCTTTCCGAAGCCCTGCCACTCCGAACGTTAACTTCCATTATTCGGACTGGCGGTCGTTCACCTTTTTTTCATAGGTCCCACCATTACGAAAATTCCTGCCTTCATTATTCGAAATGTCGGCCCTTCCTCGTTTTTCTAAAGGAGCCGCCATTCCGAAGTTTGGATATTGTGTAATATGGCACAAATTTACTGATGCTTTCTGAAGGCTATTTAGCCTACTTGATTACTACTGTTTTTGTAGTGTCCACCCGCTATGCTGATGCCGACCACCCGCAATGCCCACCTTAGGTTTAGGCGTGGGGTGGGAGAGGTTAGGTTTTGGGTTAGGGTCTGGGGGAGGTTAGGTTCAGGCATGGGGGGAGGTTAGGTTTGGCGTGGGGCTGGGAGAGGTTAGCTCCACCGACACGCTGCACACCGCCTCGGTTTTCCTTTCACCACTAAGTAAATAAATAAGTTATGTTTATACAGCAGCTTTCACAGACAGTCAAATCAAGTTCGGAGTGGCGGACCTTATGGAAATCGGAGTGGTGGGATTTCTGAGTGGCAATATTTCTGAGTGCCGATATTTCGGAGTGGCAGGACGTCGGAGTGGCAGCAGGTCGGAGTGGCAGCATGTAACCGCCTGCATGCATGAGTTCAACTCCTTCCCGTTTGACCTGGCCTCCCCAACCCTCCGCACCCTACAGTCTGCCTGCCTCTGATGAACTCATTGCAGACTTAAAATCAGCCCATGCTGCAGGAGAGGAGAAGTTGACCAGATTCTTGCAAGTCCCGGGGGCCCTATCTTCGCAAAAGCGGTACGCCGCCCGCAATGCAAATTGGGGGCGTGCACAAGCGCATGCCTGTTATAATTTTACTGGACATAGGCGTGCCACAATCAGGCGTTTCTGCGCAGAATACGGGGCAGCACCTCTTACGCGCTAACAAAAAGCACCTCTTACGCGATAAATACTCTGCTGCGCTTGAGCGCACCATAATCTCCATGCTGTGCAGCGCAGCGCAGAGTAAAATTCCTTTTGGACATGTCATTACACACGGACGTGCCACGCCAGGACATCAAATTCTGCTGCTAAAATTGGATATTAGCAGATAATTCAGTGAGGCAATCAACTATAACTCACTGAGAAACTTTTATCACATCGCAAAGAGGGAAATTAATTGAGAAAACTTGTTGGACAATGGACATATAGGCTATTCACCTTCACCTATCCCATAGTCTTGCTGGCCAGCCTCCCCTCCGACGCAGGTCTGCATAGTGGGATTGCAATGGGCGGCGCTTAGCGGCAGTGCCCTTGGAAAATAGTTTCCAACAATCCAACTTGCCCTTTTCAGCGTGTAGCAACGAGCTAGCGTGTAGGTTTCTGCCGTTAGCTTGCTAGCTAGTTAGCGTTGTTGTTTTCACTGAGGCGGCAGGGCACTATTTACAGCGACACACAGGGAGGAGGGAGCGGAAGCTGCTCTGATTGACGTGGTCGGAGCCAATGACAGAGTTTGTAATAAGCCGGGAGCAGACATCCGGCAGCCACTGAAACAGTCGCTCCAATGGGGAGCAGCTGTAGAGCAGGGGAGGGCTTATCCCAGTTGCCTGTTTCCGTGGCCAGCGAGACTAACATAATTATGAAATTACCCTCAAAACAGAATAATTGTCATTACTAAACCATGTTTGGTAGGCATGGATTTGCAATTAAAATAGCTATAATTCACCATTGTTAATCTCCGTCCTTACTGTAAAAATGGTAAACCCCAAACACCACGTACGTATATGTTGCCATTCAAAAGTTACGTTTTCACGCTACTGGATGGCAGCCATCTTGGAATTCTGGGTAAAAATTATGTCAGAATGTTAAACTGATGTCAGAATCAGATTATTTGTGGTTGACTTACACCGAAAAGTGTCTTCATACATTATTCTAGGTGCTCTGGTTCAAAAGTAAATTTTTCAAGATTGTACCAGTGGCCATCTTGGATTTGGCCGTCTGGCAGAAAGTCCCAGGATGTTTGGGAGGGGCCTGGGGGCTATTTTAACAAAAGGCCCATAGAAGTCAAATAACTCATCAAAAAATGTTAGCCAGAGAGTGGTCATGGAATTGAGGTTATAGCATCAGTTATCAGAAACTGTGATTTCCTTCTCACATCATTAAATTCACCATTGATTAGTTACTTTAACAGTTTATGATGTTCTATATGGTATCATTGTAATCCTTGACCATGAAAACATAGGGATAGACATCACCTTTTATGTGTTATCATGTCTGGTTCAGGAGATATGATGCAAAGTACATAATTCACTTATGGCGGAATTAAAATGGCCGCCACAAGGCATTTTTGTGATGGCTTAATTTCTGAAGATTTACGGGGCCCCAAACTATATGCGTACCAAGTTTCATGCTTTTATGAAAAAGTGAACATGATTTTCACATATCATCTGGACTAATACACAGAAATCAGGGTTTTGTCATTTATATGGGAGAAGGTTTTTTACAGTGATAACTATCAATAAGCTACCAGATTGGCAGGGTTATCATACCAAAATATAAACTAGAGACATGTAGGAAGACAAAAATACAAAAATTGCGCGGTCCCCTTAGGTGGTACCGATTTCACCATTGGCCCATGGACTAATTGCATTGTATCCTTCTCAAAACACCACTGAATTCACCAAAACACCACTGAATTCACCATTAACTATTCATGTGAACAGTTTATGATGTTGTATAGGGTGTCATTGTAATCCCTGACCATGAAAACATAGGGGTAGACATCACATTTTCTGCGTTATCATGTGTGGTTCAGGAGATATGATGAAATCAGGGTTTTGTCATTTTTTGGGGGTAGGTTTGTTTACAGAGTGATAACTATCCTTAAGCTACCAAATCGGAAGGGTTATCATACCAAAATATAAACTAGAGACATGTAGGAAGACAAAAATAACAAAATCGTGCGGTCACCTCAGGTGGTACCGATATGTCAAAATTTCAGCCTTGGCCCATGGACTATATTGCATAAACACCCCGGTTCCGGGAAATGTTACCCAGTGAGGGGTTTCATTACATGTAACACTAAGAATGTGATTTATATACTAAAATGCCCCTGTGACAAGGTGCATGTGGGTAAAACCACACATTGTCTTAAACAGAGGATTAGTGAAACATAAAAGTTCAATCAGACGTGCTGATCCCAACTACCCTGTTGCCTGTCCCTTTACGTGTTGCTCTCACCCCATTTCTTCCCTTCGCTTTCAGGGTATTGAGCAAGTACAATTGCCAAGAGGAGGAGACATTGATAAAAGGCTGCATCAAAGGGAACTATTTTGGATACATACACTACTAGGCTCTCTACATCCTAGGTGTTTAAATGTTGATTTTGATATGAGTGTCATGTTATAATGGCGTTTTTGTGAGATTTACCTGTTGTAGAATCAATAGGGCTTTAGGAACTGCACTTTATGACGGCCTCCCTGATGTTTGTGCAGTCTCTTTCTCCCTTAGTGTAAATGTAAATGTATATGTTAAGTAATATTTGTATTATTACCCTGTCTTTCTTTTACACTGTGCTTGAGCTTTCACACTCATGATGTAGACCTATGTAGATCTATGTCTGTGCATCTAGAACTACACTGAGCTTATAACAAAATAGTGCCAGAGGCCACTTACTTGTAGAGGTGGTGGCCTGCCCTGACGAACGCCATTGCGCTGAAACGCGTAGGCAATTACTTTTTTCCTACTTTTCTATTTTCCTTCCTTTTATCTCTCTCAACGAGTGTCGCCTTGGATGCGCTTGAGACCACCACCTCTACAAGTAAGTGGCCTCTGGCACTATTTTGTTCAATTGTTCCCCTTACCAAGAGCACCTCGGATACAGACGAACAGACACACACGACAGAGCACGCCAGCTCCTCTAGTTTACACTGAGCTTATGCTGCACTACATTTCCCAAGTTGCCATCTGAGCAAGAGGAACACAGCACAGGTGTAAATAGTTTTACTAATTGTACTGATTGCACTGGTCTTCATGAATGGACTGTGTTAGACCCTTTTCACGGGGGCCATTTTGTGTCGAAAAGGCAGAATAAACACAGGTGCAAGCAAAACACTAATGAGGGTTTCCAAATTCCGATCATGTAAGTTTGAAACCCCCATCAGTGTTTTGCTTGCACCTGCGTGTACCCTGCCTTTTCGACACAAAATGGCCCCCGTGAGAAGGGTCTATTGTGTTGTAACTTTTCCCCTCATGAAGGTCATGTAAACTGAAAGCTTGTTACTCAGTAAAGATACTTGCATGGATCCAAGTGTGCAGAACATTTCTTTTTGTTTAATATTACACCACTGCCTATCCTGCATTTCAAAATTGCTTCCCCCCACCGCCCCCTTTTAACCAATTGGCATGTACACAAACACACCTTTACACACACGCACACACTTGACCTCCATGCCAAACTTCAGCCTCCTAGAGTGAAAACTGTGTACGCTAAATGGTGGTGAACTTTTTGTGGACCGACCAATACATTTAAATAAACAAATTATCTCTAATACCCATCTCTAATCTAGTCCATACTGTATCATACTTATTCACGTTCCAATCACAATAACACAATAGCATTGCACCAGATTCTGCTGGATTATCCTCTTACCATTTACAGATTGCACCTTAGAAAGCTTTGAATTCATCAAGATCAAGGGTGCTGCAAATAAAAAGGACATAATATAAATAGCAAGTTATCATTTACAGTAATGCATTTTTCCCTCAAGATTTAACCCTATGTTTAAATGGGGGAGTAGAAAAATACCATGAAACTTTATAGAATGTCATCTCCTTTCATTTTAATTGACAACGGAGTGCAAAGGAAAAAAATGAAAAAAGGTTTTCCAAATACAGTATTTCTGTTCATTCTCTATTACAGTATCAACGCTGATCTGATCTAATCTAATATATCAAGGTGTCTCAGAATGTTATCTGGACCTATTGATCGTGGAAGAAGTGCTAAATGAGAAGTGCTTTTCTGAGACGAATTTGTCTCATGGTCAAGCTTACAAGGTCATGATGGGTCATCCAGAATCTGCTCCCCTCCCTGTCTGCTGCCCTGATCAGGGAGGTTTAATGATGGCCACCGAAGAGTTGGCCATCCAGTTTGATAAGTTGTCGAAGGAACCCTCGATTAGGGATAACACCCCGGTTGTCTTTCACAGCACAAATGGCCTCTACGAGGGTCAGGTTCTGCTTCAGCATCAGATAGGCCAGGACCAGGGTGGCAGAACGGCTCACTCCTACGTGGCAATGCACCAGGACTTTGCCTGAGAAAAAGAGAGAGGGCGGATTAGAAAAGTGCAAAACTATCAACATAATTATGTAGACTAAATATGGGCTGCAGCACTTTCTCAGAAACATACAATTCATCACCATGGTGACGTAGAGAGCTTCTTGTGAATGCTTCACCTCTAACATACATTTCTGAAATGGTGTAAGGCTTAGCCATCAAAAACGAATTTACAGTCGTTCTCTTCGCCCCCTCACCTCCTCCACTGAGAGCTCTGTGAATGAAGTCTGCTGCGGTCTGGAAGCGAACGCTCATGTCAAAGTCACAGGAGTCACGAGCGTCTATGCCCATGTAGGTGATGTTCAAGGCCTCATATATATCTGGCTTTCCTTGCCGTTCACTGTGAGCTGCATTCAGGATGTGAGTGATGCCATGGTTGGAAAGATCAGTCCGGTTCTGTGCACTTTTTCTGCAATAAATAAAATCCAATTCACTGAGAGTATCCATTATTCGATATAACCCAGTGATAGTATCCATTATTAGATATAATCCAGTGTGGCAGCTACTTTAAAATTAAACATATGCATGCAATATGATATATATGAGATTGTGACCATCCAACACTTGCTGGAAATTTAGAAGACAATTTTAAATAAACTTACTACAGAGACTTGAGGCATGGTTTCAAGTCTGTAGTATGTTTATTTCAAAATCCCTCTGTAAAAGCCTCAGTAAGGAATTACGAGAAACATATCAATATCATCAGGGGAAACTCTGTTTATGCAAGTTCCTTATGTGGAATGCAACTTTAGGGATCTAGAGTTACCCATCCTGATATATGATCAGTTCCTCTTTCACTTAGTATGGACTTAGTCCAAAACTAGACTCACTCCAATCCTCCTATCACAACACAGGTACAATATTTGAAACCTGATTTTAAATGACATTACAGTACTTCACTCGTTAGCCAGCCTGTGGGTTTTCACCTGAGAAGAATGCTCAATTGGCTACTTACTGGTCTCCAATGAAAAGCTTTGGCCACACTTCATCCGCGTGGCTGATGATGGCTTTGCCAGTAAACAGTAGTCTTTCCAGTTCAAACACAGCCAAACCAGGAGAACTCAAGTCAATTTCCACTTTTCGAGGAGGCGGCTGATCATTCCAGGATGCAGGAAGCTTGGATCTATATGACATTTCCTTTTCTTCACTGGGTTCAAGCAGACCTCTGATGAGACGGTGATTATATTTTCCAAACTGAAGCAGCAGTCTATTCCAATTGAAAAGGCTGCTGGCTGTTTGTAGTCACCTTTTGCCAAAACAAGTTTAGGAGAGGGTTTTAAATGTTATCCCTCTATATTTATAAGGAAGCTCCAAGAGAATGATCTCTAAGCAAGTCGTCCACAAACCACCATCGTCAAACAGAGCAGAATGAACCAAACAGGTGTATTCTAGTCTCAGGCGTGTCCCAAGTGTTGACCCACAAATCAAATCCAATCCAGCTCATGTTCCACAAGGCTTCAGGGCGGCCATGCTATGCTTTTGCATTAAAATAGCTGTCTATTTAAAGATCTGAATACTAGCTGACAGGAGATGGGAGCGTGTGTGCAGCCACATGCAGGCATCTCAACTCCACAAACAAAACAAGTCATCCTCTAAGAAATAACATATGCAGATTTCAGTACTATAGCCTCTGATTACATTGAGCAAACAGTTAATCTTAGTTCAATTCCTGTTTTGTTTTTTCTTTCACGATATAGGACTTTGCAGTCCTATGTGGTCAACAAATAGTCATAAAGCATAAAAAAACTCATTTCACCACAGGTTGGAAAAAAATCCCGACATTTAATTATTTCTAAGTCATTTCTCACTCTTGTGGTAATTCGATATTAGTCAGGCAAAGATTCCCATCTTGTGTTGGAAACATGCATTACATCTGAAACATCTACAGGCAAGATCCTGTTCTCGTAATCAAGATTAATTTTTACATAGATTTTATATTACAAATATATATTTGTGAGTTGATGCTGAACTAACTGTACAAGGATGTTGCATCTAAACACAGAAAATTAACAGCACAGGAAAATGAATGACTATGGCATGTTTTTCTTCCATGCAAAGTTTGACATCTTATTTTTATTATTATTTATATAATAAAAATAAAAGCTTCCCCCAAAATAATGGCACTCTCTTTTTCTAAATCAACATAAAGCATTAATTGAAAAAAAAAAATACTTGCTGAGAAGTGTTTTTGGTTCAAACTAGATTTGATATACCGGTAATAAAGATATCTGCATTAAGAAAGAGGTCCCACTCCCACTAATAACCAACTCAAATTCCGTGATAAGCTGCCCTCGTGTATAAAACTTCCTTAACTTTAAATTACATCCTTTCCTTTATCCTTCAGTAAGAGCAATGGATTGAACTCTTTTACCCGCCTAGTAATATACAGTCAAGAGTGCTCAAAAAGGGAGAGAGAAAAATAACACAATTAGTGTAAAAGGTTTTCAAGTAATTCTGAACACTGTCCTTGTGTGTACTAACACCAATTACTACAGTGAAAAACATGGCATTCATATGTAGGTCTGCAGTTGGGAAGCAATTTCCTCCGCATGATGGAGTAACGGGGACAGCGATCTTCAGGGTTTTTTTCACTAATCAGCTACGATCTAGGCCCAAATTTGGACATTGAGGTGTCAAGACTGTATCCAGTTTAACAGTGATTATCTATGATAGTATTACAGTACATGCAGGACTAGGAATACAATTGAAAAGAAAAGCATTGCACCTATTCCTGCAGTGACGTGGTACTAAGCGACTACAGGCTACACTGTGCACTTGGCAGGTAGGTGAGAAGAACAGTGTTTGAAGAACAGGAAGTGACATAATGAACATGATCATGACCGTGCAAATGGGTGGCGGTGTGTAATGACACAGCTAAGGGAATGCATGAGCTGACCTACAAATCCCACAATCCTGAGGGACAGCACAAAGATCATCTTAATCTGTATCACAGGTTAGAGAGACCACTAAGAGTTGCAATGTGACACTAGAATCATCTTCCAGTGGCTGTCCTGCATTATGCTGACATAAGCATAAGCGTACACGATAAGCTGAGCAAGGTGTCAGGTTATGTCGGCAACACAGTTACTTGCTGAGGCTGAAGTCGGATCTCTGATATGTACAACTATCAGTCACAATCACAATCAGAGCATCACTTTCATAGTCTTACACCAGCATGATGCTTTGAAAGTCCTGATTCCATTGATTGCTTTGACTTATTCTTGGACCATTCCATTTACTGGAGGCATTTACACCATGGGACAACTCCAGACCCTCATTGTGTCCGTGGAAGATTTGGAAGAAGAAAAACAAAATCAGCAAGACTCGGTGACCCACAGAACCAACAAATAAGTCTGGTTCAGAAGGCCTTCTTCTCTAGCCGGTCCAGAATAGCCTGGATCCTCTGCACGGCCTCCTTCCGGGCCTGCCTAACGCTCTCCTGTCCCTGGGTCTCCACAGAGTCCAGCTCCAGCAGCTCCTTGGTCAGCAGTTCCTCCAGATACCTGTAACTCTTGTCTGATTTTTTGCCAACAAACTCATCCACGTCTTCCTGGAGCATTAGCACTCTGGCCATGATATACTGGACCTTAGCTAGGCAGGGGTTATCGCTCAGGGGCTGGGGTCCGGCCAGGCCTGGAGCTGGAGCTTGGCCCTGCGCCGGAGCAGAGGGTGGGGGCTCACCCTGCGAAGGGTTAGGCTCTGTCAGCCCAGCTCTCCCTGTTCTGTTGTACATTTGGGGAGGTGAACTGAACTCTGCGGGTTTGGGCGATGGGGCTGGCCTGGGTTTAGGTCCCACCTGTGGGGCACGCTGGTGCTGTTGGTCCTGGATCTGGATTGACAAAGACAAAAAAAAAACATAAATGTTGAGTGTGATAAAGGTGATACATTTTATGCTGCTCAGTCAGCACAAGCTACAGATTTCCAATCATAATGCAAGCCTGACTATTACATGTAGTTTTCAGGGTTACCAGGTGCTCTTTAGGCACAGCACCCAAGCTATTTTGGGCACCACCTAAGCCAAATTTATGTCAAATCAATGTTGGTCCCAGGTGGACTAGTTTAGCAAGTTCTGTCTTCTGTGTTTGTTTATTATCTGGTCTGGCTTTTCCAAATGTTTGTACACAGTTATGGTAATAATAATAGTCCAAAATTTGGTGAAATTGCATATTTTTTATTGAACAAAGTAACATTTTCTAACTTCTGAACCCCCCCCCCCCTCCGCCCATCGACACAGCACTTAAGGCCTCCAAAAGATCTGATAGCAATGTGTACATTTTTGTGTGCAGCCAGACTTGATGAGTCACTTGATGCATTCTGGTGTTATCAGTATTGAAAAGTCACATTGAAACAACTACAATGTAACTACTGTATGTAACTGTAGCCTATGAGAAGCCTACTGTATGTAACTGTAGCCTATGAGAAGCCTACTGTTTGTAACTGTAGCCTATGAGTGCGTTCGGAAATCCAATCTGACGCTCTGCACGAAAATGAGTGCGGCTGTTCAAAGAGGCAGAGCGTGCTCTTTCTGTGTGAATTAACAAACGGGTCATTAGTTTTAGAAACACATGCTACTGGCTAGCAGTTAGCCAACTGCTACACATACAAACAGCTCACTCTCATCTGCTCTCAGCTCCTCTGCTCCGTTCTCTTCTCTTCCCCGGTGTTTTTTAACCATTTTAGCAGTTCATCATCTCTTGCCACTCTGACGCTCCATCTCCTCAGACGGAGTGCCGAGAGTGCACTCTGCCACTCCGAGAGTGTAGCGCTCTGAATAACCGAACGCTGTATTCCAACAGCACTCCCAATTTACGAACGGTCCAGTTTGTGCCAGAGTGTGTTCTGGGCGCTCGGAGTGCTATTTCCAAACGCACCCTATATAAACATGCCAACACCAGGCTCTATAGTTTTGCACTTTATTTTATAAGGGTACAAAAGTACCGTAATTTCCGCACTATAAGCCGCACCAGAGTATAAGCCGCAGCAGCAAAATTGCCTGTTTGTTACATATATAAGCCGCACCGGACTATAAGCCGCAGGTGTTTTAATGTTTTTTATTTTTTATTTTATTGTGTTTTAATGTTTAATTACCATATGTAAGGGTTCGTGCACAGAGGGGATTGTCGGGAAAGAGATGGCTGTTTGAGGAAGCTCCCATTTATTAACATTTCAACAAAACAACATAACACAACACCACCTGTGTTTTTTTTTACAGTGCACACAGTGTCCGCGGTGTGGTGAAAAGAGGGCAAGAGAGGAAATTAAAACAGAAGTGGATTTATAGTTAGAAAGAGTGCTAAAGAAGAGAGAATTCCGTTTTTTATTTTTGCTGAAAAAATCCATAGATAAGCCGCACCGTTATATAAGCCGCAGGGGCCAAAAAACGGGGAAAAAGGCGCGGCTTATAGTCCGAAATTTACGGTATGTTTTTATTTCAACAGTCTTCTATGTGCCTTTTTCACATTTAATTTACTTAATCGAGATTCCACATTCACACAAATAATTGGAGCACTTCAGTGGCATTGGCAGATTCATACCTTAGGTTGGTAGGGTGGTGGTGCGCCAGTTCCAGTTCCTGGCCATGCTGGAGGATGCTGGGGACGGACAGGATTTCCATAGTGGTTCTGTGGCAGCTGCTGCTGGCCTGGCTGCCATTGCTGCTGCGAGGGCACATACCCACCAGAGTGTGCCCAAGCCTCAGCCTGGGGTCTGTGGTGGAGAGACTGGCCAGTGGGGTATGGGGGGTTTGGAGGCATTGCATGACCACCTTCACTGTAGTGAGGATATGATCCAGGAGGATATCCAGGTCCCTGTGAGCAGAGCAAGGAGAACAGTATGTAGCATTTCCAGAAGAATTTGTCTAAGTTTTGGGGGGTTGGGGTCATTTGGGTTCTGAGACCACGGTTTGTTATGTAAAAATTACAAATAAGATTTTTCTAGTTGTGTGTGTGCACATGTACAGTATGGTGGAGGGGTGCATAGCTAAATTAATGTAAATGAAACTCAATTATCCCAAATAAATACATAAAATAACCCAATTTATACTACTATTCACAAGTATCACTCCTTATAGTGCAGCACAACCAGAGACAACCAATTGTACCATTACATCCACCAACCACGCTTTCCTATGTGTGGCCACACACACACAGCATGTGTTTGAAAGAACTTACCCCTTGACAGTGTGGACCGGGATAGTGAAGATGTTGGGGTTGAGAGTGCGGCTGTGCAGAGCCACCAGTGGTCTGCTCTGCTGGACAAGCCTGGCTGGGATAAGGACCTGGGGCCGGTCTCTGAGGGTCAGCACAGTAGAAAGGGTTGGACGGATGGAAAGTACTTGTTGAATACTGACCCTGCCCTGGGCTGTAGACACCATGGCCATTGGAATATGCTCCAGGCATTGCCTAAATGGGAAGGCACAAAAGAGTGGGATGAGTGATTAGAAATGTGCTTGTGCTTGTGCTTGTGCTTGTGTGTGTGTGTGTGTGTGTGTGTGTGTGTGTGTGTGTGTGTGTGTGTGTGTGTGTGTGTGTGTATAAGATTGCATGAGAGAGACCATTTTTTGTTTCCAACACAGAAGCGGTCAGCTAACGGAAGGGTGAATGCACTTAAGATAAGGATTGGATGTCTTTATATAGCCTTAGATTTAGAGGGCAAATGCGTGACATAAGGCTGTACCTGTGGGTTGTACTGTGGCTGCACGTCTGACCCTGAGGGATAGGTACTTGCATAGTGTCCTGTGGAATGAGACTGGGGATACCAGTAGTTTGAGGGGTAGCCGGGATACTGGGAAGCATCCTGTGAGCACATAACATATGGGAGAGATGGGAGAGTTAATTATTTTATTACATATCACTCAAGTCTCGATGACATATACAGTACAATGGATATAGACAAATTGCAGGCAACTTGTTAATTTGTAAGCCAGTTGTCCATAACACACAAAACTCCAAAGCCAATCCTCTCAACGTCACAATCTGTCCCAGGGGAAAAAATGAATTCATTTTGATGGTCAGTCGTAACGTTGAACCAGCTCTGCCATCATATGATGACGTATATATGAAGCTGGCAAATGTTAACTAGGAAGCGGAAATAGGTCGTGTTGAACATTTGAAGAGAGAAAAAAGATTTTGTTCCACAAATCAAAGTGTACTTTGCCATAGCACAATTAGCAATGTTGTCACGTTAGGATAAACGTGGCTTGAGTACGAACTCTTAACAACAGTTAAGCTAGCTGGTTCCTGGTTAACTATTACATAATGCCAGCTAGCTCAGTACGTTGCGTTAGCAGTATAGCTAGCACGGTGCTGGCTAGCTGGGCAACAATGTTTTGCTGAACACACTCAGGCAATCTTTTCGAAATAAAACAAACGTAAAGACAGCAAACAAACACAAGAATCCATCTTATACTGGATTCAGCCACTCACCATGGTGTTCCAGTTCACCGTATTATTTTCCGAGTTGTAATCCGAGGGCCAGCCAGATTTGGGATTTGACTGCATTTGATGATGATGCATCAACTAGGCGCGTTCCCTGGCAACAGTCTTGTCATTTGCAATAACAGAAAACTAACCTTAAACAAAAACTACTTATCAGACAAGTCAAATGCTCCAAGCTGCTGCTCCCAAAAGAGAATGTTGCCGTTATTCTACAGTACTAGCGATGGTGATTGGGATCAGGTAATTATTGAATGACATATCGTGCCCTGTCTCTTTAACGGGGAGTAACGAGGAGGTAATGGTAAAGAGCTCTCACTCTGCCACTATTTTCTAGTACGAGAAGGGTGGCGGACCCGGACTCCCTGCTGAGCCTGATTAGCATTCCATCCACTGACTCTACACAGGGCATTTCTCAACTTTGCCAACTAGCTTGATAACAAATAATTTGCTAACTGTTAACAAGGCTAACCTCCCCCTTGGGCTCTCGTGTTGGACACCACAGTGACGCTCAAATCTTCTCAAAAGAGGACATGCTGCTGTTTTCTTTTTATCGAGCCACAACTTCATCTTGTGTTAATATTCAATCTTTGGTGGACCCTCCTTTTTCATGTGCGTCATCATTGGAAGATCTGTTTCTTTAGCCAATAGGAGAAACCCTATAGAAAATGTTATTTTTTCCACTATAACCTACATATAATATCCAGTCTAAAACTAAATGACTACCTTCGACGTTATATCGTTATATGTATCAAATACATTATATCGGGGGAGCGCTGGCTCTAAATAGATGATTAGCTAATTGCGATTTCCACCAGCCGGCGCTCAAAGGGTTAAAGGTCCACAGGAAGTTGTCCCCTATGTGTATAAATTCACTTCCTGTGCTCTTCTGGAAAGAAACATGTTTTGAAACATTCATGGCTTGACGTTAAAAAATATAGATATACGAAGCAAACAAACTCACCAAGCCCAAGATGAACTACGTGCCAGGGACAGCAAGCCTGATTGACGACATCGACAGTAAGTAGGAGTTTTCCTGAACACTCGTTAACAAGTTGCAACATTGTATCTGATGCATACTGTTGGATTGGCTATTGCTGTAGTTTTCTTTTGTTGAACATGGTTTGTGTTGTTTGCACCCTGCAGAGAAGCACCTGGTCCTGCTCCGGGATGGCAGAACACTGATCGGTTACCTCAGAAGCATTGATCAGTTTGGTATACCTCATTGCATTATCTTCTCCTTAGCTAGGCTATTAGATTATCTTTCACTTAACTATGCTATTATCTTCCACTTAACCAGGGTATTATATTATCTTCAGCTTAACTAGAGCCTGCAAAGTACATCCCAAAGTGTTTTCTGATCATTTATTATTAGCTTATTTCTTATTAAAAGCGTATTTCAAATGCTCACAAATATATATTTGTTTCAAATGCATATATATTTGTGAGCATTTGAAATATGCTTTTAGAAAAAATCTCTGGCTTATATATATCCTATATAAGCCAGAGATTTTTTCTTTTTTTTCTGTCTTTATTTATCTAAATGTTTACATTGTTTCTTCATCTCTTCTCTCCTAGCCAATTTAGTTTTTCATCAGACAGTTGAGCGCATCCATGTGGGAAAGAAATTTGGTGACATCCCCAGAGGAATATTCATTGTGAGAGGAGAGAATGTTGTTCTGCTTGGAGAGATAGTAAGTGGAGATAGTCCTCCTTATTTATTTTGTGTGTGTGTGTGTGTGTGTGTGTGTGTGTGTGTGTGTGTGTGTGTGTGTGTGTGTGTGTGTGTGTGTGTGTGTGTGTGTGTGCGTGCGCGCGCGTGTGTGTACGAGTGTGTGCAATGCATTGTATAGTATATGTGGCATACTTGATTCATCCAATGCATGAAATGCACAGTAATGTATCCTGGTGGCACAGACTTCTGGTCCCACCCATAACCAAATGACCAAGGCAGCATAATGTATATGATATAGGTTGAATGTAGCAGGGTTCATAGAAGGTCCTGGAAGTGCTTTGATTTTGAGTGGGGGAATCAAGTACTGGAATACCTTGGAAATAGCAATTTTTTTGTGCTTGAAAGTCCTTGAAATTCAAATGAACCACATAACACATAACATGTCTTATATTTTGACCAGTTTTGTTCATCGAGTGATTATAAGTAAATTGCTCAGAATCAGAACTCACTGTTTTTCCCCTTTTTTCCTGTTCTTCCCTGATGCGTTATTCCCCAATGTTGCATGATTGATTCTTTATTGCAGACTCAGGGGAATCCATATCACAGTACAGAACAACAACACAATAGATAAAAAGAATAATAATATAGAAAGAAATATACAATAAAAAGAGTTCCACCATATTCAGTTTCGAACATACAGACAAGTTCGCCAATGGTTCCACAGTCTGGAGGAGAACCTGACAGAACTACGTATCGTGTTAGTGATGACATTAATGATGATATTTACTGACTCAGATACCCTACACATGAATTTATACATAATATTAGTATGCAGTAATGGTGTTTCAACTCTGATGTATGTTACACTATGGTGAGCAGCACACCTGTAGCTGCTGTGGAATTTGTCATAAGCTTTGGTTATAATAACATCACACAAGACCCAAGCAACAACAATCGCTAAATGCAGAGGTTGACTGAGTGTGCATAGTGTCATCCATTATAGTGTAGGGTTGGATAGTGTTTGGATTTCAATGATTCTAATTCCAATTCTACTTATCGATTCCAGTTCTTAAGGATTCTCAATTCTGATTCTTTGAGGGGTGGGGTTAAAACAGGCTTACACACACACACACACACACACACACACACACTACACAAGTCATATTATTCAGTCATCTTCATATTATTGTTTATTATGAACTTTTGTAAACATCAACAGTTTATAATTTATTGTACACAATTTATAATCAACACTTTATGTAGCGGTCCATGTCCACCATTTAATATGTTTGGGTGGGAACTCTGATTTCAAATATATGTTCTCCCAAACCTTTTTTTCCCCACTCACATAATGGCAGTTTTAACACAAAAACACATCAACATACATCCAGTGCACTAGAACAGACCAATATCTTTTGCTTGTGGTGCTACTGAGAATAGAGATTTGTACAATTTCAATGGATAGGGTCTGAGTAATGAAATTAGCATGTACAGTTATTATGTCTGCATAAACGACAAAACATGTTTAGAAGATTCTGGTGCGACAGAGGCTCAATGGGGATTAATGTTGAAGTTACTTATAGATTTTTTTTTTATCTACCCGAGTGTAACTTGTGCCCTCTGTACACTACACTACACATGCTTTAAGGCAGTGATTTGTCACAATGGATCATTTGAGTAATACAGACTGTGTACATCCAGAAAAGGTTACGTCATCATGGCCCTGTTTTCAACCAGTTTCCATAGTAGTGACTGATGGATGGAAGGTCTCTAGACTAGTTTGAAACGTGTGTGTGGGTGTGTGCGCACGTGCGGGCGCCTTGCCATGTGCTTTATACGTGACTCATTACACCATTGCAGTGCAACAAATAATGTTAAATACAGTCAGAGGAGCAGCCATAAAAGTGGTACCCACAAAGATCAGTTTGCTGTTCTAAAATTTGATGCACCGGAGTATATATATATATATATATATATATATATATATATATATGTGTGTGTGTGTATATGTATGTATGTATATATATATATATATATATATATATATATATATATATATACATACACACACACGGTTGTATAAAGTGTGTTACAAGCGTGTGAAACATGAATGTCTGTGTCTGTCTCTGTGTGTAGGATGTGGATAAGCCATGCGACACAGTCTTGCAGCAGGTCTCGATAGAGGAGATTCTGGAGGAGCAGCGATTGCAGCAGCAAGCCAAGCAGGAGACAGAGAAAGTGAAGATGCAGGTCCTGAAGGACAGAGGTCTTTCCGTCCCCAAAGCAGATAACCTAGACGAATACTAATGCTGCCCTGACTCCATCACCCTCCTTCTGATTTAGTATTGGACTCTTTGGTTTTATGTTGAATTTGACATGTGTTTGTTTGTGAGAGGGGTTGGCAGTGTGTTGCTTGTAGGCAGCATCTTGCTAGGCCTATAGTATACTGTATTAATTCATTTGAAATGGGCGGGGTGGGATGGACAAAAAAAATCAAAGTACCCATTCTTTTCTGTAATTGCTGCTCAGTCTTGTAGATCATGGTGGCAAACCTAAAGTGTTTGTCTAAGATATTTGTTGGCAAAAAAATATGATTTTCTTACCTCAGCACTTACTATTTTGTCACTCTGTCATGGTGCATCTTTTTATTTGGAGATGATGTACTGATAAAAAACTGTAATGGTTATGTTCCATTAAAGGGAGGCATTGCCTATTTTCAACCCGCTTTGTAGCATTAATATCAGTAATTATGCAGATGGAACCTTACCTTGTCTTCATATTTTCCTGCACCGAGAGCTCCGCAGTTTATTCCAGCACTTCCGGGTCCAGAATGATGCAAAACGAATCATTCTGTACAGGAAGTGATCAGATGTTGCTCGAGGGCGGCTTCGAAGTAGTCTCTACTCGAAGTCTACTTCATCCGTGATGCTACTAGACTGGCAGGATGTTCCTGTCGCTATAGCTTGCATATCTGGACCTAAAGGCCTTTCCATATCATTTGTGGCATCTTCACAATTATGACTGGACTTGCTGGATTGCGTGGATTACTCGATGCAGAAAACATATACACAAGGTAAGCACTGTCCATCTGCTTTTTATTACAGAGATGATAATGATACAAAGTGGGCTGAAAATCACCAAAGCTTTCCTCAAAGTGTTTTTGTTTTTATGGCATTAGGCTTCTATTGGAAAACGGCCTACTTGTTTCCTCACAGTGCCATTGCCATTGCTTGTAATGCTGCATTTTAATGTACTCATGGCGTGTGGTGAAATTAGGATGCAGCACAACAAAGTAAAATGCAAAATGTGACAGTTGCAGGTGTGATTTTTCAGCAAAGTGGTGACTAATAATTCGTGAAACCCCAAGTGGCTGTCTGATACTGTGTGTCTAAGCCCTAAATATTTGCTTTAATTGTGTAAAATCTCCGAGGGCCTATAGACCAACCAGTGCAGTGCCTGTATAGTCCCAGACGATGGCGCCAGATTTCCAATAGAAAACGTGTAGAATGCGTGCAGTGCACGCTGCAATGTGACATCAAACGAGAGAAACGTGCATGCATCTGTGATTAATTGAGGAAGTGAGTTTAGTCGTCAGTGCCGCAGACGGTGCATGATGTCAGGTTAAAAATGATCCGAGCGCGACCGCAGAAAAAACGATCGTATCTGCCATGATCGGTCAATAACAACCTCGTTATCAGCAGGCAGACATGACCGCTTGTATCCGCCCTTATACTGGGGGAGTGGATGGGTAAGGCGGGGGAGGGTAGTGGTGTGAACTGTGAGCTCTCACAGTAAACATACGAATTATAACCGTTATCATGCAACCAGTTTCAGTTTTCACTTTCAGTGGCATACCCTCCTGCTAAGATGCGGTTTACACTGGAGAGATTGTGCAGCAGCGACAAGCAAAGCAAAAAACCTTTCTCACCGAGGGAGACTAGTGTTAAGCTAGACAAGGTTTATATAAAAATTCCAGTCACATTTTTCAAAATAAAGGTAATTGCCTTCGGGAACACTTGTGCCACTTGTATTGGTTAAACCGGTGTCTGAGTGCATAGACACTACACCTAGCCTAGGTAGCTACATGATCTAATAATCGACAATAAAATGTGTGACTGACGGGATACAAAACAAAGATGTTGCATGTCAGAATACAAGAAAAGTTCTAAGTTTCGGTGGGAAAAGCCATAAATGTTAACATTTGTGTTGATGGGAAGGCTCCAATAGCCGTGGCCGGAGGCATTATTTTTTCAGGTTGTCTGTCGGTCCATTCCATCCTCATTAACACGATATCTCACAAACACCTTGAGGGAAGTTCTTCAAATTTGGCTCAAACGTCCACTTGGACTGAAAGATGAAGTGATTTGATATTAGTGGTCAAACTTCAAGGTCAGTGTGACCTCACAACTGTCCGTTCCATGCTCGTTAATGAGATATCTCAGGAATACCTTGAGGGAATTTCTTCAATTTTGTCTCGGACTCAAGTATGAACTGATTCGATTTTGGTGGTCAAAGTTCAAGGTCACTGAGTTGATGTCCCATTCCATGCTCGTTAATGTGATAGCTCAGGAACGCCTTGAGAGAATTCCTTCAAATTTGGCACAAACATCCACTTGGACTCAAGGATAAACTGATTCGATTTTGGTGGTCAAAGTTCAAGGTCAGTGTGACCTCGCATCCATCCTTTCCATATTTGTGAATGCAATCTCAGCAATGCTTTGAGGAAATGTCCTTAAATTTGGCACAAATATCCACTTGGACTTGATAATTAATTGATTAGATTAGATTAGATCTTGAGGGTAGTTTCTGTACTCTGGAGTGGGTGGAATCCAGACTGGAGGGGTTCTAATATTATAAGTTGTTGGAGTGCAGATGGGTTTGGAGTTGAGTGCAATGAGGCATTCCAGGGTTTTTGAGAGGAAGAGGAGATTGGAGATAGTGCACATTGAGATTTCCATTTTTCAAGTGGGCCCTGCTCACACACACACACATTTATTATACCTGGAAGCTGACCAGTACCAGATTGGACCAATACAGACCAGTCTGATCTGTTGGCCAATAAGCAGCTTCACTGGAGCGTTGGGATTAAGGGCCTTGCTCAAGTGGTGGTAATGAGGGAGGGAGGGGTAAGCACTTCTTATTTATTCGTTTATTGTTGTTGTTGTTGTTGTTGTTGTTACTACTACTACGTTTTACGCTTTTATTTTCCTGACAAAATCGTATAACCCCCGGCCTCGCTCTGTCTATCTTCGTCTGGCTTGACGCAGCTCTCAGACAGGCCCAGCCCATTTTGATTACGCACCAAGAGGGGAGGGGGGGCCGCACCGATGTCCTCTCTGTTGCACTCAGCCAACCCCTGCTGTTGTAATGTAAAGCTGGTAGTAGACTAGTGTTTCGCTATTAGAAATGCGTTAAAAGACTTCGTTTGGCTACATTGGTGCCTCTAAACTGATATTTTCTGCTTCGGAGACATTCCGCATCAAATTACGCATGGAACGGGTTTGGGGGGATTGGAGTAGAAATGCAGCGCCGCACTTCCAGCCCACAACAAGAACCATGCCCAGCTTACATTTCAAGCAAATCTATGATATCCTGTTTTATCCCCTACGACTCTGATATGAGTGAAATTTGCTCGGATACAGACGAGGACTAAGCATAATATATTCACAGCCTGCGCTCTGAAGGACGCTGTTTCCACTGCAGACGTTTGTGTGCCGAAAAGCTCTTCATTTAGGATTTTTTTTGATGGAGCTGGAGAACATAGTAGCCAACACTGTACTGCTAAAAGCGAGAGAGGGTAAGTTTTCACATAAAGCACCTCTATGCAAATAGAAACTAGGCTTGGCTGTTTCACATTTTGCGCACAGTATGCAACAAAAGGTGGTAATAATGGCACAGGATGACGGCAGAGCCTCCTGCAGACTGTATGGCCCATTACAGCGTACAGCAGGTAAATTACAGATGCAACATTTAAGAAAGGCCCACACGTAGCCGTATGCAATGTTACAGGTAATATGTCTCATCGGACAACAATTATGTCTTCTTCTGCTGACTTTTTGTTTATCACATTTAACATTAACCCAGGCTCAGTGATATATTTTTCCTGCTATCGAAATTGACAGATCCTATGTGTTTTTAACCCAAATATAAGGAGGGGGGGGGGGGGGGGGGTTCAGCCTCCCACATCCGCTTTCGCTGTCTGTGCAGATGAATGCGCCCTTTCGCAACATTCTACATGCTGAGGCACATACTGAGGGAGGAGATGGCTTCTATCTACAGAGGCTATGAGCTATACGAGCTGGGTTGGCATTTGAACGGTGATCTGATGACGTGACTGATGTTGAAATCTCAGGTTGTCAGTGCAGAGATGTGTGAGACGTGCAGATGATGTTGGAGCCAGAAAGAGGATCACTGCATGATGATGATGATGATGATGTTTGGCTCCAGGCCTTCCTCCTGCCCTCAGCACGACCCTGGCTTCTGCACAGGGGGGCAAGCATGCACGTCACGACACTGTTAGATTTTAGGCTGCGCTTGATCTTTTAATGAATGTGCTGCTGTAAGGGTTACCATTCAATTGTATTGCAGGTTGTATACGGATCCTGAGTGGTTTGACTGCAGTCAAAAATGAAAACATCTCTTAATAACTGTCATGTAACTACTGTTTAAAGCAGGGGGCAATTTCATGGTCACAGGCCGTGGCAAAACAAAGACATTAGGCGCAGAGACCGCTAGTTTGTAAGATTTTGTCCCAGGAATCTCCACAAGGGAAGATTTTTATTGTTAGTATTGATTAATAGCCTGTAACTGTAAACCCTGTATGTGCGAAGGTAACCTATGATTAGAATAGGCTAGTCACTCTTAGGAAATATATAGGGGATTAAATTGCAGTGCAATTTAATTATTTTTCAGTAGGGCCGGGACGATATATCGAAATTCAACATAATACAAAAATGTGACGATGTGTATTGTGGGGCAGAGAAAAAAATGTGGCTCCATTTTATTCTGCTGTAGTAATCACAAATGAGATGCTTGCCCATCACAATTTCACAAGCTCTCTTGTAACTGAATGACCCAAGTCCTCGTGAGTCCCGAGTGGTGGCGCGTAGCTTGGTTAAACTCACTCCCCAGTTTAAAGGCCCGTTTGCCAGCTCCGCCAAGGCAGCTTAGTTCTCTTGGGATAAGTGGTTCGCGCATGCGCTTTGGAAGCGGGAGGTCAGCGGATCGAATCCCGCTCCACCCCTGGGCAAACTCTTAACATGGGTTGCTGCCAGTGTTGTCAGCACAATGCAGGTAACATTGGTGCCATGACCCGGATGCCCAGTGGGTGTGGAGTGAGTTTAGGGGGGTGAGTGTAACCGAATGACTGTGAGTCCTCGAGTCGAGAGTCCCGAGTGGTAGCGAGTAGGTTGGTTAAACTCACTCCCCAAAGGCTCGTTAACCACTTCCGCCTCTCTTGGCATAGTGGTTAGGTTAGCGTGTGCGCTTTGGAAGCGGGAGGTCGACGGATCAAATCCTGCTCCACCACTGGGCAAGCCCTTAACATGGGTTGCTGCCAGTGCTGTCAACACAACGCAGGTTACACCCTATCCAAATTGTATCATCTGGACTTTGACATGTTTTAATGAATGTTTACATTCTAGCAAGCCAGTGCCATCGCTAGAAAGATTTGTGACTCAGAAATAGACAAAATTCTACAGTCAGACTTTGTTGTCACCAAACCTTTATTTATTACATCGTATCGTGGTTGTATCAGATCGTATCGGGAGATGAGCATGTCGTCCCATCCCTCTTCCTCATTTTACATTTACTTTTATGGAAGCACAGGTTTAATACAGGAATGCTCTGGCGTCACACTCCTCTGGGAGCCTCTCCTCCAGTTCTTCAGAATAAGACGCGGTGAATGAGAAGGCTGTGTTCCCATGACACTGATATACACAACTTGCACGTGGTGTAATGTGGCCACAGTCTCTGTGGAATCGCAGTGACGCAGGAGAAGACGGTGAGCCTCTGGCATCACCACAGTTATCTCACAGCGATGACATACTTTAGGCACAGAGGCAGTCTCCACATAGGCAGTCTGCACAGAGGTGGTCTGCACAGAGGCAGTCTGCACAGAGGTGGTCTGCACAGAGGTGGTCTGCATAGAGGCGGTCTGCACAGAGGTGGTCTGCATAGAGGCAGTCTGCACAGACGCAGTCTGCATAGAGGCAGTCTCCACATAGGCGGTCTGCACAGTGGCAGTCTGCACAGAGGTGGTCTGCATAGAGGCAGTCTGCACAGAGGTGGTCTGCATAGAGGCAGTCTGCACAGAGGCAGTCTGCACAGAGGTGGTCTGCATAGAGGCAGTCTGCACAGAGGTGGTCTACATAGAGGCAGTCTGCCCAGAGGTAGTCTGCATAGAGGCAGTCTGCATAGAAGCAGTCTGCACATGGCGGTCTGCATAGAGGCAGTCTGCATAGAGGCAGTCTGCACAGAGGCAGTCTGCATAGAGGCAGTTTGCATTGCATAGAGGCAGTCTGTACAGATGCAGTCTGCATAGAGGCAGTCTGAACAGAGGCAGTCTGCACAGAGGCAGTCTGCACAGAGGCAGTCTGCATAGAGGCAATCTGAACAGAGGCAGTCTGCACAGAGGCAGTCTGCACAGAGGCAGTCTGCATAGAGGCAATCTGAACAGAGGCAGTCTGCATAGAGGCAGTCTGCATATAGGCAGTCTGCACAGAGGCAGTCTGCACAGAGGCAGTCTGCATAGAGGCAATCTGAACAGATGCAGTCTGCATAGAGGCAGTCTGCATAGAGGCAGTCTCCACAGAGGCAGTCTACACAGAGGCAGTCTGCACAGAGGCAGTCTGCATAGAGGCAGTCTCCACAGATGCAGTCTACACAGAGGCAGTCTGCATAGAGGCAGTCTCCACAGAGGCAGTCTGCATAGAGGCAGTTTGCACAGAGGCAGTCTGCACAGAGGGCAATCAGAGTTTGATGGGAATTAAAATGGAATAGTAAAGCAGTGCAGTAAACCCAGGAGCTGACTTGCTTAACAGGGAGGATGTGCTAGTCTAGTCTGCAGCTGAGACTTGGTGCTTTATGAAGCTAGAATAGGGCCGGGCGAATTAAGCGTCATGAATTAATAAGAGCAGTTAATGACCCTTGTCAGATTTTGCTTGTCCCATCTGCTCCAGTGGTGCTCCTCCAGTCTCTGTCCTGACTCTGTGGGGGGGGGGGGGGGCTGAGGCCTTTACATTTTAACATCAAGAGATGAGGTGTGTCTTTGAGCGAGCAGCTGAAACACGGCTCTCAAGCCTGATCAGTGGATTTGACCCTGTAAAAAATGAAGTCGTGTGAGAATGGACTGTTGGAGTTGCAGAATTTGTTGGATTGTACTGTACAAGGTGACGTGTGTCACAGATTGTTATGAGAGCTCGTTTGTTGTCTCCCGCAAACCGTTTGAATCGTTGGAGGTCTCTGATCCCTGTGTTAGTTCAAGAGTGTGTTTCTGCAAATTCTCCCATCGCTCAGCCTGCATGCATGCCAGCATACAGTCTACGCCGCGGCTCACTCGGGGTCACATAGCAGTGACGGGGGAGAGAATGTGAATGGGAGCGAAGAAAGAGTGTTTATTCCTGTTTGTTTATATGAGAGCGTCTTGAGCCAGAGCTGAACTGAGAGGCATGCATCCCCCGTCCAAACGCTCCCAGTACACACTCACAACAGGAAGGGCCAGTTTACACTGTAGCCTGTGCCTGTTTACGCCGGCGTCCTCACACTTCCCAAATCAGTAAAACAGCGCGAGCGCAGAAATAAAACAGCTATTTGATATCCCCCCGGCCAGAGTCCCAAACAGGCCAGGGCCTTGTGCCAGCCATTGGAAAATGCATCATTCATTCTCTCCTTCCTTTCGTCAATGACGGATCTGATAATATTGTTTTGTAACAGCCCACATTCTGCCATCTGTAGGGGGGGGGGGGGGTCATTACAGCATACTATAGCGATATTCTGTGTGGCAATATATCATATCACATTTTATTATCTAAATTGTCAAGTGCATTTACATTTATGACAGTGTTGGTCAGTCTGTCTGCTTGACAATCCCATTTTGCCGCAATAAAAATGATTGAAGTGAGATGAACAGACTGGAACCGTTAGCTTATTAGATCAAACAGATGTTGACAAAGATTTTCCTTTGGGAACACAATTTGCAGCTGAAAAAAGCGAATAAATCGTAATATATCGCAATATATCGCAATATTTTTTTAAATCACAGAATAATATTGTATCGTGACTTCAGTATCGTCGTGATCATATTTGTATCGTGTGGACTCCATCGTGATTCCACCCCTATAGCCATCTGCCATCGTCATTGATCACGCCAAGGGAAGGTAGACGTGGGAAAGCGCTCCTTGCGGATTAAGACCAGCCGATCCGGTTGACTCCCGCCGGCCCCCGGCCTTCCGCAGGAAATCCGAACAATTACGAGCGTATTGCAGCATCATGTTAAGTAGTCTTGACTGCTATTTCAAATAAAGCCAAACACTATCAGTTAGCTCGAGCCTGTGAGCCATTTAATCAAATTGATCGTTACATAACGGACTGAGTGGGCTATTGCCATCCGAGCCCCATCTTCCTGTGGAGTCGAGTCGCCCTCCGGTCTCCAGCGGAAGATACTGTATGGATGATGAGTATGCGGCGAAATGAAACACCCAATCTCCAGCATGCTCATCATCTGAGTATCATCTGACAGCTCCCATTAAGCATTATGTCAGAGCAGCAGCCCGTTCTGATGCTTTAAGAGCTCTACTCTCTGTCTCCTCTTTGTCCCGCTGAGGAAATTGGGGGTCACAGCAGATACAAACAGTTCTGGTGGATTATTCGGGGGTCACGAGACACTCGTGGTTGTGATAGTGAGTGTGACCGCCCTTTTTAATGCTACTGTAGTGTATTGACATAGGTAAGCTTTTTAATGCTACTGTAGTGTATTTACATAGGTAAGCTTTTTAATGCTACTGTAGTTTATTTACATAGGTACGCTTTTTAATGCTACTGTAGTGTATTTACATAGGTACGCTTTTTAATGCTACTGTAGTGTATTTACATAGGTAAGCTTTTTAATGCTACTGTAGTGTATTTACATAGGTAAGCTTTTTAATGCTACTGTAGTTTATTTACATAGGTAAGCTTTTTAATGCTGCTGTTGTGTATTTACATAGGTACGCTTTTTAATGCTACTGTAGTGTATTTACATAGGTAAGCTTTTTAATGCTACTGTAGTGTATTTACATAGGTAAGCTTTTTAATGCTACTGTAGTTTATTTACATAGGTACGCTTTTTAATGCTACTGTAGTGTATTTACATAGGTACGCTTTTTAATGCTACTGTAGTGTATTTACATAGGTAAGCTTTTTAATGCTACTGTAGTGTATTTACATAGGTAAGCTTTTTAATGCTACTGTAGTTTATTTACATAGGTAAGCTTTTTAATGCTGCTGTTGTGTATTTACATAGGTACGCTTTTTAATGCTACTGTAGTGTATTTACATAGGTAAGCTTTTTAATGCTACTGTAGTGTATTTACATAGGTAAGCTTTTTAATGCTACTGTAGTTTATTTACATAGGTACGCTTTTTAATGCTACTGTAGTGTATTTACATAGGTAAGCTTTTTAATGCTACTGTAGTGTATTTACATAGGTAAGCTTTTTAATGCTACTGTAGTTTATTTACATAGGTACGCTTTTTAATGCTACTGTAGTGTATTTACATAGGTACGCTTTTTAATGCTACTGTAGTGTATTTACATAGGTAAGCTTTTTAATGCTACTGTAGTGTATTTACATAGGTAAGCTTTTTAATGCTACTGTAGTTTATTTACATAGGTAAGCTTTTTAATGCTACTGTTGTGTATTTACATAGGTACGCTTTTTAATGCTACTGTAGTGTATTTACATAGGTAAGCTTTTTAATGCTACTGTAGTGTATTTACATAGGTAAGCTTTTTAATGCTACTGTAGTTTATTTACATAGGTATGCTTTTTAATGCTACTGTAGTGTATTTACATAGGTAAGCTTTTTAATGCTACTGTAGTGTATTTACATAGGTAAGCTTTTTAATGCTACTGTAGTTTATTTACATAGGTACGCTTTTTAATGCTACTGTAGTGTATTTACATAGGTAAGCTTTTTAATGCTACTGTAGTGTATTTACATAAGTAAGCTTTTTAGCTTTTTAATGCTACTGTAGTTTATTTACATAGGTACGCTTTTTAATGCTGATGTAGTGTATTTACATAGGTAAGCTTTTTAATGCTACTGTAGTTTATTTACATAGGTAAGCTTTTTAATGCTACTGTAGTTTATTTACATAGGTAAGCTTTTTAATGCTGCTGTAGTGTATTTACATAGGTAAGCTTTTTAATGCTACTGTAGTTTATTTACATCAGTAAGCTTTTTAATGCTGCTGTAGTGTATTTACATAGGTAAGCTTTTTAATGCTACTGTAGTGTATTTACATAGGTAAGCTTTTTAATGCTACTGTAGTTTATTTACATAGGTAAGCTTTTTAATGCTGCTGTAGTGTATTTACATACATAGGTAAGCTTTTTAATGCTACTGTAGTGTATTTACATAGGTAAGCTTTTTAATGCTGCTGTAGTGTATTTACATAGGTAAGCTTTTTAATGCTGCTGTAGTTTATTTACATAGGTAAGCTTTTTAATGCTACTGTAGTGTATTTACATAGGTAAGCTTTTTAATGCTGCTGTAGTTTATTTACATAGGTAAGCTTTTTAATGCTGCTGTAGTTTATTTACATAGGTACGCTTTTTAATGCTACTGTAGTTTATTTACATAGGTAAGCTTTTTAATGCTACTGTAGTGTATTTACATAGGTACGCTTTTTAATGCTACTGTAACATAGGTAAGCTTTGTAATGCTACTGTAGTGTATTTACATAGGTAAGCTTTGTAATGCTACTGTAGTTTATTTACATAGGTAAGCTTTTTAATGCTACTCTAGTTTATTTACAGTACATAGGTAAGCTTTTTAATGCTACTCTAGTTTATTTACATAGGTAAGCTGTGTGAGCAGTTCTAACGGTGAGCAGGCCAGTCTACTCTGAACAGCGGTTCTCAAAGTAAAGGTAAAGTCCCGTTGATTGTCACACACCTGAGTGTGCGAAATTTGTTCTCCGCATTTGACCCATCCCCTGGGGGAGCGGTGAGCGGCAGCAGTGCCGCGCTCGGGAATCATATGGTGATCTAACCCTCCGATTCCATCCCTTTGACGCTGAGTGCCAAGCAGGGAGGCACATGGGTCCCATTTTTATAGTCTTTGGTATGACTCGGCCGGGGATCGAACTCACAACCTCCCAGTCTCAGGGCGGACACTCAAACCACAAGGCCACTGAGCTGGTTAAGCTGGTAAAGTATGAATGGAATTATAGCTAAAATAAATTACCCCCCTTTTGGCTAGGGATCGCCTGGAACCTCCTCAAGGACCCCTGGGGGTCCCCGGACCCCCATTTGAGAACCACTAGGGGTCTTTGGGGGGGGGGGTGGGGTGGGTTCCAGGGGCTCCCCAGCAAAAAGGCGAATAATTTATTTTCACTATAATTCCAGCCATACAACGACAGAATGTACGACTATCTGGGTCATAGTTTTTCATACACTTCCTGTAATAAAACTAAATCTAAAAGCAAAAATCTTTCAAACAGAATGGGGGGGGGGGGGGGGGGGGGTTGGGGGTGGCGGACCGTGGGACAAAATCTTATCCATTGTCTAATTTGTGTCCGTTTAGGGGTCCTTGACATGGAAAAAGTTTGAGAACTATAGATATAACACTAGGAGCAGAGCTGTATCTTCCTCAGCAACGTTTGGAGGCGTCTCTCCAGCATCATTTTCTGTACTGCTGTGGAGTGGAATATGTGTGTGTGTGCGTGTGTGTGTGCGTGTGTGTGTGTGTGTGTGTGTGCGAGCATGTGTGTGTGACTCTGTGTGTGTGTGTGTGGTAGCATGGGAGTGGAGTGGTGGTGTGGGGGGCAGATGAATTCCTTCGTTTAAATGTAACCTGAGCTCAGCCACTCTGACGAGAGTAACATCCTGCAGTAGACCCTAAGCCTATGTGTGGGTGCGTGTGTGTGTGGGTGCGTGCGTGTGTGTGTGTGTGTGTGCGCGTGTGTGTGTGTGTGTGTGTGTGTGCGTCTGCCTCTGCCTGCTTCCCCATTCACAACTCCCGCTGGCAGCCGTCGTAGAAACCGAGCCAGGCGAGCGAACGTCATCGGCTGTCTAACTGAATGAGAGTAGGGGGAAAACTGCACGGTTGGATCCAGATGCCTTTCTGCTAATAAATGCAGTAACAGAGCCGCGGTGCTGCCGCTTCCCGGCTTAGCGTTTCTGATTCACGCCGTGTGTTTTGGATGTATTTACTCGAGCTGAATCAAAAGATTTCATCATCGCCATCTGTTGTAGAATTCAGTACCACAAGGCGCTTCACACAGCCACTGCATTAACACCACAGACACAGAGGTGGCTATCTGAGCATTAACACCACAGACACAGAGGTGGCTATCTGAGAGTGGTGTGCACTGAGTGCAGGTAGAATGACCTGAGGCCAAACAGGATCTACTCAGATTAGGAGTTGGTCAGTAAAGTGAGACATGATGGGAATATGGCCGCTGTGTTTGTTTTGTCCTTTGTTTCACCCTTGGCATTCCCACACACTAAGAATGTGGTTAAATGCGGTAATTCAATTGCGAGACGGACCTGTTGAAAGAATGATGCTAGGCTGGTATCCTTTTTAGAATGACATCATTTTTGGCTGTTTTCAAAGGCCGATTTCAGGAGTCTTTGTTGTTCATAAAGCAAGAAGTATGTGATCTTGTTCATCATCACCCCCACACACACACATACTATGAGTCAGAATCATTTGATACTATACTAGTAGTCAAAATCCAATTTTAATAATAGCTCAAATCTGGCATTTAAAAGTCTTTAGGGCTGCCTGCAACTACAGATTAATAATGACATATGCCATCACAATTTACCACAGGCCAAAGTGATCTGTTGAATTGTGTTTGGTCTGACCAGCAGCCAAAAGAAGCATTAGTATTATTCTAGTATTAAGTATTAGTTTTATAATTGTATCAAATGGAGAAAAGCAAGCAAATCGGAGCATTTGTGAAGCTGTAAGGAGCAAATATTTTTATTTTTACGTGACAAAATGATTACCGGTAATCAATCGTCAAAATTATAATAGATTACCTTTCCGTCGATTGACTGATTAATCGATTTTGATATAGTTTAGACTTCTTTAACTGATTAACAGATTAATCGACGAATACTAATACATTCAGTTAAGATTCTCCTCAGTAGCACAATAGGAGTGCCTAGATTCAGATTACAACAAACAAACTGATGGGATTCGGCTGTTTGGAACCAATCCCATAATCTGTTTTTCTTCCCACTGGATTCCTCGAGGACATTTTGATTAGAGCAAACATCCCAAGCCAACAACTGATCTGAGATGACAGTAAGCTGCTGTGTGATATAAGATAACAGGCGTAAACTACTTCTCCCTACACTATAGGCCATTTATGTGGGCTCTCTCAACATGTGCAGCGCCTGGGAGCCTTTCTTGCTCTGTGTGTGTGTGTGTGTGTGTGTGTGTGTGTGTGTGTGTGTGTGTGTGTGTGTGTGTGTGTGTGTGTGTGTGTGTGTGTGTGTGTGTGTGTGTGTATGTCTGTGTGTGTGTGTGTGTGTGTGTGTGTGTGTGTGTGTGTGTGTCTGTGTGTGTGTGTGTGTGTGTGTGTGTGTGTGTGTGTGTGTGTGTGTGTGTGTGTGTGTGCGGCTTTATCATATGAAGCAAGTCTCAGCAAGCTGGGGGAGCTGCAGATGATATGAAGACTAAGCGTATGCTCTCCTAAAGAGGTGTGTGCGGCGTAGGCTGAAACGCACTTCATATCTACACCTCAAATCTACACCTCGACTGAACCTATCTAACTTAACCTATCTATTCTTACGCTGAATGGCGATACACAATATACATCTCAGTATTTTCTATGAAGCGGGCTAGATATGTGCAGTTGTTACAGTCAAAGCCACATGTGAGGTGTAGGGCTGGACAAAATGTATTGACAAAATCAAATATCACGATATTTTTTGACGAACTACCTCGATATTGATAATGCGAATTTGCGACAGTATATATTTTAGGGATGACTATTGGTGCTTGCGCAGAAATATTTACACAATGAGATTTTCTGATAAATAATCATCAGTAATGTGGATACAATGACCAAGGGGGTAAAGGCAAATAATAGAACAGCTAGAACAGTCTGTTAAGTTCAGACAATTACATCACTTTACTGTAATGCAGCCATTAAAACCAGGAAAAGACAACACTTGTGCCATATCACCATATTACGATATCCATAATCAAAGAAGATATCTTATCTAGTCTCATATCAATAGACGGTTTTCACCAGAGCGCAACCCCACAGCACTTCCTTTTTCTCAGCATTCGGCAAACTGCAGAAATATTCACTCGACATCATTACTTTTGTTTTCGCTGCTCAGCTGTATAGACGGTTTTCACGGAATGGTCAGTCCTGCACTTGAATGTTTTTTTTTCTTTTATGTCCATAGCAAACACAGCAACAGGAAGTGAGCGGAGGTTCAATTTAGAATGTTTTTGTTGTCAAGTTAAAACCGTCTATATCGATATAATATTGATATATCATCTAGACTAGCCCTGACACACGCACACAGAGACACAACACTGATTAATCTCCTGTCACCCGTGCAGTCCTGTCTGAGATGATGTACACTAGACTTTCTGTCTCCCGCCTAGTCTCTTCCCCTTTATCTCTCTCTCTCTCTCGCTCTCACTCTCTCACTCTCTCCATCACACACACTCACACAAGTGTAGAGTCTGGAGTGTTCCTCCCCAGGGACTCGTCTGAAAGGACTGAGCCATGACATAATGCTGTGTGGAGTTTTATTGGGGAGACAACTGGAGAGCATTAATGGAGGAGAGAGTAAAATGCAGGAGAGGAAAACAGCTCGTCTGGTTTCCTCTCCGGGTATTTCTGTTTGTTTGCCTGGAGACAGACGAGGAAAAGAGGGGATTAGCGAAGAAAGTCTCTCGCAAATAGCCGCGGGGCTCTTCATGGCCCGATCTCACACCTCATATTTAACAGTGTACTCACACATTATTCACTTCCATTGTTAAAAGCAATATTTCTCTTTGGTTTAACTTTTTTTCTTTTTTCTTTACTTTCTTGCATGCAAGCCTCCGTACAAGTTCGGCCATCTTCCAACTAGCTACCTACTAACTACCGGCAGTCAGGCTTTTCCCATTTGCTCTCAATAACATTCCTGCAAACTGAAGAAATTTCTGCTTGAGAAGTTAGAACCACGACACAAAATTAAATGATATATGATCAGGGACCTGCCTCTTTAGTTGACGACATAACCAGCCAATCAGTGACGCCGCTGGCAAAAGAGCATGAGCAATGAGCAGTAACGTTAACATTATTAGGGTAAACACAGCCATAAGTGCAGTTATCTATATATATACATTTGGCAATGTGGGCAATGTGTCTGTTCTCCGTTTACATTTTTGTGCCGGCCACAGCTATGTCGTTTTACGTGCGATCGGGCTGAAACTTTCAGGGGGTGTAAAGAGCACCCGTGCGGGTGACCTGACCGAGCCAGATTTTTTAATTAGGGCAGATGAATTGCCCTAAGGCTGATTGCCCTATGGCTGAGGCTATAGTTCAGTGATGATGTCATCAGTGATGTCATAGAGCAGGCGAGGCTGCGACGCGCAGTGGTCATCAGTGATGTCATAAGAGCAGGTGAGCCCGCAGGGCGGGCGAGGGAGCAAGTGAGCCAGCACAGCGGTCGAGCTGCGTATGCAAGCCGCAGGGCCAGCTCGGCGAGCAACAGGTCGGGCGAGTCCGCACAGCTGCCGAGCTAGCGCTGTGCGGGCCTAGGAATCGGGCGGGCATAGCGCGCGAGATGACTAGTTGCAGAAATAGACCCAATAACACAAATAAAAAAATAACAAGAGTATGCAGCAGTTTCTGGTCATAAAAGCCATCTTCAGCGTTCTTCTGAGTGGATTTGGATTGCATTTGGTGGACGGCTTGGAGCCCAGACTGATACGGAGCGTGAAACAGGATGTGAGGTCATGTTATCAGGATGGTTTGAGCAGGCTAATGGGAAAGTAAAGTACATCACTTCTTTCATCCCATTATAACTCCTGGAATGCATTGAACATCACAAAGTGATGATGCAGACCTCTAGGCTAACAATGTGCTTTAGGGCAGACAGTTGAAAGATGTGTGTGTTCTCCATGCTGCCATACCTCTTTAATGGAACACGTCATCCCATGAATATTTCATGTTCATTAATTGGGGAATAATCAATACAGTACTATCTATGCGCTGTAGCCCACTCCCTAATGTCATCTGCTGTGAAGGTCTGAAGGCCAGACTGTGTGCACTTGTTCAACACACAACACACTTTCAACACATCCATGCAAACACATCTGCGCACATACAGTACACAGTGTCTCTGTGTGTGTGTGTGTGTGTGTGTGTGTCTCTCTCTCTCACACACACACACGCACGCGCGCACACACACACGCACACGCACGCACACACACACACACACACACACACACACACACACACACACACACGCACACACACACACACAAACACACACACACACACACACACACACACACACACTGAAGCCATGACTGAAAAGAGTGTCAGGCGGGTAGTGTCCTGTATCTTTGATGATGATGCCATAATAAGAGATCGAGGACAAAAGAACATGGAATGTCAAAATAGGTGTGTGTGTGTGTGTGTGTGTGTGTGTGTGTGTGTGTGTGTGTGTGTGTGTGTGTGTGTGTGTGTGTGTGTGTGTGTGTGTGTGTGTGTGTGTGTGTGTGTGAGAGAGAGAGAGAGAGAGAGAGAGAGAGGAAACGGAGAACAGCTGGAGAGGAAAGGGACAGCCTGAGAAGGGCAATGTAATCACTTTAACCCTATTTCCGGGATGTGTGCGTGCGTGCGTGCGTGCGCGCGCGTGGATCAGTACATTCCATCGGTTTAATAAGTTGGATCAACTTGTGCTGCTTTCTTTGGATACACCTTCCTGGACTTGGGACCGTTTTTTTTCCACCGTCCCACTGTTGTTGTTTCAATACGTTTCTCCCAGAAATAAAACTGTCCCGAACGGGGGAGTTAGGATTCAATGACCATAACGCTTACTCTGTCAAAACATTTATGGAGAGGTGAACAAACAAACTTCCTATTATGGCCGTATAGCTGCATGTGGACTCTGCTCTGTCCTCCTTTATAGCTTTATGGATGAGCAAACAGCGAGTATTACCCGTCCGGGCCGGCGCTCCCTGGGTGGCGTGGGTGCTTTGATCGGGACAGCCCGGCGGCTTATGTAACTTCAGCCTATTGAATGTGCGAGCTGGGACCAGCGCGTCTTTTTTTTGCCTTCACATTCCATATTTGGTACATTTATAGAACAGGAAGCTCGTGGCACCTGACTCTTCCCAGACAGGATATGTACCCTCCGCTTCTGCCCGCCTCTGTGACACTTCTGCACCAGTGCATGCACGCTATTGTGTCAAGTCTTTCTGCCTGTCTCTCTTAACCACTTGGTCGCTCATTCAATCTCTCTCTCTCTCTCTCTCTCTCTCTCTCTCACACACACACACACACACACACACACGCATACAGTTACTCCAGAGACAACTGTCACAGCCCATCAGCTGTGTGAGGTCACCAGGACCGGTCTGACCACCTCTGTTTGTGTTAACACAGGGCTCCTGCCCTTGGGCACCGCTGCTATATATATAACACCAATGTTTACAAGGAGACACCATGCACATATAAGAGGAGGAAACCAGTCGCATACGTGTGCTTTCTCTCCATCCTCTAGCTATGGGCCACGTGTCACACGCGCTGGATTTACAGTGAAATATTGTGTTTGAAATATGCACCTTCAACAGGAGGAGCATCTCCTTTTCAAGCTAAATATAGTGTAGGTGCGTTGGTAGCCGGGGCTAAAAGGTTCATATATCATGTCAGTTGAAAGTAATGCCGCCGAACGGCAGTTGAATGAACTGAAAGTGCGTCGGAGGAGCCGAGCTGGGTGTCAACAATATGCCTGTATACATAATAGACATTGAAAACAGAGCTGTCATTGTCCACACAGCAGCAGCAGCAGCAGCAGCACTCGCTGTGTTTCAATGGGGACACAGCTGTGCACCAGCGCCGGCGCCGCCGATAACATCTCTCTTTTTATTGTCTACGACTGATTTGGACTTTATGACCCCCCATTAAGTGGTTTAACATGTGACCCCCGCGGCGGGCCCGAAAAGAATGGGCCGGTGTTGCCAGGTAGAGGGGCCCGTACGTCAGCCCTGTTTGCTCTGAGCACGTAAGCAGATGTTACAGGCAGGACCGTCCCGTTTGGATCAGGATAATGAGAAATCCATGGGGCGGGAGGGGCGGCTTCAGGCTGGTCATGAGGCTGCTGACATGACATCATCCTGGAACAGGGCAACAAAGAGCGTCTTCCTCCCATAGTCCTCCCCTTCTGCTCAGGTCGGCCCAGTGTTTCCTGTGGCACAAAGACCACATACACACACACACAGACACACGCGCGCGCGTGGACGGCGCGCGCGCACACACACACATACACACACACACGTGCATACAGTGTGCGTTTCTTTTTCTAAAGTTGGTTAACCTTTGATTCTGACACTCACCCCAAACTTAAGAGCCAAGCCAACCACATAGATAGACCATATAATCATATGAAGCTACCGTGACGTCACCCATCGGTTTTTGGACTGCCATTTTGAACCCTAGCTAGAGGTTGGGCTTTTTCACCATCACCATCTTGGTTATTTGGAGCCAGACGTGAGGTGAAGGTCTATTTTATATCGTATCGTCTATTTGACTCTAAATGGGACCATCATTGACTAAATGAACATCACGTCGTGTTGAAGAAGACTTGAACCTGGCGATTGAGACCATAAACTCATTAGGAAAAGTGTTTACTGGGGCCATAAATCAAGTGAGTCATTTTCCCCACTCACTAATCAGGTTGAAGTTACTTCCGCATTGGCTTCACAAACGGAGCTACGAACTAGCCCCCTTGGAGCCAACCGTAAAATATGGCCTTTTCAAACGTGAGGATAACCACTATTCAGTAACTCGGGGTCGAGAAACTAAGATAAACGCACTTAAAAAAAAAAAAAATCATATTTCAGGGTATACATACATCATATAAAATTGTATCAAACTAATGCCAGTTACATGAGGATAGGGTGTTTAAAACTTTATTTTCATCGCACACTTTTCTCAAAATATAATTGATTTTTGTTTATGTTGATGGTTGTCTTGTGATAAACATCTGGTACGTACGCACACACACACACACACACACACACACACGCGCGCGCGCACACACACACACACACACACACACACACACACACACACAGATGACCTACTGTACTGCACAAGCCACACAAAGGCACAAAGTGGGAAAGTTGCGATGTATTTCCGAGCAACTCCCTCCGATCTTTGTTCTGTTGAGAGATAGAAATCTAGGATGCCCTGCTGATCTCTCTCGGGGGAAACGTTCATCGCTTGAGAGTCACGGCGCGCAGGGCCTTCAGAAACAGGAAGAGGATGTTTTGAGTACCTATTCCAGCTGACTTATTTGCTTGATTATTTGTGCGTTGAATTATTTACCTCTGCAGTTTTGCATGCACAGGAAAAAAGAGCAGTTCTTCCATAGGAGCTGCATGCAGCCTTACCTGCAGGCCACATGCAAATACTTTCCAAGGAATACACAGGCAGACATTGTGAGAGAGAAGGAAGAGCCAGGCCTCACAGGACAATAGCATTTGCATCCTAGACTGCAGCCGCCCGTGCTGATTTGCTTCACCTTGTCGGCATTAAGCTTGCCAGTGTCCATGAGTCAACAGCCTTTTAACACCTGAGGCAAAGCAGGTGACGTGCCGACGGACCATAGTGAGGTCATCAGGTGTATGTGAAGTGAACCAGGATGAAAGGTTAGGCCGGGACGGGATGAGCACGAGCAGTGGCAGAAATCAAACAAATATTTATCATTTTATTCATGGTGGAGGTGCGTATACAGAATAACTCATTCTCACGGTTCTTTTCTGCCAGCACAGGATGTGGTTTAGATAGTTGTGTGTGTGTGTGTGTGTGTGTGTGTGTGTGTGTGTGTGTGTGTGTGTGTGTGTGTGTGTATATCTGTGTGTATGAGTGTGTGAGTTATGTAAGGGATAATGTATATTGAGGCGGTGATTACGGGGGAAATAATGACCGACAGGTGGATTGAGCCCGACGCGCCAGCGGAGGGCTTAATCGTTCACCTGAAGGTCATTATTTCCCAGTAATCACCGCCTCAATATACATTATCCCGCTTAGAACACGGCCTACAACTAAATCATTCAATAATCTGACAAAAATAATTATTCAAATAGATTTTTTAATATCGTTTTCAACGACAAAGCGGTTTCATTCGTAATTGGCACACAAGACACCACAGCTGCAACTGGTTGGCCTAATTAGTAGTGGCTTGCTGACAAAAGGCTCTTATCAACTGATTAATCCAGGTGTGGCAGAGCAGCGGTCGGTTGTCGAGAAATAATGACCGGTGAATATTGTTGATTGACCAATCAGAATCGAGTATTCAAGAGAGCCGTGTTCTAAGAACCGGTAAACGGCTGTACTGTAAATTATTTTTCTCCCATTTTCTCCCCAATAGACCCTTCTCACGGGGGCCATTTTGTGTCGTAATGGCAGGGTAAACACAGGTGCAAGCAACACACTAATGAGGGTTTCCAATTTCCATGATTGGAAGTTGGAAACCCTCATTAGTGTTTTGCCTGCACCTGTGTTTACCCTGCGATTTCGACACAAAATGGCCCCCGTGAGAAGGGTCTATCGTACTTGGCCAATTCCCCCTGCTGTCCCGGTCGTTGCTCCACCCCCTCTACCGATCCGGGGAGAGTTGTAGCCTATGCTAGCACATGCTTTCCTCCGCTACATGTGCAGCCGCCTCTTTTCACCTGACAGCGAGCCGTTTCACCGGCAGGATGTAGCACGGGGGAGGATCACGCTCTTCCCCCCAGTTCCCCTCCCCCAGAACAGCCCTACCCCCGACCGACCAGAGGAGGCGCTAGTGCAGTGACCAGGACACATACCCTTAATCCGGCTTCCCACCCGCATGGCCAGTTGTGCCTGTATGGAGGACGCCCACCCAAGCCAGAGGTAACACAGGCGCTTGAACCTGTGGCGCTCGTGTTTGGTAGGCAGGGAATCTACCGCTGCACTACCCAGACGCTCCTGAATCCTGCAAATTGTCGACAACTTATAAATATAACCTCCTCACAGTGAAGTAGGGTTCGTTTTTGAATGTGAGGCTGGACGGGCCTGCAGGAGTGCCTGAGTCAGTTGAACTAAGCATGAAGACGTTACTAGAGAGGTCACAGTGGAACCCTAGACCTAGACACACACACACACACACACACACACACACACAGAGATGATTGGGATGCCGGTAACCCCCTGGTGTCGCGCCAGGCAGATGTCGTTTCCTGTCTGACCTTTTTTTGCTTCACTCGACATGCCTTGATGATGTCAGAGCTGCTAAGCAGACATGCCTTGATGATGTCAGAGCTGCTGAGCAGACATGCCTTGATGATGTCAGAGCTGCTAAGCAGACATGCCTTGATGTCAGAGCTGCTAAGCAGACATGCCTTGATGATGTCAGAGCTGCTACGCAGACATGCCTTGATGATGTCAGAGCTGCTAAGCAGACATGCCTTGATGATGTCAGAACTGCTACGCAGACATGCCTTGATGATGTCAGAGCTGCTAAGCAGACATGCCTTGATGATGTCAGAGCTGCTAAGCAGACATGCCTTGATGATGTCAGAGCTGCTAAGCAGACATGCCTTGGTGATGTCAGAGCTGCTGAGCAGACATGCCTTGGTGATGTCAGAGCTGCTAAGCAGACATGCCTTGATGATGTCAGAGCTGCTAAGAAGACATGCCTTGATGATGTCAGAGCTGCTAAGCAGACATGCCTTGATGATGTCAGAGCTGCTAAGCAGACATGCCTTGATGATGTCAGAGCTGCTAAGCAGACATGCCTTGATGATGTCAGAGCTGCTAAGCAGAAACATAAATAAAGGGCGGCGACCACACTGCGCGCATGGAACAAATTAGACTGACAAGTTCCTCTGTGCAACGCGCTCGCGCTGCACAGCATATTTCTGCTGGTGTGTAAGTGAGAGGGAAAGTGATCGACTGCGAGAAGGGAGAGGCGGAGCTGTTTGACGGAGAAGAAAATAAATGAGAGAGCGAGGACGAGAGGGTTTATGTAAGACATTTACGACTATTATTCATACTTCTGATGGCCCAGTTTTGTTAAACACGGTCACCGACCTGCACACAAAACGCGCCAAAGGAGGTTTTATCCCAGGATTGGAATTCTCAGCGTTTCCGTTAGTTTCACATTTACCATACTTTTTGCATATTTCCACCCAACGCTAATGTATGCTGTGACACACTGCAGTGCCCGAATCATAGCAGACAATGCGAGGTCTGGGTCACTTAGCAGATAGAGCCGACTGCCACCAACACAACACACATTCACCCTCATTGGAATTGAATGGGGTCGTTATTTTGCAAAAGGTCCAGACAACAGAGACGTCCAAAGACACTCCGACAGGACAGGAAATGACTTTGTTTCATCCAGATGGATGAGTCCGTTATGAGGCCATGAATAATGTATGCCTACATTTTGTGTGTGTGTGTGTGTGTGTGTGTGTGTGTGTGTGTGTGTGTGTGTGTGTGTGTGTGTGTGTGTGTGTGTGTGTGTGTGTGTGTGTGTGTGTGTGTGTGTGTGTGTGGTGTGTGTGTGTGTGTGTGTGTGTGTGTGTGTGTGTGTGTGTGTGTGTGTGTGTGTGTGTGTGTGTGTGTGTGTGTGTGGGAGTGGGTGTGTGGGAGTGGGTGGGTGTGTCGGCATGTGGATGTTCAGGTCTTTACAGCCAGCAGGCCTCTGCCATAGCGTTGCTTCCTGGAATAAATCCCAATGTCGTTCGTTTGTTACAGCTGGACAGTTAACCATGCCGGCAGGCTTCTGGTGGAGATTGCCAAGCAGTTTGGATGATCTTCATCTCTATTGACTCCCTCCAACACCCCACACCCCTACCTTTATCTCACTCTCACACGCACGCACGCACACAGGCACGCACGCACACACACACACACACACACACTTTATTTTATTCACCATGATAGATATGGCACATGTTCCGAGGCAGGTCGTTAGGCGGGGCAGCCTAATTGAATGCAGTGTTTAATCACGGCGCAGAACACCCACCGCGTCTATAGGGACGTTCCGTTTATTGTGCCTGTGTAAAAGCTGTAAAAAAAACCTGCGACCTTAACCGACCGCAAAGTGGGAGATTGATTGGCTGGGAGCGGAAAAATGAGCTCAGCCATTGGCTGGCATGCAGCGGCGAAAGTGGCGATGATTCAGTGGTGACGATGACACAGAAAGTCCTCAGCACAGGGTCAGAGATGAAAAGAGGGAGGCAGGGTGGAGAGGACGCAAAGAAGTAGAGCAAGGTGACGGTGGCGAGGGAGAGTTACGTAAAGCAGAGAGGGTGAGACGAACAGAGAGATCATGGAAAATGTAAGAAAATAAAACAAGGAAACAGGACACAGAAAGAAAGAAGGAAACAGAAAGAAAGAAAGAAAGAAAGAAAGAAAGAAAGAAAGAAAGAAAGAAAGAAAGAAAGAAAGAAAGAAAGAAAGAAAGAAAGAAAGAGGAACTACAGTATTTGTGGTTGTGTGAACATTGTGTACAAGTTGAATGGCTGGGTGGAGGACACAATAATATGACATGGAGTTGACCCCACAGGAAATCTATGCCATTTGGTGGACGGCTGGACGCTTTTATCCAAAGCGCATTCATTTTTTTGCTTGGGTGGCCCCAGTGGGAACTGGCCTTCCCTGCTCTGCTCACTGGACTCCTGTGCTTTTTGGCACAAGTCATGTTTTCGTTAATAGAGATCAAAATAGGCTATTGGACCGCACAACAGAGTGCACTAACCCACAAAGGTTTTGTTCTGTGGAGCATAATTATAAATATTAGGCCGTTTTCAGAGTAATAGCTCATAAATAAGGAAGTTGGCCTGTTTATAGTGTTTGGTCTACAGTGATGTTGATGAGGAGCAGGTGCTGGCAGTTAATGATTCTCTTAGGGGAGATTTTGACCCCAGTTATTAATACAGTAAAGGTTGTGTTGGTACTAGCCTCTTGTTGCAAGGCCCCAGGTCTCTGCATGTCAGCTGTGTGTTGACGTTGCGTCTTCTGTCCGAAAACACTACTATTAAGCCTAAACACGTCTTGCATGAATATGTAATCAGGTTGGCCACGGACCAGGAAAATCCTTGAAAGATTATGGATTTGAGAAAACAAAACAATGCCTTAAATGTTGCTGAAAACAATTGGATGGATATACTATAGTATAGATGCAGTCCGTCTGTGTGGGAACGCCCACAAAACGTTACTTCCGGTATCGTGTCAGTAGGACGAATGGTAGAACGGTGGGGGGGGGAACCCCATATATCTCAATGAGCCCAAAGGAAGGTGTTGTGGCTCTACACTACAGGATTGGGGATTCAAGAGCAGGTACATAGATGCCTGTTCAGAATGTAAGTTTGCTGCGGGGGTTGAATCCCCGATCCTGTCTGCCTGGGCTGGGCTAGCAGCTAAATGCTAACTATGCTGAATGGGGAGAGCGGGAGGATTTCCCCCATGCTGACCCATTGACCACGCGTCTATGACGAGACACCGCCTGAATGTATCGTATTCAAATTTGACAAGATTTGACAAGATGCCAATAAGCCTTCTGGACCTCTCCTCACAGTAAACAAATTAATTAATTAATTCAGTAAATTAAGCCTTTTTATTTCTAATTTTGTCTCTGTTTCTCAATCTCATGTCTCACCCAAAAACACCAAAAACATGCTCACAAACATATCGACTCCTTGGATTTCATCAAACAAGAGGAAACTGAGAACGTTTGTCACTGAGAAAAAGATTATCTTAGATTGATTTTATTTTGATGTTTGTTATTGTATTCTGTTATGAGTTATGTCTGCTTTATGTTGACGATTTTCTTTTCAATTAATAATTGTTTTTGCTCGTGTTTGTTTTATGTATATGTGTGGTTTAGAATTATTTTCAACTACCGTAATCAGTTTATTGCATTATTTTTATTACTTTTTTCCACTAACATTGTAGAAGATTGTTTTCTGTCAAACTGAACTTTAGAAAGCTGTTTTTGGCAAGTTTATTTTCTGTGTAATGTTTCTGGTTATTGTTGTATTACCGTATTTGATTTAATTATGTATTTTAATTTAAAAAAATTTGTTTCTTGAATTTTATATTGTAATTTCAGACCCCAGGAAGAATAATCGCTGCTTGAGGCAGTGGTTAATGGGGATCTTAAATAAATAAATAAATAAAAAGGCCATGACAGTCACGGAAAAATCCTCGAGTTTAATGTTTTATTGAAACCTATGGTCAGGAACCCTGTGTAATCTAATGTAATCTAATGTGAAAGGGGCTGTCCTAGGTTAATAGAGGAATCTGCCATGTATGTTTGTGTGTAGTGTAGGTTAATACATTAATGTGTGTGTGTGTGTGTGTGTGTGTGTGTGTGTGTGTGTGTGTGTGTGTGTGTGTGTGTGTGTGTGTGCATTAATGTGTGTGTGTGTGTCGGTTAATACGTTAATCCATACAACAAAGGGCAGAGGGACGCGCGTCAGTAATTTGATGGGAAAAGCTGCGAAAGCGAACGGCTCAAACATGATGCAGCGACTCCCGCATTCCTGGGTTATGACTTAAAGATGTCGGCTTGTCATTGCTTCTCTTTCTCTCACGCTCTCCAAGTTGCCGCTCGCGCTGTGTGCCAGCCCTCGCAGCTAGTTTCCACTGTGGGGAGAGGGGCCTGAAGGAAAGCCCTGTCAGGGCACTGGCTCGGGGGTTCGGCATTTTCTAAGAAAAAAGGAAAGCGGGAGGAATGTGACGTAGGGAAGGGGCAAATCGGAATGCTCGCTGACGCAGCAGAGTGAGGTCAGCGCTCTGATGTGGACCGAGGTTGCGTTAGATCACATCCGCTGGACTGACTCTGACATAGGTCGAGGGGAAAAGGGGGGAGGTGATGTTAGCGGGAATGGGAAGGTGGTGGGACGCTAACGGTCTGTGATGATTGGATGATTTATTAGATGAGTGAGTGGACATTAAAACCAGATTTGGACTGTCGTGTGTAAAAGTGGGTGAGTCTGTGGGGGAAGTGGATCAGTAGACTATGAGAAAAACTTTTGTCATGAATTCCAAATGTTAGCGCTGCCAGAGTCCCATGTACCCAATGTCTTTGGACTTGAGACTCTAGAACTGCTTTTTGTCCCGGGCCGAGCGGGGTAATGCTGGTGCTGGAAGCCGATGTGTGGGATTATTCAGAGTGATGGCATGGAATCCAGTCTGGCAGAGTCCCGGGTTCTGATGGGAACTGAGCTGGTCAGAATGAGCTTACATGTCTGTAGAGTTCTCAGTTTCCCTCAGTTCTCAGAGCCCGACGGGTCCCCGACCCTCGGGCTGACAATTTATGCTAACGGGCCGGGTCGGGCTCGGGCTGAGCAAAAAAATAAAAAGATTTCTGTAATGCATTTACAGTAGGCCAGATTGATACTCTCTCTTCATTCTCTCGCACTCTCTTCCATACTTATACACACACACATGCATGCACACACACACACACACACAGCTTAGAGGTCTCAGTTTCAGCCTGAGGCCGACAGAACCCGACTCAGCCTGACGGGCTCTGGTCAGGTTCAGGCTGACAATTTATGCTATTTGGTCGGGTCAGGTTGGGCTCGGGCTTCAACTTACTAGGGTCGGGTCGGGCTTGAATTTTCAGGCCCGTTGAGATTAACTCTACATGTCAGTCATGCTGTTCCACCTTAAGAATAGCCACAGTCTATTTTGTGAGGAAGAAAATCAGGAGAAAGAGACTGAGATTATGATTGAATTCAAAGGAGAGGCCACACTCACCCTTCTGTCTCCCTTTCTCTTTCTCATCTCTCTCTTTGCTCTTCACTGATGAAAAACAACGTTAACAAATCTTTTCATGTCACATTTCCGCCCCTCACAGGTGGAGGAGGAAAGCGGAAGGGGAGGAGTAAAAAATGGAGGGAGATCCTGCGTTTCCCCCATATAAGCCAGTGCACTGAGCTGTGCAACAGCATCGGTACGTGTGTGTGTGTGTGTGTCTGTGTGTGTGTGTGTTGGGGGGGGGGGGGACAGTGTTGACTGTTAGAACATTAAAGGATAAGTTCACGCAAAATCATCATTATCTACTCACTCCCACGCCGATGGAAGGACGGGTGTAGTCAGTGAATGTGTTGATCTGCACCAAATAAAGACCTTCTAAGATCATGCTCCATTGCCCTCCTATTTGATGCTGGATGGTGGTGACTAGCAGAGATGGGAAGTAACGAAGTACAAATACTTCGTTACTGTACTTAAGTAGATTTTTCGAGTATCTGTACTTTACTTGAGTATTTAATTTTCTGACGACTTTTTACTTTTACTCGTTACATTTTAACACAAGTATCTGTACTTTTACTTGTGTACATTTTCAAAACAGGTTCGTTACTTTTGTTTAAATGCACGAGAATGTAATTTAAAAACGAGTAGAAATGGGAGAACGGAGCAGAAGTAATAGACGAGTTTCCCAGCGCTGCTGATAAAAACTCATTCCAGCTCCGCCAATAGTATGACTTGGCACTCCTCCGGGCGTGGACAAAGAAGAGAAACACGCAGATTTTCTCTGAGGGGAGACACACGCAGACATTAGGAGCCGTGCAGACAGCCAGCACTTATTAGCGCTCCTCTTTTTGCAATTCATTCTCTATAAGTACGCGCTTTTTTTTTTAGCGTGCATCTCTTTCAAGAAGCATTTCATCGCGTTTGAAAGCTGGTGGTGTTTTTTTTAGCGCAGCGCTCTGGGTGCTGAAAGCTGAGGAAAGTTTAACAGGAAAAGCGCCCTGCTCATCTTCTCCCAGGAGAGGAGGATTTTCATCTCGCTGCTTCCAGAGTTGCCAATAATCTGGCTTTTCCAAGCGTTCTTTTTTAAATAACCGCATGGCCCCTTATGGTGTTGTTCTAACACATACATTCAGTTTGTGCACTGTCAACATTCAGCTAATATGGAATATGGTGGTGTTCTAACACCAGAGGCAGTTCTGTCTTAATAAACCTTGAATTTGTGAATGTGATCAACCTGTGGACATTCAGTTCCTTATCCATTAGGTATCAGTATCATATCAGTCTCGAGTATTGTGATTCTGCACTTTGTAAGGGACACCTTGTATCCAGCAGTTAAACTTGTCTAACTATTTGCACATTCATATATCATGGAAATATTAATGAGGGAGGACTAGATATGATTTTAATGGGGGTTTTTTGTGTGGAAAAACCATAGCACACTATTTAAAGTAGAGTTTTAAGATGTGTAAAACATTTGTAGGGGATCTTTTATCCTCAAATTATATGCTATGATGTGAGGTTCAGTCATTCAGAAAGATACGGTAAAAATACTTTTACTTTTACTCGTTGGGTACATTTCAGAGCCTGTACTTTTTTACTTTTACTTGAGTAAAATAATTGAACCAGTACTTCTACTTTTACCAGAGTAGTTTTTTACACAAGTAACTGTACTTCTACTCAAGTACAGAATGTCAGTACTTTTCCCATCTCTGGTGACTAGTGTCCTCTAGTAAGAGAGTGGCGTCAGCGGAGGACCAAAAAGCGAGACTCATTAGCCAATGAACAGCCAGGAATGGGTCTCGCGCTACTTTTGCATGCTAAAATAAAGCTGATAATGTACAATTTGATTCATTTCAAGGGATGAAAAACCCTTTCAAAGTACAACACTGTCTATTTAGCTGCAACTCGACAGTGCTGCTTTTTTTACTCAAGAGTTCCACTTTCTACTTCCTGGAAAAAAACTGGTCCATTGGAGTGAATGGAGATGTCGGAACTCTTCTATTATACGGCTCTGGTGGTGACCAACTTTCAAACATAAAAAGGGGGGCAAAATGCCTCCATACTGCTCCCCTGGAAGTAATCCAAGTCAATGCAAGTCTCCACATGCCCTGAGATGCAACTTTGACATCATTTACACCCTGTTTTTAGCTGAAATCTTCACTGTAGCAGGCTACAGTATCCCCCCCCCCACACACACACACACACACACACACACACACACACCTTCCACCTTCTCGATTGAAGCTAAAACAGGCTGTAAATGTACTCTTTTCAAGTCAACTTGAAAAGATGAGCAGTATGGAATCATTTTATGTTTTATTTTTCTGTTGTTTTTCATGTTTGAACATTGGTCACCATCCACTTCAATTATTTAGGAGAATTCTGAATTTGTGAAACTCCACAAATGTTTTTGTGGACTAAAAAAACTTGCCCAACAAGCATGAGTGTGAGTAGATAATGACTGAATTTTAATTTTTGGGTCAACTTGTCTTTTAAGACTTAGTTTTAAGGGTTAGGTAAAATTGGGTTTAGGTTAGGGTTACATATTTAGTTGTGACAGTTAGGCTGGCTTTACACTGTTATAAACTTTCATGCAACTAGTTGCAGGTTGCAAATTGCATGAAACGTAATTTTCATGCAACTTGACATTTAGACAAAGCAATTTAGAAATAATCAAGTCTCATGCAACATGGTAGTTTATTTAACTAAAACAAGCGAGCTAGATTAGTAGGGCCTGTCTGATTCTCAAGTGAACGAGCTTTATAGGTGGCATTTCTAGGTAAGAAGTTGTAATTAGGCGGTCTGAAACCAGTTTGATACATAAGTTCACTGAATTTGCAACCTTTCTAGGTACCTGGTTATGGATAATTTTTGAGGAACCATACCATGCACACTTTGGTGGGTTAGGGTATCCCATGATACCTTGCGACCCTTACAACCGACGAAGAAGAACGAAGCAAGCCCAAGCGAGCCCCTAACGACGACGCCCACAAAGCCGACCGCATCAGAAAAAAGTGAAACAATGTTGGCTAAATAACAAACATATTTCACTTTCTTTTTCGTTTTTATTCTAGGATAGTCAATAACGTCAGCCTTTACTTAAATTTAGTGCAGTCAGATGTTTGTACAGTGTCAGGAAAGTCACTTTTGAACAATAGTAGGAAGCATCTTACCTGACGGTGTTCTGGACAGCAGCCACTAGTTAGGTTGCTAATATAACTAACATTAGAGAACTCGCTCCGCCCGCCCCAAAGCAGGACTACACAGCCAGGATGATAGCGCCATTGCAAACCTTCAAGTGTAAGTGGAGTTTGTTTTAACTGTGCTTTATTAAATGATAAGCTGTCATTACTTCCCATTTGTAGCGTTTGTAACATTTTCGTTCGCTGGGTTTTACGCTTTTAATTTGAAGGCGGAAAGGGGAAATGGTCTATTTGTAAATTGAATTGACACTGGTCTGTCAATTCTATCAGTTCATATGTACCATTTCCCTTTTTCGCCTTCAAATTAAAAGTGTTCACGGTAGCCTGTGAAGCCTCGACCTTTCTGGATTATAAAAGTAGTATACCATTAGAGAAAACAGCCCCCAGCCATGCCGTTTTATACAAATTTATTGCCAAATGCTTTGGGATTCAACTTGATCAATCTTGGTCAGAAAAAATCTTGTATATTCAATGGAAACAGCACCAGTGCAACCTGTCGCGTGCAATGCTACCTTCAAGCGTCTGAAACAAATTATTTTTCATCCACCTATATTAAAATTAGTTACCTAATTA
>NC_139631.1:23733803-23746303 GCF_964638095.1 Poromitra crassiceps | reverse complement strand
CATTCTCTGACTACCAGAACAGCATGTACTTTGACCGCTTCCTGCAGTGGAAGATGCTGGAGAGGTCGGTTGGACCATGTTTCATATCCTCCACCCATGTAGATTCAACTTAGTCCCAGTTTAATACATTATTTTCAGTAGAGATGTGCATTTCTTAATCCAGGCAAGCAGACCCTTGATGGGTCTGGTCATGAAAATGAATAGGTGTGTAAAAGAATTGCCTTTAACTACATTCAAAAGTAATATTGACTGTTTTTACTTTTGAGGGTTTCCTCTATTATGCATTTGTTTTTTGTTTAAGTGGGTTTTGATACATTTTCAAACTGCAGTGGGATTTTATTTATTTATTCAGTAACATATTAAAATATGTAATTAGAAGTGCGCTTGGGGAGTGCAGACCTCCTCCAAGGTAGCCACTCCCCCTACCTACCTACCCAACTCTCTCTGACCTTTGGCCGCTTTTCCCTAGCCCCGCCCCTTTACTGACCACGCCCCTCACACCACCTACATACACCTAGCCACTCCCCCTACCCACCCCTCGAATCCCGACTCAATACGACCTTCCCAGAACCGTATAATAGAAGAGTTGTGACATCTCCATTCACTCCAATGCACCATGTAAGGTTCTGGATTAAGCAGCGCTGTCGAGTTGCAAATGGACCATTTGTGATGTACTTTGAAAGGGTCAGACGTTTAAAGAATCCAATTGTATATTATCAGTTTTATTTTATGCATTCAAATGTAGCGCGAGCCTCCTTCCTGTCTATTCGTTGGCTACATGAGTCACACATTTTGGACCTCCGCTGGCGCCACTCTCTTACTATATTGCTCTGGACCTTCCTATCCCTAGTAACAGCTCCTTTTCCCTAGCCCCGCCCCCTTCCTTGCCCCGCCCCGGATCGGATCTGCGCCAAAATTGAATGGGTTCTTTCCCCATGATACACCCTTCCACCAAGTTTCATGAAAATCAGCCCAGTAGTTTTTCCGTAATCCTGCTAACAAACAAATAAACAAGCAAACAAACAGACGGCACCGAAAACATAACCTCCTTGGCAGAGGTAATAACTTAATTATAAGTTATTTCTACTCATATTATTTCACCTATTTTAAAAACAGAACGATTCACAAATATGATCCAAAAATCCCATTCACAAAAATGGATCTGAATAGTCAGAGTCCAAAAGCACTGAAATGATCACAATACTTGAGACGACTACTGTAATAATAATAACTCCACAAAGCAAAACATTGTAAATAGAGCATATAGTCTAGGCAGTATTCATGTATACAGCTGGCTTTCAGAACAGCCTTGATTGCCTGAAAGCGTTTGTTTCCATGTCTGGAAAGTGTAATTGTCTACTAGAGGCCCAACCCTCTGCACAGGAAACTGACTCATGATGCTATTGACTTCTTCACTTAATCTCTTTTCCCCAATCAATACTAATATGAGTCTATTAATGGATTTTTGCTGTGTCTGTGTTCTGTCAGGCAACCCATCACTAAAGACACATTCAGACAGTACCGAGTGCTGGGGAAGGGCGGGTTCGGAGAGGTAAGAGATGCACTTTTTGATTGATTGTTGCTGATGATGATGCGTGCATGCATCGTTGCATCGCTGATATGTTGTGTTTTCACCTGTTCCCCTCTCAGGTGTGTGCCTGCCAGGTTAGAGCCACCGGGAAGATGTACGCCTGCAAGAAGCTGGAGAAGAAGAGGATCAAGAAGAGGAAAGGAGAGTCGATGGCACTCAACGAGAAACAGATTTTAGAGAAAGTCAACAGCAGATTTGTTGTGAGTGAGCATAAAAGGATGTCCACTCTTCTGTCCTATTTGTCAAAACCTCCACAACACTAAGGTCTAAGCACTGAACACCACTTCTCTTCTGCTGTCTCTCCCTGTAGGTGAGCTTAGCGTACGCGTACGAGACCAAAGACGCTCTGTGTCTGGTGCTGACCATCATGAACGGTGGAGACCTGAAGTTTCACATCTACAACATGGGCACGCCGGGCTTCGACAAAGACAGGGTCCAGTTTTATGCTGCTCAAATCTGCTGCGGCCTTGCGGATCTGCACAGAGAATGCATCGTCTACAGGTAGCACAGCTAGACGGGTGGATTGCGTTGTGATAACAGTCAGTTCCATTCAAAGCAAGATCTTTCCAATATGGCCGCAATTTCCACCCGGGAAATACTATTTTGGGGGCAACTTTGTGTAGAATTGACATCAATCATTGTGTTTTGCATTTTAGTGCTTGTTTAGATCAATGCAGATAATCTCTTATATTGATGCAGTGTTGCTGTTTTTTGACTCATGCTGTGTTATCTTTAGGGATTTGAAACCAGAGAACATCCTATTAGATGACAACGGTGAGTCCTAAAAGCTGTTTCATTATGTCAATGTCTTGCTTGGCTTGGATTCCTGATGATTGCATTGTACAGCAGCATTCCTGCTCTGCTGCCGATAGACATTAAACTAATACTACATACTGCAACTTTATTCTAGATACATGTATAAAGTAAAAAGAAAAACGTGCACAAAAACGTGGTTTTGAGATCAGATAAACATGTCAAATACAGTGCTGTTCTCCACTGACTTCTGCCAACTGCTGCAGGACACATACGTATTTCTGACCTGGGACTGGCCATCAAAGTGCCTGAAGGAGAGCCCATCAGAGGCAGGGTGGGGACAGTTGGCTACATGGGTAAGAAAGAACACAACAGACATTAGTATTTTGCATGTGTACATTTAGCAGGATTGAGCAATCCTTGACCTCCCCGTCCCCTCCAGCTCCAGAAGTGATCAACAACGAGAAGTATGGGATGAGTCCCGACTGGTGGGGGCTGGGCTGCCTCGTTTACGAGATGACCGTCGGGCGATCGCCCTTCCGTGCGCGCAAAGAACGAGTGAAACGGGAGGAGGTGGAGAAGAGGGTGCAGGAGGAAGAGGAGGAGTACAGCGACAAGTTTACAGAGGACACTAAGGCCTTCTGTAGGATGGTAAGGACTGACTCATGGATGGATGCTTGTATGGATAGATCAGCGGTTCCCAACCTTTTTCCAACTCATGGCCCACTTGAAAATCTCAAAAATGTTTGTGGCCCACATCCGACCGTAAACAGTACAGACGCCAAAAAATTCGTTCTCAGAACACTTTTTATTTCAGGGATAAAAGGAGCTGTCCATCAGCACCACACAGAAACCAGACACTAAAAGTGGGGGTCTGTCTGTAACAGGCTAATTAACTAATAATTGAGTACAAAGATCATCATGTTTTGCAAATGATTTGGCGGCCCCACTTGCAATACCTTCACGGCCCACAGGTTGGGAATGGCTGGGATAGATGAATGAATAAGTGAATGCTTCGTCCCCTTGTCTCTCCTTACCCCTCCAGCTGTTGACCAAAGACCCTAAGCAGAGGCTGGGGTGCCAGGCAGAGGGAGCAGCGGGTGTGAAGGCCAACTCCTTCTTCAAAAACATCAACTTCAAGAGGTTGGAGGCTGGCATACTGGAGCCTTCCTTTGTGCCTGATGTGAGTACAGTACTTGATAAGACACACTGCATGCTGCAATCAACTTTAGTCCCAAAGTGGCCATTTTGAATTTACATCACTAGGCATCTCGCGTGCTATGCGCGCTCGATTCCTAGGCTCGCCCTCTGTGCGGCCTCGCCCGCCCTGCAGCTCGCATACGCAGTTCGGCCGCTGCGCGACCTCGCCCACAGCTCAGCTGCTGCGTGGCCTCACCTGCTCTATTGGCGCACGCGCACAGGTGTGCGTGTTGCTCACAAAATGTCAGTGCCCTTAAGTTTACATGCACGTGGGTGTGTGTGTGTGCCCCTTAAGTTTACATCAGTTCATATGACATCATCAGTGATGTCATAAGATGATTTTGCTCTTATGACATCACTGATGACATCAGTCTTATGACCAGTGTTGGGACAGTAAGTTACAGTAACTACGTTACTTTTCCGGTAACGAGTGCTGTAACTAATTACTTTGTCAAAATCAGTAACGCAGTTACAGTTATTGCGATTTAAACAGGCTCGTTACTCGTTACTTCACTTTTTTTTAAGTCGAACTGCACCGACATTTGCGCGTGAGCCCCTTAATCACTGTGAGTATTTCCAGGTAAAACGATTCTGTGCGGGACCTACAGCAGCGAGGGTAGAGAGGAAAATGCCTGGAGTCTGACGGCGGTCTGATGAGGAAGTAATCGTGCGGCACTTCTATACTTTCTAATGTTACTGGACCAAATTCTGATAGTGAAACGGGTCATTTTGCGCGAGCTGTGTTGTTTACGGTAGCGGTGTTCACTTCACACCGCTCGGGCAGCTCGGCGAGTCAGCAGCATGGAGCCCTCTCCTCCTCGCTCCTTGCTTCTCTCCCAGGCTGTCAGTCACCAGTGCCCTGCACCAGGCAAGCAAAGCACTCGTCTCTCACTCACAGATTCCCCTCGCGTTGGAGGGTGTTCACGGTGTGTTTTGCGTTGTTTGGTCATGAAATGGAAAAAAAAATGCCTGCAAGTCTGCTGCCTTTTGGAGATGAACTGCTATTAAAGGCAGCCGTGACGAGCGGCTGCTTTGGGGCTCTGCTCTGTCCCTATCTGCAGCGCTGGGCTCTGCTGCTCACTGTCACTCCACTGTTACAAAGGGTAACCACAGTGTTCAGCCAGGATATTATAGACTACTACTGATACAGTTGTTAATTATACACTGCCAAAAGTGTACTGGCTACTTTTTGAAGGCTTGTTTTGAAGGCAACAATAAATATGCCTCAATGCCTAAATGTTGTGTTTTCTTGTTCCACTACTTTTTGTCGTAGTGATAATGGGTACAATGGTCAAATTTGGCAGTTGTCTTGTCCCACACTGTGCTACAGCAACCCCAAAATAATGTGTGCATTAATAAGAGAATTGAGAGTTAAAAAAAAGTAACTCAAAAGTTATTTTCCTAGTAACTAGTTACCTGGAAAGTAATGAGTAACTTAAAGTAACGAAGTTACTTTTCAGAGCAGTAACTAGTAACTGTAACTAAGTTACTAATTTAAAGTAACTTGCCCAACACTGCTTATGACATTATCAGTGATGTCACAATGCCTCCTATCATCAGTGGGACAAAAATTGAAACAAACAAACAAACAAACAGAGATTGCCCTAAGCGCCTTTTATATATATATATATACGGTAGATAGATAAATAGATAGATAGATAGATAGATAGATAGATAGATAGATAGATAGATAGATAGATAGATAGATAGATAGATAGATAGATAGATAGATGGGGAAATGCACATCATACAAATAGTGAGAATTGGACAAACATTAATCGTTTGATTTCTCACTGAAAACCGTATTAGAAATTAACGGATCTCAAGAATCCAGAGGTAAAATATTTGGCCCACTACAACCTAGGTAGCTTTGTAAGTAGCTAACTACTGTAGCTACTAAGTTAGCTAACTTTCCTTTTTCCGTACATTTGCTTCTTTGATGTGGTTCGTCTCTGTGGTCTGCCCTTGTTTTCATTGACTATGCCAAATCTTCTAGGTAGTCTCTCACTCAAAATGTGACGTAAGTTCAAAATGGCCGTCGTGGGAACAAGTTCAATGATTGTTTTTGTTTTGTAGATCATTTGTTGCATTGTATTAGTTGTTAAGAGTATCAGTCCATGATCTTATTAAATGACTACATAATAAACCTCTCTCCTGTTGTTTTTCCTCTCCCCTCCTGTTGCTTCTGTGGTCATCCCTCTCTCAGCCGCGGGCCGTGTACTGTAAGGATGTTCTGGACATAGAGCAGTTCTCCACAGTAAAGGGAGTAAATTTGGACCAAACTGACAATGACTTCTACTCCAAGTTTTCAACAGGCAGCGTTTCCATCCCATGGCAGAATGAGGTAAGTGTGCGCTTAATTTGACATTTTAAATGCTCACTGCAGTTTGTGCAACTGCTGGAAGAAGTCACTTAATGATGCCAAAGTTGACCAAATCTCTCTTCTCTTCTCTTCTCTTCTCTTCTCTTCTCTTCTCTTCTCTTCTCTTCTCTTCTCTTCTCTTCTCTTCTCTTCACTTCTCTTCTCTCCTCTCCTCTCCTCTCCTCTCCTCTTCTCTTCTCTTCTCTTCTCTTCTCTTCTCTTCTCTTCTCTTCTCTCCTCTCCTCTCCTCTTCTCTTCTCTTCTCTTCTCTTCTCTCATCCCTTCTCTTCTATCTTCTCTTCTCTTTTCTCCTCTTCTCTCATCTCTCCTCTCCTCTCTTCTCTTCTCTTCTCTTCTCTCTGTTCTATTCTATTGTATTTGATTATCTTCTCTTTAGTTAGGTTGCTTTTTATTGACCTTTCCTCTGCCTTTAACTGCATACAGCCCCACATTCTTGCATGCAGAAAGAGCAACTTTATGGATTTTAACACTGTAAGCTGGCTAATTAGCTTTTTAACTGACCGCTCACAGAGGGTGAGAGTAAATGGCTTTCTCTCTAACGTTCTTAAGTCTTTCAGCGGTTCACCACAAGGGTGTGTTCTCTGCCCGTACACTGTGTGTGATTGTGTGAGCCATCATGTTTTAAGGCAGATCTTTAAATTCGCAGATGACTCTGTTATAGTAGTCCGGTTGATATGTGAAAACAATCGTTCACTTTTTCATAAAAGCATAAAACTTGGTACACTTGTACAGTTTGTGGTTCTGAACATTTTCAGATATGGAACCTTCACAAAAACACCTTGTGGTTGCCATGGCGACCATTTTACTTTGATTTAGTCAGGGCACCGGGGTTACACCCCTACTCATGCAATAAGTACCGATGGGATCTTTATTGACCACAGAGAGTCAGGAACTTGGTTTAACATCTCCGAAAGATGGTGCTCACTCTCTGTCTCTGCCCTGGGTCTCTGTCTCTGCCCTGGGTCTCTGTCTCTGCCCTGGGTCTGTGTCTCTGCCCTGGGTCTCTGTCTCTGCCCTGGGTCTGTGTCTGTGTCTCTGCCCTGGGTCTCTGTCTCTGCCCTGGGTCTCTGTCTCTGCCCTGGGTCTCTGTCTCTGCCCTGGGGGCATTGGGGATGGGGATATTATTCATGCGATCAGAGGCAAGAGCACCTCCTACTGGTCCGCCAACAGCACTTCCAGTACCAGATGCATGGTCTCACATCCAAGGACCGCCACAGCCAAAGCTGCTTAACACAGGAGCCACTTGTGCTGGCTACAGACAAAGCAAAATAGTGTTGAATGTCAACTAATGTCAACTAGAAAGCTGTTGAAATATTACAAATACTGTAGACTCTCTGTAGGTGGACTATCGAATACAAAATAAAGTGTTACCCAGGCATGGTATTATGAAGTCTATCCTAAGTTCTCAGATACTGTGACTTCCTTCTCACAATGTTACTGAATTCACCACCATTAACTATTCACCTGAACAGTTTATGATGTGTATGGGATCACTGTAATCCTTGAATGTGAAAACATAGGGGTAGACATTACCTTTTCTGTGTTATCATGTTTGGTTCAGGAGATATGATGCAAAATACATAATTTGGTTATGGTGGAAAGTGAAATGGTCACCATGGCAACTCCATATCTGAAAATGTTCAGAACCCCAAACTGTACAAGTCTACCAAGTTTCATGTTTTTTTTTTTTTTTAAGTTAACATTTCACCTCGAAATTTGGCACATCACATGGACTACCGGTAATTGTAATTCTTCTCACAATGTCATGAATTCACCATTAACTATTCACCCGAACAGTTCCGTTATGGTGCAAATTAAAATGCTCACCATGGCAACCACAAGGCGTTTTTGCGATGGCTCCATATCTGAAAATGTTCAGAACCCCAAAGTGTACCAGGTTTCATGCTTTTATGAAAAAGTGAACGATTGCCCCAAATTTGGCACACATCACCTGGACTAATAGTGAGTCTTCTCGAAAATGATGAGACTGTTCATGGTTTTGTACAGTGGTGTCACAATTCCTTTCTCAAGGAATTACCTTTGCGTTTATTTGCTGCTTTGGGAACCTAAACTTGACAAATAAGAACATGCTAAAGACAATTGTCAGGATGAGCTCCAAAATCACAGGCTTTGACCTGAATGACCTCTGTCTTGTCTATAAGGAGAGGGTCCTTAGGAAAGCTCAGGGTGTCCTTCAGGACCCTCAACACCCTCTTTACTCTGAGTTTTCCCTCCTTCCCTCTGGGCGCAGAGGTATACATGTAGGATGCCTAGCTGCGGCAGGAACAGATACAGCCACTCTTTTGTCTCAGAGGCTATTCGATTTTTGAATTGTTGAATTGAATTCTATTGAAATTGTACAAATTGTATGCCCTCTATATGTGTTTTAAGACCTACCATATGGTTATTCATGTCATTTTAACCGTTTTGTGTTTTTTTACCGTATGTTTTTAAATGTCCATTGTTATGCTGCAAAATTAATTGCCTCAGTGGGGATAAAGACTACTCTACTCTACTCTGCTCTGCTCTACTCTATTGTACTCTACTCTATTCTACTGTAGATGATAGAGACTGAGTGCTTCAGTGATTTGAACGTGTTTGGGCCTCAAGGGACGAGACCACCAGATCTGGACTGGAACCAGCCGCCTGAACCGCCCAGACGCAGCCTGCTGGACAGGATCTTTAGGCGGCATGTAAGAGTGCACACACACAAGGGCGAAATTTCCATAGAAACTGGTGCCCCCCCCCCCCCCCCCCCCCCCCCTTGTCAAAATCCATATTTTGACCCCAACCCTCACCCCCCAAATCTTTCACTGCAGAAATCGGGAACATGGGGGGGATGTATGGCTTTCCTAGGTATATTGACAATAAGGGGGTTTCTGAGCAATTTTCAGAACAAAATTGGTCACACACACCTCACACAACTTCTCTCTCTCTTCTCTAGCACCCAGAGGTGTCCATCGCCCACAGTCGTGTGCAGTCTTCCAGTGTGAACTCTGTGGACTCCATGTCCAACTCTGCCCCCTAGTGGCACAGTGACAGTGTGGAGCCACATACACACAAAGGGAAGGAGCTCCGAGGGCTTCCCCACTGCTGATTGGTTTACAGTCGGGCCTGAGCAGCGGCCGGAGACAGCCCGTCTAAGCCCAATGGTCGACCCAGGGGGGGACGATGATGACCAACACCATGCCCTGAGACCCTGCCTGGGCATCTGTAGAGGAATGCTCAGAGTTGCAGAGACGTTTGGAAACATTCAGACAAACCTTACTCACCCTCAGGATTGCTGGACTATAGAACAGAGCCACTGTCGTTCATGAAACAGAAAAGAAAACAAGCTAATTAATATTCAGGGGATCCACTGTATAAGAAAGACCACCACAAGGAATAGAAGATGGGGTCATGGTGGATTTTTATTTTTTTATTTTATCCCAACCCCCAAAATAAGGACGTCCTTCTTCGCTCATTCTCAATCTCTTTTCTTTTTGGCCAATCTATTATCTGTTATCTCTGTCTCTCCACCTGTACCCCCCCTCACTCACAATGTGTCGCCCCCTCTACAATAGAGCTGGGTATTGGTTCAAATTTCAAGAATCGATTCGATTCCGATTCACAAGGTTGCGAATCGATTAATTTCGATTCGATTCGATTCGATTCAATTCCGATTCGATCGATTTCAATATGTTTCAAAATGTTTTTTGATCTGTACCCTGAATTACATGTCCAGTTATGTAACACAGGGGTTCCCAACCAGCCAAGTAGATACACGGGGAAAAAAGTTGCAGACCTGTTGTCAATTTTAATGGTTTTAGTTACACATATATTTACTCACCAGGTGGTGACAAAGGGTAAATAACAGCCTTTTCATTTGTCAATAAAGACACTTTCACAATTATGCACAGTGATTTGATTTCAGCCTATATCATTTCTAAAAGTAGATATTAATGATCAGACATTTCCATTCATGTAGCCATTTGTTTTTGTTTCAACTACAAACATAAATAAACGTCAACTTGAAACTATGTTTCAACTACCACACACAGCATAATATTTTAACCTGTGTATAAAAAAAAAAAAAAAAAAAGAATTAATAAAAAAAAAATCGATCTCTGGACATATGAATCGATAATCGAGGATTAAAATAAAAATCGATTAAAAATCGGAGAATCGATTTTTTGAACCCAGCCCTACTCTACAACCTTCACTCTCTCTTGTGCTGCCTCTCTTTTTCCCTACCTCCCATACCTCAGATCACTCATAAACATTCAGAATTGATAACGTCACCTCAACAACCTCAACACACAATGTACATTGCCTTGCATATACTCAGGCCAAAGATTACGGTTTAGTTATCCGATACTGTTGTCACGTTGATTTGTTGGTTTTGAAGGTTTTTTGGCATCATTTTAGAACCACCAAGGATCAGAATGTGGGTTTGCCTGATCCATTTTATATACAATCTCTAAATATGAGCCTGCAGACATATCATATTGCTTAAAGCACACATACGCAGACACAAACACACACAGAGTGGTGAGAATTGTGTTGTGTTTTCATTGCATGGACAAGTGTAATTATGGACAGTTGTATCCCTTTGCTTCTGCATACCTCATTCCACTGATGCTACCATCATATACCGTACAACACCAACGAGAACCCCTCTCCCTTGGTTTACAGTGTCACTTTATATTTGAGAATATGTGGACTTTGGAAACCTAATTGATATGCTGTACAGAAATCCTTTTTTGTTTGTTCGTTTTTTCTTGTTTTTCTTTTTCTTTTTCTGCACAGTCCCCGTGGAGTGGAACACATGCACTCAGCTGACTTAAAAGTTGCACAATAGAAAATAATGTCATGCTGTTTCTTCACCAAACGACAATGTTTTTACAGTGCAGATGTTTTACCTCTTATACCATTAAGGCACATTATTGTATTGAATCTCTTGTCACACGCACCGCTCTTTTTCTACAGTTTAGCTGCAACTGACGTTCTTGCACCCCCCATGCTTTTTCCATTATACAAAATATTGCTGCATAGCCATTGTTGTCTGGTCTCCATATATATATATATATATATATATATATTTTTTTACATTTTGCCCCCTTGAATTTACTGTGTTACATGTGCTCCAAAATGCCTCACCAATCAAAAGGGTCTTCCTGTTGTCCTCCCCAACCCACCTATCATCTAAAGACACAGGGATGGCTAGATGGAAGATTTCTGTTATTGGAATAACGCTTTTTTATATGAGTTCATTCATTCACATCAAAAGAGGCGAGAAAGATGCCAAGATCCCCGCAGCAGCACCACACAAAGAAGTGGCCTTCTTACAGTAGCACAGCCAATCAAAAGGAAGGAAGAGCTCCCTCTCTTCTGCTTGTTTAAGAATGTGATATTTTCCTATGTGAGGGAATGATAACAGTCATTTAATCGTGCTTATACCAATCTGACTCATGCAAGCCTGTCTTTTCTTCTGTGTACTTGATACGGGGGGAGGGGGAGGGGGGTGGTGTCTGAATCAGAATGAAGTGCCTCCTTGTTAGCATGATCCCAGACAAATGCCCCACACAGATATCAGCACTTGTTTATCCTCTGATTGTCATGCTCCGTTTAATCTGGGAACAAGTCAACACAAACGTGCAAACCACGCAGTGAACAAGTCAACACAAACGTGCACCGCACGCAGTGAACAAGTCAACACAAACGTACACCACGCAGTGAACAAGTCAACACAAACGTGCACCCCACGCAGTGAACAAGTCAACACAAACGTACACCCCACGCAGTGAACGAGTCAACACAAACGTGCACCCCACGCAGTGAACAAGTCAACACAAACGTGCACCCCACGCAGTGAACGAGTCAACACAAACGTGCACCCCACGCAGTGAACAACTCAAGTCAACACAAACGTACACCCCACGCAGTGAACGAGTCAACACAAACGTACACACCACGCAGTGAACAAGTCAACACAAACGTACACCCCACACAGTGAACAAGTCAACACAAACGTGCACACCACACAGTGAACGAGTGAACACAAACGTACACACCACGCAGTGAACGAGTCAACACAAACGTACACCCCACGCAGTGAACGAGTCAACACAAACGTGCACCCCACGCAGTGAACGAGTCAACACAAACGTGCACACCACGCAGTGAACGAGTCAACACAAACGTGCACACCACGCAGTGAACGAGTCAACACAAACGTGCACACCACACAGTGAGCGAGTCAACACAAACGTGCACACCACGCAGTGAACGAGTCAACACAAACGTACACACCACGCAGTGAACGAGTCAACACAAACGTGCACCCCACGCAGTGAACAACTCAAGTCAACACAAACGTACACCCCACGCAGTGAGCGAGTCAACACAAACGTACACACCACACAGTGAACGAGTCAACACAAACGTGCACACCACACAGTGAACGAGTCAACACAAACGTACACACCACACAGTGAACGAGTCAACACAAACGTACACACCACACAGTGAACAACTCAAGTCAACACAAACGTACACCCCACGCAGTGAACAAGTCAACACAAACGTGCACAC
>NC_139631.1:23701303-23728803 GCF_964638095.1 Poromitra crassiceps | reverse complement strand
TCTGCCTGCTTTCTGGCTGGAATGTCCACTCAGCACCCAGAAATGCCTGAACAGAGGGGCGTGGTCAGGTGGGTCCTGTCATAGATCTTGTCATTATAATACAGTTATTTATGTAAAGAGTTTATGTAAAGAGTGTATGAACGTGGAGATGGATGAATGCAGAGCGATCACACCATTTCAGTAGGTTGTGTGGGATGGATGGATGGATGGATGGATGGATGGATTGGACGGATAGATAGATAGATAGATAGATAGATAGATAGATAGATAGATAGATAGATAGATAGATAGATAGATAGATAGATAGATACAGTAGATAGATAGATAGATAGATAGATAGATAGATAGATAGATAGATAGATACAGTAGATAGATAGATAGATAGATAGATAGATAGATACAGTAGATAGATAGATAGATAGATAGATACAGTAGATAGATAGATAGATAGATAGATAGATAGATAGATAGATAGATAGATAGATAGATAGATAGATAGATAGATAGATAGATAGATAGATAGATAGATAGATAGATAGATCGATAGATCGATCAATCATTCAAAACCGTTGCTTTACACTGATTGTTGTTGATTGTTTCCAGAGCGGAGAATGGGCCCACCTGTATAGTTATGAAGCCCTCTGCTGAAGACCCAAACAAGACAAAGTTCACCTGGCTGCTAAATATAGATCTTAAGGTATGTAGCGTTCGGTGTCACAATAATCTCAGCACTGTAATCCATTCAACCTCATTGACAGTCACCAATAGTAAAAGTCTAAACAATATGTGGGCCAATCGATCATTGTCTTTCTCTGTCTTGCGCAGGGCTGGATCCCAAAGACTATCGTCAACAAAGTGCTGTCTCAGACGCAGGTGGACTTTGCCAACCACCTCAGGCAAAGGATGCTTAATAATGCTTCTATGGAGATGGCTCACGCCTGCTGACACAGCGTGCTCCTTGAGTCTAGGCTGTGTGTGCACGAGAGCGGCAGAAGCTCAGTCAAACTACGAAAAAGCATGAGAAAACGGAGAAAGGAGATTGAGAAGATCACATGAATATGATGCTTGTCTGAGATCTTAGGACCGTCTTAGAAATATTTGAGCACAGTTTTATTATTACATTATTATTACATAATGTCTAATGTGCTTTTATCTTCCCCTCGTGTATGGAACAATCTGTGAATCTGAGACTTGGCATCATTCATTCATCATCATCATTCTGACCATCAATCAGTCTAGATTAAGGCAAGGAGGTAAGAGTGAAGAGGAAGCCACAGTAGAGTTAGTGACACCGATCTCACACATCGACATGCCCTGGTTGTTGTTAGCACTCATCTGCACTATTCTATACCACAGCCTGTATAAGCAGTAAGGCCTGTGATACACACCTCTTTGTGATAACACTCTATAGTTATTGTCCCTCCCTTCATTGTGAAATTGCACTTTTATTTCAATATTTATATTTATTGTAACAATGTCAATGCATTACATCGGGTAAGAATGACTGTGGAGTTAATTAAATGATTGCAACATGATATTTGTGGTGTTTTGTGCATTTATTACACTAATGGAGGAGTCGCAAGATAGCAGTTAGGTAAAGTATTCCTTTGTCCTTTCCTGATGCATGAACTTGAATAGACAATAAAGCATTTTAATGATCAGCTATAACTAAAAAAAAAGTCTAAGGTAATCAATGCAAAAATACTGAATAGATCACATAAAATTTGAAAAACAACAGAAATTCCAACCCCATAGCAAAATCATACAAGTAATTGTGAAAACTGGAAGCTCATCTTGGAGTCCTTACAGCGATTGCATACATATTCCACTTCAACAGGGAGGAGACGGGGGGAATTCAAAGGGTATTTTTGAAAGCATGAGAAATGGAGTTCATAAAAATGTCTTGATGGGTTTAAGGCGGACACTGTGCCAGAGTGAGCAGGTGTTTGGCCATTCAGACGTGTGAGGAGAGCAGCAGCTAACAGCTCGGTGGGAGCCAGCAGCACATTCCCCAAGATCTAGTAACAGTTGATCTCATCCCAAACGGGAAGTCTGCCGTCCATTATTGCCAGCTATGTAACACTTTTCTATTCTGTATCAATGTAATTGATCCACACTGTTTTGTCAATTTAATTGTATCCACACTGTTTTGTAAATTTTATTGATCCACACTGTTTTATAACTGTTCATTTTCTTGGATGCAGTGCAAGGGCCGAAGCTTAGAGGGCTCATATTCTGTCGGACATGTTTACGTTGGCTGCTGGCAAATGAGCATTACCTCAGAATTATGTAAGCTATAAAGGGATCAAGGACATTTCTCAGTTGAAACTGGAAGTAACCCGTTGACTGTACCAAGCCCATAACAAATGCCTGGGTTGGTTTTGCATGAATCCAGTTCATTCTGAAAATGTAAACCTTGTGGCATAGTTCAGAGGATTGGCTTGTGTTAGCAAAATGGGTATTGTTGCTTGAAAGAATGTTCCAGAGGGTAATAATTGACATCTGCTCAAAATCTGAACACAAGCAGATGTGAAGAGTCTCTTCGCCACTCAGAGTCATGGTCTGAGATGTTGTTCTATCATTTTGTGCAATGAGAGAAGTAGCCTATACAAGAACACTGTAATTAAGAGAGGATATTATGTACATTTATCAAACTCAGTTGAGTAATAAGACAAAACAAACCAATCTGGCAGTCTTACTGAATCCTTGGCAGTGATGACAGCCTTGGTTAAATAATATATCCAGCAGTGTATATTCTGTATGGCCTTGACTGCATTTGAACTCCAAACATCATCTTTTGTTCCTGTCGGGAACTGCAGGAAAACCCTTGCACTTTATGGGGAACGCCACTTTCCCAGCACACCACTAATAGCTCATCTCACCCACAGTTACAGGATTATCAACGCTTTCTGGAGGAGTAGGCTACGTCAAGGCCTAGTCTATTTCTTATGGCATGCAGCAGCATATCCATGATTTGAGTCAAAGAAAAGAGAAAGTATGAGATTAGAAAGCTACTGTATTTTTAAATAAAGCAGATGGTATGTGTTGAAAGAATCAATAGATAGAAAATGAGGTCAGCCGAGAGAGAGAGAGAGAGAGAGAGAGAGAGAGAGAGAGAGAGAGAGAGAGAGAGAGAGAGAGAGAGAGAGAGAGAGAGAGAGAGAGAGAGAGAGAGAGAGCAATGACGTAATGAGATAGAGGCAGGCAGGAAACCACAATTCCCAAGATGCACTTGAAATTACCGTGGCCAGTGTTGGACGGGGGAAGGGAAGCTGAGATTGGAGGGAGAAAGAATCAAAAACTGAGGTACTTTCGAAATAATTCATATTGCATAATATGATCGGGACAGGCCGCTGCACGTAATGGGGTTCATAGCATATTTAACACATCACAGCATGTTAAAGCTGGAGTTTATTCGTGTAACGTTAGTGCTGTCGGACTGTGAAACAGATTTCATCCCAGATACAGTGATAACGCTACAGCTAACTTAACGTAGCCCGTTAGTTAGCTTTACAACTGGCTTTTCTTATGACAGGTCTGAACTACTTACTTGCAATATCCATTCATAACATGACATATTTAACTATTTATCCCGCGTTTTTGTCGGCGTGCATGTAATAACGTTGATGTTCGCAAACGTTGCATGATCCAGAATGTGAGTTCGAGCAATCTATAGCTAACGTTACGTCTTTGTGCCTGCTGGGATGCTAGCTCAAATATTGCTAGGCTAGCAAGGTTGCTAATCGCGTACTGTACTGTACTGAACGTCAGGACAGCGGTGGCTGACAGCCAGCCTGCTAACGGTTAACATTAGCTGACGATATAGCTGGCTGTCAAAGCGGGTAACGTTACAGGAGCCAGCTGTCACCTGTCAAAGCTGTAACCTGAACTTAGGTATTATTTGTTTGTTGTGATTTTTGTGAAGACACTGCGCTTGTAGCTATTATGCAATTATTAAATGCATGCTGCAATAAGCATTTTCTAAGCTTAATCTTGGATAATGTTGCCTGCCAAAAATAATCACAAAGCAATTAAGGCCACAATTAATACAAGGCGCAACATTTTGCTGTAAGTTAAGATGTTGTTTATTTTTTATTTTTTGCAACAATTCTGACTTTATTTTTGTGGTATTTTGTTCCTACAGTGCAGTCCACAGTTATTGTATTCAAATTGTGAATCCCCATCTATGCTGTAGGTGATATTGGATCTGAGTATAATGCCTCAAAATGTTGCTCATGAATATAAAGTTGGTTATGAGAGATTTGGTGCAATTATCGATTTCTTGTTCTAGTTTTCAGAAAATTTGGACATATGACAACCCCTACTAAGGACTCTGGCCATAAAAGGACCTTATCCATGACCCATATTTTACTGGAAACGGACAGTTCTGACATTGGATGTGTGCTGTTTCATGTGAGGCTGAAGACCTAACACAACTTTAGTGCAAGTAAATTGAACTGCAACAACACTATTGGTACCTGGGTGCTCCTTGAGTCCTCTTAAGTGCCAAAGTAATGAAGCGTCTTGGACAGGGTGAACCAAGCCCTGACAAGCAATGCCATTATCCAGCTTCTGTGCACCTCTGATGGGGCTGATGAGAAAACCTACTGGCCAATCAGATCTGCTGAGGAGAGGACGGAGGGAGGTTTCCAGGAAACTTATATATTGACGGATAGCCTCCAGTCCTCCAATCAGCTCTGGTAGACCAATACCTGCACATTCCACCCAATGAACACACTTGTAAAGCCAGGCTACCATCAAAATCACGCATTATTTGCCTGAAAAACCTGGACCTACTACTTTTTCACAGAAAAAAGAGACTGTGCTTGGAGAATATGATGTGCATGACTTCGATAATATATATCGCCAGTATCACAACTTAGTGAACTCAACCTGGTGACTTTGGACATTGTGTATATGAGGGGGAACGAAGAGGAGCACAGAAATTTGCAGTCACTACAAAAGCTACACTACAAGAACCATGGTGGTCCACGCATCAGCTCTGCAGCCCACGCCGGTCCATGACCTCAAACGCCTTTAGAGGGCAGGATCAGGAACACGCTCGCCAAGCAACACACACATATGCAATGGAAGAAGACATTGGTGTCACACCACACACCGAGGTAATACTTTCTTTCACCTTAGGTGGCCTCCAAGTTTTCAGTGATTTAGTCTGAGTCCAGTGTTTGGGTTTACAGCAACTTGGCATCATGAGATAGTACAGTAGCTGTAGCTGACACCTGCTATGTTGGTCAACAAAATATAAGCAGGCGCTAAGGTACTGTTCACTGTACTGTAGCGATATTGCTTACACCCACTCAGTCTTTGGATAAATGTCCCATCCTTTTATGTACTGTTGTTTCATTTTAAACAATTAAGAGCCCAGTGTGTTTAAGCAGTTCTGTCACACTTGTTTAACTTGGAGCTTAAGGTAAACAATTTCCTCCCTCTCCTTTAGTAGTAGTCTGGTGTGCTTGGCATGTTGCCAATGTGCCAGCTGACAGGGCAGCTTGTTTTTCTTTTAGCCATAACATTCCCCATTGCTCCCTGGTACATGTCCTGGTATGTTCCTTCTTTCTGATTGGATACGTGTGTCCCCTGCTACTTTGAATGTAGAGATAGTGGGGGATGGGACAACTTCCTGAAAGGAAGTGCATCCCTAATTTACCCAGCACACAATGCTTACATCTACATACACAGGAAGGTTAGTAATAGGAGGACACAAGATAAAGTCAAGTGAATGCAATTTCTATATATCTGTCCTAGGCATCAGTTGATTTGATATACTGCATTTTGTATTTTTTTTGGCACAGGTTAGCACTGGATTTACTAGCTATGCATTGGACAAGAATCGCCTTTCTCAGAGCAGTGAAGCCTGCAGTATTTTTTTTTATATTGCCTACATGTCTTAAGCATCTGCTCTCTGTGTTGCTGCCCCCCTCTAGGGCCTGAATGGTTTGTCCCGTGAATGTAAACCATTAGAGGAGATCACCAATGGCCACTCCAACCATAAACCTGTGAGTACAGCTAACAATCGCAGTTGGAGTATTCACTGATGTATGAGATTTCAATATATATAGCATTATTTTTCTTTCTTTCGTCCATTCCAATTGTCTTTTGCCCAGCCAGCCGTTTATCCATCAAGAGTCAGTGTTTGTTTGAATTTTGACTTCTTCCCAGGTCATGAACGGACTGATCATCGGTCACAATGTCAAAGACCACACCAACGGTACTGCACCACTCAGATCTCTGCCGGTTAGTCACTTTCCTTCTCTGTATCTCTGCTTCACCCTACACGCTCCCGCTTGCATCGAAGGTAACCCCCTTGTGTGGTAATTTCACAGATTTCAGCACTGAAGCAGAATGGTCTCCTGCAGACCCTGGCTGCAGGAGGGGATCAGCCTATGCCTGCAGGTAAGACACACATAAACATGCATAAATCTCTCTTTTGTCTCACACTGTTCATCCCACAGGGATATATCAGTGTATCCTAGATACCAGGCAGCCTTAGCAGGTAAAACGTCCCTCAGGAGTGTAGGTTGCTGGCTAGAAGGAAGCAGAGGGTCCCTGTGCAACTCTGGATGATGCAGATCTGTTAGACAGGAAGGGTTTTTACAACTGAGGATGAACTGGGTGGGAGCTGGCCGTTGCACCATGGCCGCTTGGCTGAGTGGATTCTCATCCCCTGTGTGTGTTGTAGCAGGTGAGGTTTGTGTGTGTGTGTGTGTGTGTGTGTGTGTGTGTGTGTGTGTGTGTGTGTGTGTGTGTGTGTGTGTGTGAGAGAGAGAGAGAGAGAGCGTGTGACAGCATTGGGTGTATTAGTGTGTTTTCCTTACCTTACCTTGGTGTTTTGTCTCTACAGAGGAGAATTCAGAGTTGGAAAAGGCCAGAGAGGAGTGGGAGGCTCTGGAGAGTGTCCAACCAGGTGAGAAACAGGTCATAGTTTTGTCTCCTTTTTTAATCTAGGCGGTGATGATTCTGTTGAATGTAATGTGTTTCAGTTGAACTTTGTACCGCACTTGGAAATAATTGATGTGGCATATCCACCAGCTCTCACTGAAGACTCCAACCCAACCCCACTCATCTCCTTCAATGAAGCCCTGCAGTACTTCCAGACCACAGACCTTGGGGATTTGCTGGTAAGCCGTGCTGCATGTGTGGATGAGTGAGGGAAAGATTTCTATCCAGTGTTGCCTTTATCTAGGAAAATCGCCCCCACAGATAGAACAATTTAAATACAGAGAATATGCATCATCTGCCCCTTGCTCAACCAGGTCAAAAATATTATTTGAATTGTGATTATAGCCCAATTGTCCACATATTATTATTATATCAGTAAATGATAAGATAAATAATAAAAGCCATTCTTAAACTCCTGGCAACACCTACTGGTACCTATCCTGGAATGGTCCGTTGAGCTACCCTGGGTCCCTAAAATTAAACCTCCACCACCCACATCTGCAAATTCTATAGGAAACCACTGCATAAAAAATAATGTGAAGGGAAAGATGTTCCATATGTGTTCATTTACACGTGGATTTGTCTCATAAGCCTACATAATTACATACATTCTTGGCTTTTATGAGATTTTTGAAAAGAGTGATTTTTTTTTAACCCCCGGTGTAGAAGAACATCCAGCCAACCATTCGTAGGACGGGTCTGGCCGCTATCACACACTTCCTGTTTGGACCACCGCGCCTGCACAGAGAACTTCTGGAGGAGAGGGATCTGGTCTTTGCCATCGCACAATGTGAGCATGTGTGCTGCCTGAGCCTGTTTGCGTTATCGTCTTCCAGGTGTAAAACTCACGTGTTTCCAACAAATCACAGATTTTCCCCTTTGCATGTGTTTCCTATAGGCTCTCTAGACAACAGCCAGACAGTCCACATGCGTGTCCTCCAGACCATCTATAAGAGGCTGATGGGCAGCAGGCTGGACTGCCCCCGCTATGGGACGCACTGGGAGAACATCGGCTTTCAGGGTCAGAGACCTTCACAAATGTACTGGTTTAGGCCTCAATGTGTGGACGCTTTGTTGAAGTTGATCGGCTCATATTACATTGTGGCTACTGTGTACCAAGATTTTCAACATGAAATTAATTGCTATTGATAGTTTTTTAAGCGATACACGTTCCCTCTAATGTTGGTCTAAAAGAAACATTGAAGATATAAAACTATTGAAATGGGTCTGAAGCCTGTGTGCGGTAGACTGCTGACATTTTTGTATGGATATTATCAGTGTTTCCCATACATAAAGGAATTTGTGGCGGGCTGCCACAAAAGGATTTGGACCGCCACAAAAAGATGTTGACAGTGCACCTGAACGCAACATGCAAGATATCCGCTGAATAAGTGTCCAATAAATGTTCATGTCATTCTGGCCAATACTTCTGTTATAGCATTTCAGTCTGGAATATGGAATATCTTTCAATAATCTATGATTTAGCTGCTAAATTGTCAAATACCGCCATCTGCTCGCTACCCAGGCACTTATGTATGTACTTAACCTAACTAACTTAACCTAGAAAATTACACTTGTTATTGTATTGTAACGCCAATGCTCCCTGCTCAAAAATAAATATTATTAAAAAAATAATAATAATAACTTAACCTAACTAACTATCCGGTGTGCACAACACTGTCAGCCTAAACTCCGGCTGACACCCCAAAAACCTACAATCCGCTACAGAAAAATGTATATTGTTTGTTTATTAACTGGCCCCTCGCCTTCTATCATTTCACGAAAGTGGCAAAGCAAGTTGAGTATCCCTGACCTATAGGGAGAAATTTAGTTTGTCATTGTAAACCCACAGCACAGTAATGATGACATGTTCTTCATAGATCTAGCCTTTTAATTTTGCTCTTAAGCTTTCTCAAAGTACACCAAATTCATGCATTTTACTTTAAAATGTTAAAAAAATTATTGCGGGGGGGCATGCCCCTGCAATCCCCTAGGGGGTCTGCGGTCTCCCACCACAAATACTCAAAATCCTGTGGGAAACACTGATATTATGGATATATTATATTATTATAATCACCTGCGAAAAACACTGCTGTCCATGTCAAAGAGTGAAACACTATGACTGTGTGTTGAATGTGTGTGTGTGTGTGTGTGTGTTTTTTCTGTAGGTACAGACCCAGCCACTGACCTGCGTGGTACCGGCTTCCTGGGACTGATGCATACTCTCTCTTTTGTGATGGACCCAGAGACTCTACCACTGGCTAGAGACATCTACAAGTTATCACAGCACCCTACACAGGTATCACGCAAAAATCCATGCTTAGAAAAAGGGCGTGGTATATTTCCCAGACGAGACCAGGCGGACAGGCGGTGGTAATGTCAGGGGGGTTGTAGTGAGACTTTTCTTCAGTATGGCTGGCCTGCTGAAGTGTCCTTGAGCAAGACACTGAAACCCTCCCATAAAGTCAGCTGCAAATCAGCAGGTTTCAAGACTTGGCCTCTTAGCATGTGTAAGTATGTATGGTTATTCCTTTTGGGATCGAAGTTCTTATGTCTATGTTCATGTTTGTTGCAGAACTTTCCATTCAGCGTGATGTCAATCAACATGACCCGTATCGCCCTGCAAGTGCTCAGAGAGGAGGCCTTGTCCAAGTGAGTCACTAATCCTGTTACCTGCTGCCACTCTATCTCACACAGTATAATACCTTGTAGGGCAGTGTGATATTGACAATCATATGGCGATTATTTTTGACGAATATTGCAATATAAATTGCAGTACAGTATAGAGATAGATTTTTCAATATTTTAGGTTTTCAGCAAACCAGAAACATAATTTCCTTTTGGCTTAATACTGTTTGAATACAATGAAAGTTTTTTTTTTATAATGTGGATTTAATTTATAGGCCAGAAATTGGGCTCAGCACTAGAATATCATGTTAGGAGTCCTGAGCTCCCACCAGGGTTGAAAAAAAGGCAGCTTTTTGCAATTTGGAAATTGAAGTATTGATATTATTATTAGTAGTAGTAGTAGTTATGCAGCCCTAATACCTGCCTCTTTACACCAACCACACTGTGCTCTGTGTGTGGTTTTACCAGGGAGTGTAATCGTCGTCAGCAGGTGGTTGGGGTGTTGAATGAGTTCTACGTTGCCACGTATCTGCACCTGTACCAACTGTGGAAGACCCAAGAGAAGACCATTTCTGACTCCGGCTTTGTACTCAAAGGTAAAGACAATACCTTGTTATATTGATAACCGGCTGCTCTGGAATCTTGCCTGTCTTCCTTCTTTGAATCTAGTAGTGTCAGGCTGCAGGGGTCACCCTTAATGTGGTGACTGAGACTCCATTGCTGGCAGATGGAACTCATTCATTTCCAATAAGAGTCTGTAGAGTCTGTTGTAGCTGCATTGCATTGTGATGGTGTTGCATGCAGGTGTTGGGTTTCTTTCTGCTTATGCTTTGATCATGCATGCATCAACTAAAAAACAAATGCTATTTTATCCTGTTTTTTTGTTCGCTCTGTGAAGATTTCATAATGACGCTTTTGTCAGCGAATGAAAACGGTTGATAATCATGTCACAGGATCGTGTGTAGAAATAGGCGCACAGTTTGTAGCAACACAAAATGCATGAAAAAAAAAATGAAGTGAGATGTCCCACTGTTGAGTTCTGTTGCTGTGTTTTCTAACCCTCCAGAAGTGGAGCTGTTTGCCAAAAAGAACCCCAAGCAGATGCTGCGTCGACTAGAGGTCTTCCTGAAAGAGAGGCGCTCGGGTGGAGTCCCCCGGGGGGCATCACCAGACCCCCAAGCCCAACAACCTTCTCCCGGCCTGGGGGAACGAGGGGCCAGAGCCGGGGTGGGCCAGGGAGGCAAGGGGAAGGAGATGCACTTCACAGGAGTGTGTGATCTACCGCCAGACATGGAGGGAGAGGCCAGACTCATCTAAGCTAGACAGTGTGTGTGTGTGTGTGTGTGTGTGTGTGTGTGTGTGTGTGTGTGTGTGTGCGTGTGTGTGCGTGCGCGCACGCGCGATCATGTTGGTGAGTATGTCTGTGTTAGTGTATGTGTGTGAGAGGCTTGCTCGGCCCCCGATCTAGGACCTGCTATCTGAACCCATTCAAACCCTTGTTCTCCCTCCACCAATGCTGGACTGCTGCACTTTGATTCAGACTGGGCTCTCTCACGAAGTTATGCTCTGTTTTGTTTAGTTTTTTCAAACAGAGAGCAGCCACATACAAAGAACAGAGGCTGGCCAGAAATACAAGATGTCATAAAACAATTACGAAAGTGAATGTTTGCACTTTTCTGTGGATTTAGTAGTCAAATCAATAGCTGCCAAATTCCTGTGGTCATATTATCCCTGCCTAGGAGGCCATAATGTGCACATTTGTTCTCAAACATATTACACACAGCAGGCTTAGAATGCAACTGGCTTCAACAGGTCTTAGTTGCTTTGCATTGTGTTAGAGTACGTGTGAATGCTGCACGCTACATGTGATATAGATAGATAGATAGATACACAAGAGGACATGTTCTCTATGTTTACCCAGTCCCCAATGGGTGGAGGTACATCCAGGTGTTTGTTTGCTCCGGTAACTTGTGTTCTGGTACGCTCATGGTGTCTGTGGGCTATTCCCTGAGGGTCTGATAGACTAGGTCCAGAGCTCCCACTTTATATTGGGGGGATATATTTTAAATAATTTAAAAATAGCTATTTTAGTCCTTTCCGAAGGGACAGCTGTCATAACTGCATAGTTGTGTATAAAAGCACTTCAGAGCTTTGTTATGAAACCGATGGCCGAGTGATGGCGAGAAGGATTTCTCGCGCCGTTTCTCCACCAGAACGTCTGAATATCCTCTTGACTTGTCAACACTCTTTGTGGTTGAAGCCAAGTCAATGTTTGATAACGAGAGTCTGTGTGCTTGGCCTGGTCCCAGCTAAAGTCAAAGGTCTGGTATGAGCTTTCTATACATTCCGTTATAGAGCATGTGATTGTAATTTTTTCGACCAGTTACAAGTTAATTACAGTGTGCAGGCTTGTGTGCGTGCGTGTGTGTGTGTGTGTGTGTGTGTGTGTGTGTATGCGTGGTGAAACGAATGAGCTGATATTGATGAAGGGTGCCTCTCCTAGGAGATGTATGGTACAGTATGCAATCCCAGCTCTCACTCAATGATAATCAAAACGCTAGTGCTGTGTGACGATAGAAATCGTTCCTAACTTCAGGGTTTGTGCGCGTGTGCAAGCGGGTGTATGCGTATGAACGTGTGTGTGTAAGTGTGTTGTATGGCAGGAACTGACTACCGACGGGGTGTTTTCCTCTGCACACATGAGCCAGCTTAACTGAGAACTTGCTCCATCGAGCTGCAGAGAAGAAGGTACTTTTTCATTTAAAAAATGGTACATTGGATTTGTGAGCTAAAAGGAAGGCTTATTCTAAAACAAACAACGCCTTGTTTTAGAAAGCGATTGTTAGTCCTGGACAAATCTGTGGCGTCGGGTGGTGGAACTTCTCAGCAAGGCTGGTTCCTGTTTTGTGCCGATGCGAAACCGTCTCCCATCGGTGTAGTCTCAATCTGTAGCATGTTCAGGTAGCACTAGTACTGTAGCATCCTATAGCCTCCTCCTCTTCGTAAAGCTTGTTGATGTCATGTCTCAGTTACAGTCTGTAGTGTCAGTGAGTGCGCCAAACTGTTACTACTATAGCACATTCATTTCATACTTGCATTAGAGCCTCCTTCAGTAGACACATTTTAGGCGGTGCAACTGTTGAGCGGATGTTTTGGAGAGACATGGGATTGGCTTCGCAGGTTATTGAGCTCGACCTCGTCTTGTAAGAAGGTCACAGAGAAAAACGGTGCCTAGATCCAGCAGAGCCATGTGGGGTCGAGTGCTGGTTGGTTGGTCCTCACTTCCCCCTTCTTCTTTTTTTACCCATTTGAGCCACCGTGCCACAATACTTCCTCCATTCATGTGAAGCAGTACCCTGAAAACGATTGATTTGAACCCCTAAATTTACAATACATACACAGGCCGAGTGGATGTATATGAATATACAGGCTTGCAATTTTCCAATATCCACACCAATTATTATTTCCTGCTATCTCTATTCTCCACCTTTACCCACTTTTTAAAAAGTAAGTTGGTGTAATTTTGCCAAGTGTTTGCAAGTGTTTTGGTTGATCAGCAAAATTTGCACTGTTGTAGAATGTTGATCGTATGTTAGTATGATGTTTGCAAGGGCAGAAAACAGGCCTTCAATAGCCATAACGCTCATTATCTCCTACCTTGAGAAACGGACATCATCATGAAGTCAGAATCCCCTCCTGGCCCTAAATTGCATCATGGATGTGATCTCACATTTAGTTTTCTTTTTCTTTATCCGAGGAGCAGTACAGTGTATGTGAATCAGGAAGTTTGTATATAGAGAATTAATGATTGTAACTGTATGATTGTCAGTAGGGCATTATACTGAAAAACACATTGCTTACCTCAAGACTTGAGACAAATCTCTCCTTTCTCTCTCCTGATGTTTGTTCGAGACGACCTACGGCCTCTCAGTTGTATTCTACTCGGACTGTATCTCTTTATGTTTCGTTGTACCTAGGCCTTTTCTCATACAAATTGGACGTTATATTAATGTATATTCAACACCTGAAGCACTGCATAAGACTAAACACACAGGCTGGTCAATGTTATGTGTATACTATTTAAAAACACATTTATAGACACTTATAGAGGCCCACACATGCTCCGATTCACGTTTGCAGATTTTACAGAAAGATACGTTTGAACAATCTATAATTGGCTGATGTTTACCATGTTGATATAAGCTGGTTTTCTTGTGGCTTCGGTGATAGTACAGTATACTTTGGCTGTGTTTAAGTGTTTGATGTCAGGAGAACACTCAAAACAACCATCTTTACAGCTACAGTCACAAGCAAAAAAATAAAATACAAAAAAAAAATCCTGTTCACTATGATTGTAAGAATATAGGCTACTCTGTATTACGTCTTGATTAGCAGTCATAATACTGTATACGCTTTGACCTTGGTATATATTCAGTATTCAGACAAGGCCTGATTTATTCTCATATTACCAAAAGTTATATTTTCACCAATTGTAAAAGATCATATTCTTATGCATTGATCATTTTTTTGGAACCTCTTCAGTTGTGAAACCAGAACCAAGAGAAAAACGGGTCCATGCAGGATGTCGTATGTCGGCTCCAAGAGGAGTGGTCTAAAGTTCTGCTTCCTACAATAGCTCGGCAAATACAATCACTTCTCTCAATATCCTGCGCTTTATATGAAGGTGTTTTACTGTTGCTGTTGTCTTGTCCCTCAGAGCATTTTATGACTGTACCTTGATTGTAGAAGCCCTATTTTATAATGAGAGTTATTTCAGAATATGTGCTGTTGTACATTAAATGTATTGTATGGAGAAAGCTAAATAAATGCCATTTAAAAAAGCACGTCTAGTTTGTATATGAAATCACTGAATCCTGTGTGACTTCCTCTTATAATGCCTAATTGTATTCAGCAGTGTTATTGTGGAACACTTCATTCTTTGGACATTCATTCGCGGTTTGACAAAGGTCTTCCTGTACTGCAGTGATTTGTAATGGGCCTCTTATGTTGCTTTTCTATAGTTCAGCCACTAGAGAGCGCACTTTGACAGTTCCTCAGTGAAATTGGCCAAAGCTGTGAGCGTGCACATTGTAGTCCACAGGTGCTATGTGCAGGATGGTGGCCTGTACTGTAAAATTCCTTCATGTACATCAATGCATCAGGATTATCTAGTCTGTCTCGGGCAGTGGTTCTCAAAGAGGGGTCTGGGGATTCCCCAGCAAAAAGAGTAATTTATTTTCACTGGAATCCCAACCATAAGTAACACAATGACAGGATATATGACTAGCTTGGTCATTGGTTTCATACACTTTTTGCCATCTAAAATTGACGAACCTTCCACTCTCCTGGCCCTGTCTTGCAGGAGCCTGGTGTTGGGCCTTGTGGGTATTGTTTCAACTTTTACTTTGGTGTATGACTCCCAGAGTCATAGCCTACACCGAAATAAATAAAAGTTAAAACACAAATGTATTAACTAAAAATAAGGGAAAATAACCAGACAACACACACTACATTAAACAAACGAACAGAACAAAAGGTGAATTGGTGAGGAGGGACTGGTCTGAAGGCTTACTGGGCCCAGGTGCTACCAATCAGCCTAACGACCCCAACACCAGCAAGACGGCCAGGAGGGTCATCACAAAAGCTCAAATCCTATCAGATGGGGGACCCTGGGACAAAATCGTATCAAATGGGGACCGTGGTCTAATTCGTTTTAGTTTAGGGATCCTTGACATGAAAAGGTTTGAGAACCACTTGTCTGAGGATATAGGCAGAAGCTAAAGCTGTTGGTGGCTCATTGGTTGGTTAGCACTGTTGCCTCACAGCAAGAAGGTCCTGGCTTCGAACCCTGGTCCGTCCCAGGTCCTTTCTGTGTGGAGTTTGCATGTTCTCCCTGTGTTCACGTGGATTCCCTCTGCGGGTCTCTGGTTTCCTCCCACCATCAAAGACATGTATATTAGGGTTAATAGTACTCCTGTCAGTGCGCGTGACAAGGCAAAAGAACTGAGTTGGTCAGGTTGCACCCCTCAGTCCTCACATAGCATTGTAAAGCCCAACAATGGAGAAACCCAGTTGGGCTCGTCTGCTCTGAGGATGACCTAATATATTTAATTGACTTCAAACTATTTGGCAGTAAACAATTATGAGTATCTTTCAGTGATTTATTTTTTAAACGATTCCAGTGCCATTTAAACCTTGTTGTAGCCTTTATGCCAGCAGTCTTGGAGTCATGTAAGAACTGTACCAACACAGTAGTAAGCTCCTTTTGAATTCTTTTAGCAAATTAACCTCTTGCGTTGTCTTTTAGCACAGCAGTGTTAGGGCAGAGCACTAATATTGGCCCACTGGATAGCCACTTATACCCCTAGCCACAGTGTCTGCGCCTCTTGAGTCTGCATTTCATCTTTGATAAACAAATACTTCTTTGAAGACACTGCAGCTCTCCCGCTCGTAAATTCTAGTGAGTGTGCTTCCCCTCTTATTTCCATAGTACCGTTTCACTACAATGTTGGAATACTGTATTAGGTATTGGCAGCTGCTGGTGGTGGTGGTGGTGCTGGTGGTGGTGGTGGTGGTGGTGGTGGTGGTGGTAAGATTCCTCTAAAGGGGATTTTGCTCCTGATAGAGTAAAGCTGAGTTGCTTCTCCATCTGTGCTTCATCAGCCTCATGGCTTCAGGCCCACAGTGCCAGATGACTGGGCTGTGCTGGACCTGCTGAATCACAGCACACAAAGGATGGAAAGATATTTTATCCGACCTCTATCACTAATCTGTTCCATAAGCTATTTTTCCTATCTTATGATGGCTGGCTTCGTCGTCTAGACGTGTGTTAGGATTCGGGCGAAACGCACATGGTTTCAGTGAGGAGAGCGAAAGGCGACCTTTGCTAATATCCCTGAAAGTTCTTAAAGGGCCCCCAGACGGGTTACTTTTCCGAAATCTCATCTTCTCAAATCTCAAATATCCTGCGCGAGTGTTTCAGATCCAGCGTGCCCAGGGAGAATGAATGGAGCCGGAGCAGGATCGAGGTTTATGAATCTGTTTCCATTTGTACCTAGTGAGCCTTCTGGAATACAGCATTTTTCTCTCACTCTTTTTACTCACGCCTTCCCTCCCCCAACTCTTTCTCTGATGTCATTGTTTCCTGCCCAGTAGATGCTGACTCTCAGCTCAAGGCCGTGTGCACAGGGGCTCAACTATAGTTTAGACTGCTGCTTTGCTCAGGCTGACATGACCTAAAGACATTTACAGGCGCTAATAAAACCGACATCAGATACCAAGTCTGGAAACAATCCTGGTTTTGTCTCCTCTGCAGTAGCTATAATTGTGTGCTAGCCTATCACCGAGTCTGGGTTCATGAACAGTTGTCGTCTTGGTTAATTTATGGCATGTTGCTTGCTTTGTGCACATCATCTTCTCATGACCATCATCCGTGGAGTCCTTCCAGTGTTTGCTAGCAGCGTAAACGGTCGGCTCCATCTGTGAGTGGAGGGAGGATGAAGCCAGTTGGAAGAAAGTCACCCACCATAAATAGTTTATTATGAAATACTGTTTAAGTGACACACAGTCACAGGATCCGAGCAACCATCGCGGTGGGCGTGACATGAGAGGACTGAGGGGATTTTTATCCAAATTAACATTGTTACACATGGAACCAATATCCTGTATTTTGTTTTTGTCTTTTCTTTTTACGCACGTCTGTGTGTGTGTGTGTGTGTCTAGTGTGGGTCCAACACTCCTCCCTCCATCACTAATTAGATGACATTGTTCTTATCAGGAACTCCTGGCTTTCCATGATCCATAATAATTGCAAGCAATCCACATTATTGTTTTTTCCAGTGCTTTACTTTTCCAGGGCACATCCAACTCCCACAAATTGCTCTATAGGCATTTTTTATTTATTTATGAAAGCATATGGAAAAGAGTCTGTCCAGAAACTATTGAGCATATTTCTCTTTTATGTTCCCCATTCTATCAAGCAGAACGACCGGTACAGACTTCTATCCGTATTGTGAAATAGTTTGGGTAAACACACACACACACACACACACACACACACACACACACACACACACACACACACACACACACATGCATGTCTGTCTGTAGCCTTGCCAGCTGAGATGGCCTTGCTGCTTGACCTTATACTGCAACATTCTTTGAAGATAATGTCTCCATAGGTACAACTGCATGCCAGTAAAATGATCCTCCATGGTCTATTTATCCTTTGTCAGTACAATTTGTAGTTGTATTGTAACTCTACTCTGTCTGAGGCTGAGGTGGTATGAGATGAATTACTTCAGCAAGTGTACATGTGTGTGTGTGTGTGTTTGTGTAGGTTTGCACGCACATCTGTGTTTGTGTATTTATGACTGTGTGTATATGTGTCTGTGTTCTGACTCATGTGCCTGTGTGCAGCAACATCCTTCACAATGAATCACCCATCATTGGCAGACAGATGGATGCGCAGATATTGAGAAAGTCCTGCAGACGTTTCCAGACAGACGTTCCAAGGCTGCGATGGAGTTCAGTTGGAAAGCCATTCAGAAGAGATCATTCCTCGTAACCTGGCGTAGGTGTGAGCGGGCACGGTAAATACGTCTTCACTGAGCTGTGCGCTGTTGTGATTTCCCTGCTTTATTTTGACACCCGGGCCTTTCTGGGCTATAAAGTTCCTCTCATGGAAGAGCGCAGGTGTCCATGGACTGCGAATGACTTTTCAACATGGCTGGGGAAAAGAGTTGAGCAGTGAGATCAGTGGATTTTGAGATGATGTCTGCATTAGCTGCCTTAACCGCTTTAGTCAGAGTGCACTCTCACTCCTCCGCTAATATAGTGTTATGGAATGGAATTGGTGCCAATAATAATCACTCCTCATCCCGCAATAAACAACAGCATTTTCAGCCAATATGAACCAAAAATTTACTTGAGGCCAGGAGTCCGGAAGTTGTCTTAAAATAATGTATTAGCCATCACATATCCCTGTAATGCTTATTACAGGGAGACTGCAATCATCTCAGTCTATACATGAAAACAGTGAAGATGTAACAGTTGTCATAAATCTTTATAGGCAGAGAGGGGAGGGGCTGATCTGACTTGGAGCACACATGTTTTGTCTTTGAGCCGCAGCAGAAGCTGGAGCCACGCAAGGTCAGCCACGTGTGACATGACATGTTACTGTGGGCAGAGGGTGAAATCTGCTTTTACCTATGTGTGTGTGTGTGCAGTTATGATTATAACTAATACCAATAACTATTTGTATGCAATTATACCTTATTGAATATGAAATACAATTGTAATCAATGTGGAACTTACATTTTCTCCGTCATATAGGCTATTTAACACGTTCCAGAATGAGTTGTTACTTCTTTCTTTTTCATTGATCAATTATACTTCAAAATGTGATGATTCCATCTGATTTTATTCAATATTTGGAATTGAACCTTGTCGTTTCAGGACACCTGCACCTGGATTTATGTAACCTGTTTTTCAGGTCAAAGACACTTCATTTATAATGAATTATTATTATATTATTACACTTTTTACAAAAACATGAACAGCCCATGACGCCTTTATCATATCACCTCCAGTGAATAAACAGCTCTGGATGATCAGGAAGGACTAGAAATGCACCTTGACTAGGTAGCAGCAACAGTTAAATATATGGCCACTGGTTGTAGAGCAAGATGACACAGGCACTCAGTGAGCAGAGGAGGGTGGGGGTGGGAAGCACAGAGGGGCAAAGCAAAGAAAGCACTAAAACCTAAAAGGTTATAATTCTGTCATCTGTTCAAACAATTCTCCCATCCTGCGTGTTTTCTTCCATAGGCCCCTAGCCTCCTAGCCTAGCCTAGCCCACCATAAGTTTTTCTCCAGAAGAAAGTGAGCTGCACAGCAGCAGCAGCCGCAGGAAAGAATGACAGAGCGGCACTGAAGGTTAGACGGAAAGCAACGAATCTTCCCCAAACAAAACAAGTACGACTCACAAGGAAGTTATGTTCTTTTACTCCTGCCTGCTTTCATTTGCTCTGAATTCCATTCTCTGATTAGTGGCGTTTGGTATTGTTACCCCCCACGCACACACTGACACACGCACGTGCACACACACACACACACACACACACACACACACACACACACACACACACACACACACACACAGACACACGCACACACTGACACACGCACACACACACACACACACACGCACACACTGACACACACACACACACACACACACACACACACACACACACACACACACACACACACACACACACACACACACTCCCTAACCTCCCTTGCCCCCACCCCCCTCTTCCTCCTCTGGAATTCAGTGTCCTGGGATTCACTGTGCTCCTGCAGTTTGGCTTGGTGTTGAGTCTGCAGGGCAAAGTATCCCCAGCACAAGAATTCAACAGGAAAGGGGCGAACTAAAATAACTTGGCTCTGTCTTCTCTAATAACCAGGAGCTGCAAAGCCTTCACCTGCTCTCCCACATCCACCTCCTGATCGCTGCACCTGTTCTGACTCGTCGGCCAGCCAGGTGAGGGGGATCCTGGGCCTGTGTAGTGTTTTTTCAGCTGACCAGAGCTGCAGGGCTATTAGGAACCCAGTCTTTTCATTTGTCTGGATTGTTGGTTTGCTGTCTATCTCTCTCTCTCTCTCTCTCTCCCACCTCCCCTCCCCGTCCCGGTCTGTCCCTACCCCCCTCCCACTGCATCTCTGTCTAGCCCAGTCTCCTGCCTGGAGCCTGTCTTGACGCTGTGAATAAGGGCACGCGTGGAGCAGCAGAAACTTCCCCACTGGAGTGAAGGTGTGGAACACATGGCAAGGAACGCAGGCGGAGAGCAAGTGAAAAAGACACCGCTGCAGACGACCAAATCGGATTGTATATTTGGATAAGTGAGATACAGCTCAATCGCTTTAGCAAAAGAAAAAAAGAAGAAGAAGAAAAAACGCTGGAGAGAAGAATCCCAGGTTGGGACAAGAGAAACCCAAAGAACTGAGGTGTGACTTTGCGGTTGGAAGACTAGCGAGTTATGAAGGGTCAGACTGTGGTTGTGTCTGCGGCTCTGCTGGCCCTGTGTTGCTGTGTGCTGCTCCCCAGAGGAGGGGAGACCGCCGGGGGGGTGCTCTCTCTCAGCCAGCCTGGAGAGGAGAGGGAGGCAGGGGCTCTTACAGAAGACGAGTCCCAGGATGATCCAGAAAGGCAGCAAGGACTTCTAGTGGATCCAGAGATGCTGGGAAACACTGGCAAGGCCAAGAGGGACACACAGGAGGAGCAGGAGGAGGCTGCACTGGCAGGTAAGTGGAGGCTGTACTGACCATGCAAGGTTATGGCAGTAACACTCACAATACACAGTGGACAAGTGGAGTGCGAAGTAGAACCTTGAGCTGTTCTGCTACAGTATGGTCTGAATTACTTATGCACTGCTCTCACAGACAGACACACACACACACACACACACACACACACACACACACACACACACACACACACATATACTTATGTCACTTTTCGGGTATTTACAGACTTACCCTAACCCTAACCACTACTACCACTGCTGACCCAACAATCTGCTTTTTACCAATTGGGGACACAGCTTTTGTCACCAATTGCACAAGCCGTCCCCAATCATCTGGTCTTAAGTCTGGTGTGTGTCCCCAATTTTGGCTTATGTAAACACACACACAGACAGACTGATATACACACACAGCGCACACAGCCGCACACACACACACGCGCACACACACACACACACACACACACACACACACACACACACACACACACACACACACACACTCATTCAGTCTTAGGGTTGACACAGTCCAGATGCCCACCTGTCTACTACTGCTATCCCACATCTGGGAATGAACAGGACATAATGGTGTTTGGCTCTGAGCAGACGAGATTCAGTGCACTGGAGAAGACCCCCAGACTGCAGCATCTTGCAGACAGATTTTGAGTATATACTGCTCTTTTCCACTGACTCTGTAACCCTGAATAATGAACGCTGGCTCCAGTGTACATTCACCATGGAAGAATGGCTTCTCCTGACTGTTGTACGCAGCTGTTCGTGAGCTCTCCTCTCCATCGCACGAGCCTCACATGTTATACACATCTGTCAGGCCGGTCCAGACTAGCTCTTTAATGAATCCAAATCATGGGTTTATGATTTAGCGGTAAGATGCTGCTGAAGTGATGCTGATATATTTATGGCGTATTTGGACGGATGCTGTATCATTAAAAGCTAATTGTGGCTAATGGAGGACAACTAATGGAAAGAGAAAGAAGTGTTTTCCATTGGAGCGGCTCAGACAACCTCAGAGGAAAATATTGATGGAGCTGAAGCAACCGCCCAAATGTCAGTTGGCTGTCTGGATTTCCGCGGGTTGTGCCGCACTTGGACACACACTGCAGCAGAGAACTGAACGTGTCATTTGACTCTCCAGTCAGTGCATGAATGATAAGAGAAACAATAAGAAATGTTTTCATCAATGAGCTGATCAGTCATCAGATACCAATATTCCATCCTTATGGGTTCTGCAATTTTGGTCATGTTTTGGTGGTCACATTTTTGGTTACACTCATGCACTTGTGATGTCACTGATGATGTCATAGTGCCACTGATGACATCACAATGTATACGACATCATCAGTAGTAGTGATGTCACAATGTCTATAGATCATCAGCGATGTCACTACACTCTAGCAATTGTGATGTCACTGATGATGTCACAATGTCTATGACATCATCAGTGATGAGTGCGCGAGATGCCTAGTTAGGATAAATATTCCATAAACTGCCAACTATTTGTATCATCTGGTTGCCACCAAGCATTTTAATTCTTATGTAAATCAGTGATTTTCAACCTTTTTCAAAGCAAGGAGGACCCTTAGTCCACATTAGAGACACGGACCCCCATTTGATGAGATTGTGTCTCCTCGGCCCAAATCTGACAGTATATTTATTGTTAGATGTGATTATTGGTGATCTATCTGTAGGGCACTCGTTTAAAATATGCAAAAATGTCATCTCCTCTCTTCCTTGCCTTGTTCATTCCTTGTTCTTCGATCAGGCAGGGTAAGGAGAGCGCCAGAGGAAGGCAAGAAGAAGAAGAAGGACAGAAACAAGAACAAAGAGTCTAAGGACCCCAGTGCCACCAAGAAGCCCAAGACTGACAAGAAGGGCAGGAAGAAGAACCGGCAGCCGACGGCCACCACCCCACCACCTACCACTACAGGTGAGGACAGAGGAGCGGCCAGGGCTCATACTTAAAATCTCTTGAACTTGACTGAACATGGCTCTGTTTGTGCTGCTGGTGACCTTCTGTCTGTCTGATGCCTCTAGCCATCCCCACTGAACCGCCCACAGAACCTGAAGCCTACCCAGACTACCCCTATACTGACGGTGGTGAGTGAGTGTGACACACACACACACACACACACACACACACACACACACACACACACGCACACACACACACACACACACACAGAGCTGTGTGGTAATTATGGCCCTATGCCCAGGGGGTGAGCTGACCCCCCTCCCCTCCACTCCTCCTCCACCATTATCCCATCTATAACAAACGTCTACTGCACAACTCAAACACACCTCCACACATTCATGATTTACTGATTAATTATTGGACGCATTTGACCGTACTTTGACCAGTGTGGTGAAAATGTTTAAAATCTGGCTAGGGAGGACCGTTTTGTTCTAGTCTGCTGCACAGGAAAAACTGAGCCAAGTTTGACTCCTGTTTATTGCAGTTTCTCTCAGATTACACAACAGCTGCTGTGTTACGTTATTACTGAGGTTTATTTGTTTGCAGTTTTGTAGATTTTAACCAAACTCTCTTTTAAAATCAAAGTACAACATATATCTATAAATATACACTTGAGGACCATAAATGGCATTTTAGTCCAGACACTTAAAGGGATAGTTTGGATTTTTTGATGTGGGGTTGTAGGAGGTACTTGCAGACAGTCCGCGTCAGGCAAGTAGAACTGTCTGCTAAGCTTCCATACTGCTCACCTGGCGTAATCCAAGTCTCCACACCCCCTGAGGTGCCAAGTTGACTTGAAAAGACATCTAGCTGAAATCTGCACTGTAGCGGCTACAGGAGCTGCTCGCAGCACCTGGCTACAGTGTAGATTTCAGCTAAAATCAGGGTGTCATTTATGATGTATTTTCAAGTCAACTTGGAATCTCAGGGCTTGTGGATTATGCCAGGTGAGCAGTATGGAGGCATTTTATATATTTTTGTTGTTGTTGTTTGTCATTTTTCCAAACCGGGAGTGCACCGGCTGCATTCTACTGCATGTAGTCAGCAAATAGCCTACCTCATACAACTCCACATCAAAAAAAATCCGAACTATCCGTTTAAGATAGTCTGGGTAGTGAGTCAGTAGCCCTATTCTGCCCACTGTATGACACCGGCCCACAATCACTCCACTTATCCATCTCTATCTCTATTAGACGATGACTACTGGAAACCGGACGAGGAGGATCCAGCAGAACCAGTGACTGATCCAGAGGATGACTACTGGAAAGCAGAGGAAGAAGACCCGGCAGCCCCAGTGACGGACCCAGTGGATGAGTACTGGCAACCAGAGGCTGAGCCCACAGCGTCCACACGTCAGCCTGCCACCACCGAAGTTCCATATGATGAATTCTGGAGGACGAAGGAGGAAGAAGACACAGCCGCTCCTGTGACTGACGGCTATGGAGACTATTATGGGGGAGGGGAGCCGACGCCCGGTACCCCCGGTAACCCCGTGGTTGATGGGAACCCTGACACTGACGGCTATGGAGACTATTATGGGGGAGGGGAGCCGACGCCCGGTACCCCCGGTAACCCCGTGGTTGATGGGAACCCTGACACCGATGACGGCGATTACTGGGATGGCACATGTAGGTTTGACTCTCTGTTTGCCCGCCTGCTTTTGTTTGAGTGAAGCTGTTTAGATGATAGTTGATGAAACATTAATAAGAGATGAACCAGTAATGATCTCCAGGGCGAAATGTGGGTCAGTAGGCTGGCTTCACCGCAGTTCATTGCAGCAGTAAATAAAAGGATATGCATAAAGATAGAACTAGGGTTCGACTGCTGATAGCTGGTAGCCTTCATTTTACAATTTTCATGCCAAATCTGTTTCACCTGTTACTTTTGTTTGTTTGGACCACATGCAAGGAAAAACTCTCAATTGAAACTAAAAGAAAAAGAAAATTTCACCTCAGGTTTTATGTAGCTGTGGTCAGTGCGGAACCTCCATTACACTGGCAACAGAGGGCTGATATTTAATGAAAGCCAACTATATTTTGGCAAACTGATATATCGTCTAATCCTGGTTAGAACAAATAGAAATGTATCGGTGACAAATTCACCTTGTGAATTTCACCTCCGCCCACCAAGTCTGCAGTGACTGACCTACTTTTTCCCGCAGGATCAGACGGTGGAAATCCTGTGTCATGTGTGACTCTGTGACACTCAGCGCTCGTCTGGACCGGACAGCTCTTTACGCAATAGAGATGACATGTTCTCATTACAGTGTGTTTTCCAGTATGCGGCACCTCGGCTATTTCAGCATTTCCACTCATTCACACTCATTAATCCATCCTGTTACACTCTCCCGCTCCTCAGTCTGCTTTTCAGATTATCCAACAACCCTCCTTAAATCCTCTGTGTTTTCACCCCCCCCCCCCCTCTCTCTCTCTCTCTCATTCCTATAGACGAGGTGCCAGAGAACCTCCCATTCCCTGATGGCAAAGAGGTCAGTCCTGAAATAAAAGTAGAAACCATAACAGGTAAGTGGTATCACTCAAATATTTTAAAGACAGAAAGGAAATGAACACACATCAATCCGTTTCCTTTACTAAGTGGTTATCTAGTTATGAATCTGGCAACTTCTCGAGTGGAGTATAGACTTGTCCGTCTCATCTGTCCCTTTAGGGTGGGAGCAGAGGAGAACACATGGGAATACCATTATAGCTAACCTGCCCTTGTTTCTAGGCAAAAGGGGGTGGGTGGGTCTGCTTGGCTCCACATAAGTCAACAAGAGTTTTCATAGTTTTGCTGCGGAGTAAATAGCCTGTCATCAGATAACAAGTCTGCGATGATTCTTGTAAACGTGAATTACACATTTAACTGCTGTAAGTTTAATGACATGCTAGGCGTTGCAGTGGCATTTAAGTTGTGGTGGAGGAAATCAAGGCTGTGCTAACTTGTTAGTGTGTTGGTGTAGTACTGTAAAAGCGAGTTCAAACTGAATAATCTTGTAAAATGTCTGTGAGAAATCTCATATTCTGCTTTTTAGTGCGCGAGTCATCTAACTGTTTGTCTTTTCTCTCTTTTACACAGAGGAGCCCACAAGCCGTCCTCCCGATGAGGGTACTTGGTATGAGGATTATGATGAATACGGACAGAGTACGTGCACACACACACACACACACACACACACACACACACACACACACACACACACACATACACACACACACACACACACACACATGCATGTGAATAATATCCATGCCCATGTTCTATATTACATTCATTGGTTAGTCTGCTGTGAGACTGCCAAAAAAAGCAAAGAGCAAGGAAAATGGATAAACAAGTCAGGTCAATGACTCTCCAGATTTGTAAATTATCCTTGATTTAAATGCTGTGACCTTTTCTCTGTTTATGGTTTTGAATGCTTTGCAAACACCCACAAAGTATTTACTGCCATACATAATGCATTTATTGCCATAAATAATGTATTTACACAATATATTTTCTGCCATACATAAAGTATTTTCTGCCATACATAATGTATTTACTGCAATACATAATATATTTACTGCCATACATAAAGTATTTTCTGCCATACATAATGTATTTACTGCAATACATAATATATTTACTGCCATAGATCATGTATTTACTGCCATACATGATGCATTTACTGCCATAAATAATGTATTTACATAATATATTTACTGCCATACATAAAGTATTTACTGCCATACCTAATGTATTTACTACCATACATAATGTATTTACTGCCATACATAATGTATTTATATAATGTATTTACTGCCATACATCATGTATTTACTGCCATACAGCATGCATTTACTGCCATACATCATGTATTTACTGCCATACATCACGTATTTACTGCCATACATCATGTATTTACTGCCATTCATCATGTATTTACTGCCATACATCACGTATTTACTGCCATACATCATGTATTTACTGCCATTCATCATGTATTTACTGCCATACATAATGGGGCTGATGTATTAATGGATATTTCTGCAAAATGATCCTCGATTCTCTTTTTTTCCACAGGGAGGAAAGAAGATGAGAAGGAAATGGAGAAAGAGAGAGAGCGAGCACAGAAAGAGAGAGAGCGAGAAGAGAGAGGTAAGACAACAGAAAGAGAGAGAGTGGGGAGAGAGAGGTAAGACAACACAGATGTGGACCGTCTGACTGTTTCCCTCACATGAAACTGCCAAGTGAATCTTGAATCTCTTGAATCTTGCCACCATGCAATCATGTCAGCCTACGCATAATGACGGTGTAGTAGCCAAACCAAGGAACAACACATAGATCACTCACTCACATGGTTCCCATTTATATTATAAGAAAATGCAGATGTAATTTCACACCATTCAAGCAGGCCATACATGTGCTACAGCCTGCACAGCAAGGACACAAGTTCACCCGCCCCCACCCAAACAAACCCAAGTGTAGACAAAGCCTGTGATGTTTTAAAATCTCTGAAGCACAGAGAGTGAGAGTGGGAGGTCAGTCAACTGGGAATGTTCCACACACACACGCACACGCACACGCGCACGCACACGCACACGCACACACACACACACACACACACACACACACACACACAC
>NC_139631.1:23416303-23696303 GCF_964638095.1 Poromitra crassiceps | reverse complement strand
TGATTTGTGATTTTAGGCTAAGCTTCCGTTTCCACGGTAATGTGCTTCACTTTTAAATTGATAGGTTTGTTAGATTAGAATGTAATCCATGAGCCATTTTAGATTTAAAGCATACAATATTTTCATTGAACTATGAAGCTTTTCAAAAAAAAAATATATCGTTTTTGTTTTTATTTTCCTGAAGACTTTTCACGGACCCCCTTGCAAAGTGCCACGGACCTCTAGGGGTCCCCAGACCCCCATTTGAGAACCACTACTCTAGGCTATTCCCCAACCAACACTTGAGAGAAGGCCACCAGTTGCTTAATCTTCTACAAAAGGGAACAAAAACTGTGTAACGAAAGTCATGGCTTGTGAATCACATTATGCACTACATGGTGGCGGTGCATCGTGGTCTAGAGTGACTGGTGTGAGTGCTTTCAGTTAATTTGACTCTTTTCTGTGGCCCTATTTGCCCCTCGTCCAATCTCCTCCCTGCAGGGATCAGAGCTGAGTGGATGGACCACCGGCCACTTTACTGAGGACGGCCATGACATTTTCCAGAACTTCCCGGACCTGAACAGCTTCCTGTGGGACGCTGAAGATAAGGGCATGGTGCCCAAACTCACCCCCAACCACCATGTGCCCATACTAGAGAACCTGGAGGCCAACAGCTCGGTAAGGAGTGTGTGTGTGTGTGTGTGTGTGTGTGTGTGTGTGTGTGTGTCTTACAACCAACTAGTCATAAAATGTGATCATACAAAACTATCATAATCAGTAATGCAGTGGTAAATAAAAATGTGGGTAAACTATGACCTCATGATCACCATAAGGCAAACAACTACTAGCCTGGGTAAACCCAGCCCCCAGTGACCTGCTCTCAGGCTTACCCTGCTCACGAGTCACGTAGTGACTGGGAACTCTGAGAGCAGGTCACGTGGGGGCTGGGTTTACCCAGGCTAAACAACTACTAATAGAAAAAAATATATATTTTATAATATATTATATATATAATAAGGGCAGAGGAGAAAAAACAAGTCCAAGGCACTCCTCTCTTAGAGAGAAAGTTAAAAATCCTGTACTTATTTCTTTACTTATCCTACATTGAAGCCAAGCCAAGGCAATATTCCTCTGGAAAATAAATAAATAAAAATAATAATTTATGATCTCCCCTTTAAAAGACCCTCTCTATATGCAACTTAAATCATTTTAATACTACTTACACAATATGATGTCTTCGTATAAAGGTGGTCTATTCCGTAAACAGAAAGGTGGGATTACATCTGCGATTATAATCTAAGGACAGCTGTCCTTGTTTTGTTCTAGATTGCTGTGGAAACCAGAGCCATAATCTCCTGGATGGAAAGCCATCCATTTGTGTTGGGTGCGAACCTCCAGGGCGGGGAGAGGATCGTGGCCTATCCTTATGATAGCTATCGCCTCAACAAGGCTGCCGAGAGCCAGAGGCCCCACAGCCGCAAGAAGAGACAGTAGGACTCTCCACCTCCCTCTTACTCCTCCTTTCCCTGCGTCATCTTTAATGAACCGTCTACAATGCCACTTGTGTTAAATCTCTGACACCAAACCCATCCTCTGCACCATCATCTCTCACAGGTATGAAGAAGAAGGTTTTGATGTGACCGAGTGGGGAAGGGGCTACCACGAGGAACCGGAGGAGGACTGGAGAGGCAGGGGGTACCCAGAGCCCGAGGAGGAGAGGCGAGGATATGGCTACGAGCATGGCTACGGCCACGAGCAGCACGGCTACGGCCACGAACAAGGCTACGGCCACGAACAAGGCTACGGCCACGAGCAAGGCTACGACCATGAGCAAGGCTATGGCCACAGAGAGGAGGAGGAAGACGACAGAGGGAGAGGCGGCGACGGTGGCGGCTACCAGTATGGCGAGCCCGAGGATGAGTCGCGGGTGACCGCGGACGAGTCCCTGTTCAGGTGGCTGGCTATCTCCTATGCCTCCACACACCTGAGCATGACGCACGCCCCCGGCTCCTGTCATGGAGACAATACGGGGGGGCTGGGGATCGTCAACCGGGCCAAATGGAAGCCAATCACAGGCAGTGAGTAGAGCGCAGTAGTTTTATTCAAAGAAGTCAGTCTTCACCTGTCTCTAGATATTTATGACACTCCCTGGTGGACAAATGTGTGCAATGCAGGCTCTAATGTTTGTGTGTGTTTGTGTATTTCTGTAGGTATGAATGACTTCAGCTACCTGCACACCAACTGTATGGAATTATCCATATTCCTGGGCTGCGACAAGTTCCCTCATCAGAGTGAGCTGGTATATGAGTGGGAAAAGAACAGGGAAGCTATGCTCACCTTCATGGAGCAGGTCAGACACACACAAACACACACACACACACACACAGCTATCCCATAATAACAAGATAACATTAGCATTAATCATTGGACTTCAACTCTTCCCTTGCCTACCTAGGTGCACCGTGGCATTCGGGGCATTGTGAAGGATAACGAGGGGAACCCTATTGCAAATGCCACCGTGTCTGTAGAGGGGGTGAACCATGACGTCACTACAGGTCAGTCAGTATACTGCTTCTAAGTTAACACTAGACAAATACTTTCACTCTGATCTCTATGTGGACAGGAGGACACACTCTTTTTACATCATAGCAACAGTCTCTGCTCCTCTGAAGTGATGTTCTCGTCCTTGTAGCTGTGACAGGAGACTACTGGCGGTTGCTGAACCCAGGGGAGTACCAGGTGACGGTGCGAGCCGAGGGCTTCTCCCCGATGAAGAAGCTTTGCATTGTGGGTTATGAGCCAGGAGCCACCGCCTGCAGCTTCAACCTGGCCAAGTCCAACTGGGACCGCATCAAACAGGTAAGTCCATTACACTTCTCTGTCCTCGTTCTATACATGTTGCTATACCATACGGTCCTCACCATCACATATGCCATATGGTGGATGCTTTTACTCAAAGCACCTTATGGCACGCACGAAGACTGCTCACACTTGCAGCATAGACGACCCCAGTGGGAGCTGAACCCCTAACCCTGCCTGACATTCCAACCTGAACTGATGGAAGCGACAGCACCACAAACTCACCAGCCCCACCTCCCTAGTGCCTACCTGGTCCTTCACTAACCAGCCCCACCTCCCTAGTGCCTACCTGGTCCTTTGAGCCCAGATGATCAAATAATAAAGCAGCTTTCTATCAATTCGTCCACAGATCATGGCCCTGCATGGTAACAAGCCCATCCGCCTGGTGAACCACGGCAACAGCAGAGTACGTCAGTCCTCAGTTGTTAATAGCAACAGGCGTGTAGCTGTCGGCAACGGTGGGTATTCAGCAGATCCACAAGCTCGCCGTGAGAGGCTGAGGAAGCTTAGAATAGCCCGTCTTCGCCGCCTACGGCAACAGAGGCTGATGCGGTCGACGACCACGTTACCCCCAACAACCACAACTACAGTTCCCACAACAACAGAGACCACGACTTCCTGGTATGACTCGTGGTTCATAGGAGAGGGACAGTCGTCGACACCTGGCGGGTTCACAGACTCCATCCTGGATTATAATTATGAGTACAAGATTGATGACTATTAAACACACACACACCCACACCCAGCCTGTTTCAGTACACTACATCCACCCTCTCCTACTTGTAGTTCTCACTTGCCATGTTCGACTGAGTAGGCTGAATAAAATCAGTAAGATATGAATCCTGTGTTTGTAGGACTTATAAGCAATAGGAAGATGCTATTTGTCCAAATCCAAAGTCAGCTGCTAAACACTTTAACTGTAGTAGTTGTATCAAGCTGCCTATTGCTTACATGTGAAAATGCCTTTGAACCATTTTTATTCATATAATTTCAGTTGGAGAGTCCACACTGCATTATTCAGATGACTTTGTGAACGCATTTCAGCTTTATAAGAGATGTTTATGGTGGGTGGATACCAATTAAGAACACCTGTTTTTCTTACAAAATAGTTACATTATTTACATTCATGACAGCAAAACCTTTTTACAGTATAAAGTCTCGCCAAAAGGTCCAAAAACCACATTTGTTCAAAGTTGATACGCGAGAATCCAGAGACATCTTCTGTCATGTTCCTCAGAACTAGCCGAGGTAGAAGAAAGATATTTTTCAAATAATAAAGGCTTGTTAATAGAGAGAATGTGTCTTCTCTTCTTTATCGACTTTGTCAACACTGACTGCTGTATACCTCTTTAAAGATTTGTTATAGGAAAAGATACTATAAAGACAAGCATTTAAAGTAAAAACATATATTGGTGGTAAGTGTAACAGCAACGTATAACGTGAATGGAATAATCAGGGATATTGGACAGTATCAATGCAACAAAGGTTCTAGGATTCTTGGCATGCTGTTGATGTCATGGTTACTCTGAAGAGACATAAGGATGAGTGTGAATATGTATCAGTCAGTAGTGTCCAAGAGTATCAAGGTGTGTGTGTGGCGTCTCAGTGGCTGACGTTCATCTCACTCTCATCATCGTCCTCGGCGGAGAAGGCCGAGAAGCTGATCGGCTCACACTCAAGTGTGCGCAAGTTGACCAGGCATGCCATTTGGGTGCTGCTGAACTCTGGGACTGTAATCAAGAGGACCTCCTGACCATCAGGACCTGGAAGGCGGGAAAGATATTTAAAAAGACAGTACATAATGACACAGTTGTGCAGATAAAACAATATTAAATGACGAAACAAGTTAAAATACGTGAAAGACACTAGCAGCTGTCCTCTAAGCAAAACAATGTAAATAAATAAATCGGACATTAACACGTTCACTGCCAATGACGTGTTTTTACGTCAAACAAAATCCAACCGTTCACTGCCAATGACGTGTTTTTACGTAAAAAAAAATTGATTTTGTTTTTTTGACGGTGGGATGTGCATCTAACCCTTTTACATCTCTTATATAAGTATTGGACGTGTACAACGTGTACAACCCATTCCACCGACCCACTAAGTGGCGACAGTGCTTTCCTGACTAGAGGAAGGCAAGCAAAAACAGTGTGACGAAACCATTCTCTACTGTAAAATGGATTGGCGAAAACGCTTTCACTTTCGCGCATTATCGCGCTGGGAGCTGGCGGTGGGGGATTCCAAAAATAGACTGGGTGGAAAACACACTTTGAAACACGCAGCATAAAGCCTAGAATCGCACAAAGCTTCATCAAAGCTCTCAAACCCAAGAAACAAGTGAGCCCTATCCACACTCGCTGCCAGGGAGGGAGGCTGCTCAAACTCGCAGCAGCAGCAGCAGCAGCAGAACACTCGCTTGTGACAAACGCAGGCTGAAAGCCACCAGACACGCCCACGGAGGGAGGAGTTTGAAGGAGAGGGCGTTCAGAACTATATTGTTTAGATGTCTGATCTCTCACTGATGCCAAAAATAAATGGTTAAAGTGACTGTTCTGCCTGTTTGATTGAATTTCACAAAACTGCGATTATCTCAGCTTTCACTCTCTGACGCTGAAACCATGCTGTACTCAACGGCTAATATCTACATAACTACTAACTCTACAAACTAACTCTTTTAGACAGAGAAAGCACACATTCTATTAGTACTTTTGTGAACTTTGTGTTCACAAAGTCGAAGCAGAAAATAATCCTCGGCTCTTGTAAAATGAGCCAGAATCCTCAAAAAAACCCTCTGGCAGAACCTACCTACAGTAAAAAAAAAAAAAAGGCTGGCAGTGAATGTGTTAAGTGACACTGTCCAAGAAGTCTGATTTACAGCTGATGAACAGCTTCACTGACCTTTGATGAGTTTGGACTCCAAGGAAGGGGCGTTGCCACTGAAGTAGACATGGGGACACTCTTCCAAGATGAAAGGGTCTTTTTGGTAAAATGGGTAACAACCTGACATACAATACACAGAAAATCAGGTAAATAATTTGAACAGAAATGATGTGCAAGCCAATGCTGTCTGTTCCAGAGGGTGACAGAGTTAGAATGAACACGTCTGACTAACCCAGAGTATCGGGTGCCGTAGGGGCCAGGTGTCTCAGTCGCAGTGTGTTCTCCAGTATCTCCAGGTGACTGTCCATGCTGCTGTACTTCTGGATGTCAGACACATTCTGGCCTGATGTGCCCAGGAACCTTGGGAGGAAAAAAAAGTGACTGGCGTTAAACATATCTGCGAACTCACTTTGGATTGAAGGCCAAATTCAAGATGGTAGGAAAGTATGTGTATGTGCATAGTATACTGTACGTGGAAGCTGAGATGCTCACCTCACCCCATCTACGTTAGCCTGGTATGGATTGGAGGCCCGCTGTAGATTGGGGTAAGCAGAGGACAGGGGGAACATACAGCGGTGGAGGGGCTGCTGTGGAAGGGTGTAGTTTGTGGGGTCATACTGGCCCGGCATTACATCCACTGGAACAGAGGCCTGGGAGAAAAATACATAGATAGCAACAACTGATTAAATTATATATTTTTCTGATTTTTCGACCCAATTATACTTGGCCAATTTATCCCCCTGCTGCCCCGGTCGCTGCTCCACCCTCTGCCAATCTGGGGAGAGTCAAGACTAGCACTATGCTTCCTCCGACACATGCGCAGTAGCCAGCTGCTTCTTTTCATCTGACAGCGGGGAACTTCACCGGCAGGACGTAGCACGTGGGAGGATCACGCTATTCCCACCAGTTCCCTTCCACCCCGACCGATCAGAGGAGGCGCTAGTGCAGCGACCAGGACACATACCACCAATCCGGCTTCCCACCCTCAGGCACAGCCAATCGTGTCTGTGTGGACACCCGCCCAAGCCGCAGGTAACACGTGGATACGAACCTGCGACCCTCGTGTTGGTAGGCAGGGAATCTACCGCTACACTACCCGGACGCCCCAACTGATTAAATTATTATGCTAAACTATCCAATACTATTGGATAGTTTAACATAATAATTTAATCGTAATTTATTGGACCAATAGTTGCTCCCCATAGTCTGTGATGGGCGGGAAACTCATCTTTCAAGTCCCTCCTTTCCTTATGTACTCCTAATTGTTGTAGTTGCTATACTCTTTACTGCTTTTCCCTTTTTTGGTGATGTATGAGTTGAGCCCTCTCTGATTGCCATATGCACACAGTCTGTGGGAGTGATTGCCCGTCAGCTCAAGGTCCCTGATTGGCCTCATCTGATGAGGTGTTGGCTATAATACCTGTGTTACTTTCATACTTCTTCATTTTACCTGATGAAGGTCTAAGGACCGAAACGTTGTATATAATAAAGTTTATTGCAAGTAAAAGACAGTGTGCAGGAATTCTCTTTCTTAAGCACCTCATGTCACATTCTCTACTCTACTTACTTACATGATCACTGGTCATATTGCCATGGCAAAAAGGCTGTGACCCTTAATATTGGGTGCTTGTAATGTATGATGATCTTGGAATTTTGGCTTTGTGTACAGTCACACAAATTTTAAGTCCATTTGGACAAGACTCAAGAGCAGCAGATAAATGCATAAAATGGAAATATATTAACATACAAAACAGCCTGATACTGGTGAGGTCAACTCACCACCAGCTGAAGTAGAAGCTCGTCCAGCAGTCGCATAGCCTCGACACTGCCAGCCTGAGTCTTCTTGGTGAGGTACTTGGGCTGGAGACACAGTGAGTGTAAAACAGCATTTGAATCGTTGGTTGAACTAGTTCTTGCAAACTTATCTTCTAAACTCGTAAAACTAAGTGAGTGTGTGTCAAGGGCAGGCTAAACCAGTGGCAGTCACCTTGGTGGATGCCTCCTTGTCCTGGGTGCTTTGGCTCAGGAGGTTTCCAGCCAGCAGGACCCTGGAGATTGTTGCTGCCCCACTCTGGTCCCCCTGGTCACCAAGCTGACCGGTTACCATGTCAACCAGCAACTGCAGACCCAGCATGCTGTCAGCATGACTACTGCCAAGACCAAGTCCTGAGGCCAGGAGCACAAACCTGGACCAAGACAGATAAGACAACACAATTACAATCAAAGATCACAATTCAGTTACTGAGAGTTAAGCAGTATCTGTGCATCTGTGTGTGTGTGTGTGTGTGTGTGTGTGTGCATACTTGTCAGAGCTGAGCACAGGTCTTGCTGTCTGCAAAGGGAGATCAGCAGTGCAGTAGTCCTCCACTGTGAACTTCCCATCATTCTTCTCTGCTCCATATATGGCAATAACACTACCTGAATGAGAAACAAAGCCCCAAAAAGAGACAACACATGAGGCAAAAAGACGACATGTTCACTTCACACTCACATTTGAGTGAAGCCACATTGTCCTTCATGCAAGTATTTAATTCAGTCAGTAAGCAAATAAAGCATGTTAGCATCAAACAAGAAATCTCAAGAAAATCTCTGACCTGTGACACACTTGTCTTTGTCGATGTTGCCCTCCAATTTGATCCTCTGCAGCTCGTCCTCCAGGATCAGTTCATCTGTTTCACTAATGTATTTGCTTCGTGGAGGCTGAGGCAGGAGGCCGTGCTGAAAGAGAGAGGAAAAGAAAGAGAGACACAGAGAGCATGGGTGATGGGGCAAAACCTCATCATTCAGATGTAGCGATTGATTTCATGTGGGATGTTTGAGGTGTATAGGTGGTCAGTTCAGTTGGTGGGGCAGAGCGTCACTGCTGACCTCCTCACTGATCTCCTTCAGAATGGATGGCTGCAATGCCATATGCTTGAACAGGGTTCCTACAATGCAACACTGCTCCCCTGTCTGGAGATCACACAGCATTCTGACATGTACATCTGCTCCTGTGAAAGACAGAAAGAAACATTGATGTAGCTAAGAAAACGGATACATTACAAAACTATAATATTACCGTACATGTCAAATGGCTTTTGCAGGTGTGGGTGAGTGACTTATGTTCTGTGCTTGTGCAAAACTCACCCCATTTTTGCTGGGCCCTCTCTGTGAGGAGGGGCCTCATCTGCATGAGCCGTATTGCATAAATATGAGCATACTGGCGACTGAAGCTCCGCTCCCCAAGTCTGAAGCGTTCAGAGCAGGGAGTGTAGGCCGGCAGCGCCCTGTCAAACACTGGGCCCTGCTCCTCAGGGCGACACAGCAGAGAGGAGCCCTCTGTCTTCTGGGCGCTCAGGTCAGAAAACATGACTGAGGAGAGGGGGGTGGTAGCATTAGTGGGGCTGTCAGTCATGCTTACCGACACTCGAGTCACACACATTTTGACTATGTTCCCACTTCTACATGATGTCCTCGCTCACTCTCCCAGGGCCCTATGTTCATGATTTATATGGCACATAATGGGAACATGACAATGGGCCCTATGCTCCCAGTTCTCCCACGGTCATACAGGTATATTCCCCAGGCAGCTCTATGTAGTAGGCCTAAGTTACAGGGAACTTATCAAATGGTTGGAGTCATATCATGGAATCACCAAAGCTGGGGAACATTAGCCCAGGCAAGGGGAATATAAGACTCCGGGGAAATAAATACCTTTCTGGATACCATGCAAACTTTTCAAATGCTTCAATTTGCAATCTTAAAGCCAATGAGACAGTTAACATTATACCATAACCTTAATTGTAGCTCACGTTAATTCGTTAATGTTAGCAAGCCAAATGTTGAGCTGTTCCACACAACGTTAACAGACCGCTTTCTGCTGCTGAAGGTAATGTAACGTTAAACACTCAGAAACAAACACATTTAACTACCTTACCTCAGCAGACGGACGTCAAGTTTCAGCAGTTCACTGTACTATCAACCCTGCTATTTTATAAGTGCTCAGATAACGTTAGTTTGATAACCTGTTATGAAAAATCACCCGCGAAATATCGCACCGTCGCACAGTGACTACGTCATGGTCGCATTTGTACTACGTCACAATAGCATCGTTGTAGCTAGGCCAAGAGCTAGGCTCATACACACCACACCACAGCACGACGAGCTTCAGCCATTTTTTGCAGCTCTTTGTGTGCCGCCGTCCGCCGAGCGTCTGTGTGTTTTTATCGAGTAATTCGTCGACTCGGTTGAGTTTTTTTTAATCCTGTTGTCAAAATGCACGGAAACAGGGGATCTCAACACAACCACGGCTCGCACCGACAGCAGCAGGGCCGGGGCGAACAGAACAAACCCGGCCCAGGCACGAGCAGCAACGGCCAACATCCAGAACAGAGCGAGCAGCCACCCAACCCCAACGAGGCCTTAACCTTAGATCTGCATGGCTTCAGGAAGCCAGGCGAGAAGTCCTACACCCAGCGCAGCAGGCTGTTTGTTGGAAACCTGCCGACCGGTACCACCGAGCCAGAGGTGGAGAAGCTATTCTCCAAGTACGGCAAGCCCTCTGAGATTTTCATCCAGAAGGACCGAGGTTTCGGCTTCATCCGTCTGGAGACGAGAATTATAGCCGAGATCGCACGGGCTGAGCTCGATGATACCAACTTCAGAGGCAGGCAGATCCGGGTGAGGTTTGCGACACACGGTGCAGCGTTAACTGTGAAGAATCTGCCAGAATTTGTATCCAACGAGCTGCTGGAGGAGGCCTTCTCCGGCTTCGGGCAGATAGAGAGAGCCATCGTCATAGTGGATGACCGAGGACGTCCTACGGGAAAAGGAATCGTGGAGTTCACTTCCAAGCCGGCTGCAAGGAAGGCTTTGGATAAGTGTGGCGATGGCTCCTTTCTTCTCACCGCTTTCCCCAGACCTGTAACAGTCGAGCCTATGGATCAGTTCGACGAGGATGAGGGTCTGCCAGAGAAGATCATCAACAAAAACAACCAGTACCACAAAGAGCGCGAGCAGCCGCCCAGATTCGCTCAGCCGGGCTCCTTCGAGTACGAGTATGCCATGCGCTGGAAGGCCCTGATGGAGATGGAGAAGCAGCAGTACGAGATGGTGGACAGGAACATGAAGGAGGCCCAGGAGAAGCTGGAGCAAGAGATGGAGGCAGCTAGGCACGAGCACCAGGTGATGCTGATGAGACAGGACCTGCTGAGGCGTCAGGAGGAGCTGCGGAGGATGGAGGAGATGCACAGCCAGGAGGTGCAGAAGAGGAAGCAGGCTGAGCTGCGCCAGGAGGAGGAACGCCTGAGGAGAGAGGAGGCGATGAGGATGAGGAACGAGGAGATGTTGAAGAGGCAGCAGGAGGGTTTCAGGGGGGGCTTCGCCGAGAACCGGGAGCAAGACATGAGGATGCAAATGATGAACAGAAACTCAATGGGGGGCAGTTCCGGTGGGGCTGGAGCATCTGCCGAGAATGCTCCCTTGATGGGCCAGGGGCCAGGAAGCAACAACAACATGCCCGGAGGAGGAGGAGGAGGCCAGGGCGGCTTCGCCAGGGGCCTGGCTGGTCCAGGAGATTATGCAGCCAATAAGCAACAACGCAGATTTTGAGAGCCATGTCTATTTTTCCCTTTCATACTTGCTGTGTTTTAAAGTTCAGATAGTGAGCAATTACTTGTGAACTTTGAGATGATGCATGGATGGGTTTTTTTTTACATTTTATTTTGTACTTTTTTTTGAATGAGGCTTTAGTTAGAGTAACCTTAAAAGTATGAAAATACCCATGTGTTTTACTTGTCATTCTCCCCCAAAGAAATTAATGTACCACCTTTCATAGCTATAGCAAATGTTCATGTCATGCCAGATGTCAGCTTTTCTGGAATAAATTCTTGATCCCCCAATAATCTGTTTTGTTCAAAAACACCCACTCAAAATGCTGAATTAGTCTTTCTCAAAGCAACATGGAGTTTCACCACTTCAGCAAACATGGTAGTATTCATTAAATTATATACATCATACTAACATTACACTTTTATAGCTACATGGTGTCCTATATCACAGTGGTTCTCAAAGCGGGCCCAGGGACCCCCAAATGTCCATAAAGAGGTCACAGGGCATCCCCAGCAAAAAGGGGAATAATTGATTTGAGCTATATTCCATCCATAAGTAACTGACATTGTATGACTATTTTGGTCATGGGTTTTAGCGGTTCTTGACATGAAGAATTTTGAGAACCACTGCTATATGAGACCGTTGTTTGTTTGTAATGTACCTGCCAGGTTTCCCAGGGCCAAAGAGCAATCTGAGGACAACCACACACAAAAGTGGCGAGGTGCAATCCAGTCAGTGCTGCCCACACACTGAGGGCAATGACACCTACATGGGGACAGCAGACATGATTCAGTGTCTTAACGAGAAAACAAACGGTGACAGCGATGGTGTGTCGTGACGTTCCAAGACAAATATGAAACTGTCACTGACTCACAGGGAGGGAGCAGGCTGTCTGATGGTCAGGAAGAGGAAGTAATGGCTGGTGTGATTAATACTGCAGGGGTAATCATTACAGCATTACTGTCTCTTGCCTGCTGGTATTCATAATCACATAGTCATATATTTCAGTAGGGTCTCTGACAGGATGATATTGGTCAAACCTGCATCAAATAGTACTTAGAAAACGGAGTGTTTTAGCCTCCTTAGAGCAGCAGGTGGATGGGCTTACTGCATCAAGGCAATTCAGATAGAGGCGAGGAAAGTTGTCGATCATCACCCAGAACCAGAAGTAAACCAGATCTAATTTCAAGTAACTGGCTGACACTTATTTTACTGACCTCTGTGTCAAACTCCACTTTCCTGCCACTTCAGTCGTGCAACACAAACCTCCTAGTCCTCCATGCCATGTCAGCAGTCTGTAATGTAACTGCTCTGCAGTTTGAGTTTCAAGAACAACCCTCTCATCTAGTGACCTGTCAGGATGAAACCCAAATAGAGGCAGACCACCTAAACAACAGCATCCATGGAAATAGTCTGAAATGGTGTAATTACACAAGGCACCTGGGCCTAAGAGTAGTGGTGTGTTTGGTTGCTAGAGATACTTCTCTTAATCTCTACTTAAAATCTACTTGCTGGAAACCAACTTTAAACTTTCTACATAAACGTTTGTTGAGACAAAGGCCTAGTCAGTGAAGTAATAGTAGTATAATCAGAAAATGTAAAAACAAGTATTCCAAAGTCTCCTGCTGATCTGCTAACAGCTAGATTATTTGTCATCCCTGCTGATGTGAGAATAATAATAATAAACTATTTGTATAGCACCTTAATTAGGAAGTTAAACAAGTAGTCAAATGGGTGGTGCAAAATATGAGTAAAACAGGTTATTAAGTAAAAAAATGATGAGAAAACATCAAACAAAATACTATGTACATAACCCTAAATAAATAAGTCATTGGTTATGTCTTAACATTTTAATTAGAAATCCCCACAGAGCTTACTGCTATTAGCAAGAACACAGGATCCTGTGTTTTTCCAGAGTCCAGCAAATGTATAAAACTGTATATTTTGGGTGTAGAAATCTGTAGCTCTAAATAAAATGTCACCCAAATTCACACTAACATGATCCTTTTTTGCCACACCACACTAGTGGGACTCAAGACTGCGTGCAGTATGCATGGTGTGAGAGATGTGTACCAGGACGCACATTCTCACGGCCTGTGGATTTGTATAAATTGGGAAACTTGTGTGGAAAGTGGTGTAGCACACTTTTTGTGTGTACACATGGTTTATACATTTGGCCCCAGCCAGGTATAGTCCAGCCAGGTATAGGCCAGGGTAACTGGTATTCACCAGTGCTCCTGTGTAAAACCTTTGGTACCCCTACTCATGATAGCAGTGGGGGACCTCTGTGTTTGAGCAGGGACATATAACATACAATAACATAATAATGAAATGTATGAAGGTGCTTGGCCATTTAGTGATTTATAGACAATTAAAAAGGCTTTAACATAAACTCGACATAGCTCACCACCAGTGTTGCCAGTAATGGAGAAATGTGTTAAATTTCGTTTTATTGGAATTTTCTGCAGCAGCATTCTGAATTATTTCTAATTCGCATATGGATTTCTTTGGTAGCCCAGTAAAAAGAGAGTTAAAAGTAGGCCAGTCTGCCCGTGATAAAAGTGTGTTTAAGCATTTCTGCGTCTTTCTCAATGAGAAAAAAATGTAAAGACCCCAGTGCAGATAGTTGAGGGATCCTCCTATCTTCATCGCACAAAGGTTTTCTATCCTCGCGGCTGTCAGCTGATAGGCGAGTGCTTTCACAGGCACCTGTGTGGGAGTCCAGCACATGTGCAGACAGATAATCAGCAGGCTCCACCAACCTACAGAATGGCTCCATAAAAAAAGATTGATAAGGACTTGATTGTAACGAGGGGCCCAGCAAAACAATATCTGGATGTGAAGATGTGGGAGATACTGAATACTTTTAACAATTTGGTGGCTAGATGGCAGGAGAACAGAGATTTCCAATAGCACCCTATTTCTCTCTATCCTGATCTTCATGTGTGTGTATACACTTCATGCTGTTTGCCAAGGGAAAATGCTCAGCAGGTTCTGTGCCCATAACATTATGATGAGCAAATGTTTGCTCGTTAATTATCAAAACATTATAGGTTTATTGAAGTACAACATTACCTCCCTTTCTCCTTTATTAAAAGATACACGCGCCCATTCAGTGTTTATTTTGTATAGGATAATTCCTTTTCACAAGGGAAGTGACCATTCAATTCCAACATAGTGTTTTATGAAACAACAACAAAAACAGTTTAAATGATTGGTGCCATGAACATAATATACTGGTCGCCATTTTTAGCAAGAAAGATGCAGTGAGAAATACTGCAAAGACAGCAGTTGCCAAACCATATACCATACATGGTCAAGTGACATCTGACATCTGTGTAGCCTGGGTAAACCCATCCCCCACGTGACCTGCTCTCAGACCTGTTCTCAGTCACTATGACTGGGACTGAGAGAGCAGGTCACGTGGGGGCTGGGTTTACCTAGGCTAACATCTGTGTGGCAGTCGATCCTTCTTAAAACCAAAGTGGGTGAATGTGTTTTTTGAAAATATCTTGAAGCGATTTCATTCATAAAGACTTTAGCGTGATTTCTTTCAGCAATAATCAAAACCAGTACTTCCTGAAATCAGGCTAATTGAAAAATGAATAGGCAGATTCCCTTTCGTGTGTGGAGATAGGTCCCCATAAAGCATTTATGCCAGTACACCATACTCCATTCAAGGTTATATGCAGATGATGAGATATGATGGGAATATAGCAGGGAATAAATGCAAACAGATAAACAGATAGACCCACTGATAAATTATACAATGCTATGATTCTACCTTTTGCCTCCATAGAGCTGCACTCCAATGTGCACTTTTTGATGCGCTGGCTGTTAGAAAATTATCTGTCTTGTCATGATTGACTTCGTGTGAAAGAACAAAGAACATCACCATATCTACACTGTGTCTTATCACTTTTTCAATCTCTGTTTATCACACATTTGAATGCTTAAGAACCTTAGCTGCCATAGCTCTGATATCCTTACTGCATCACCATGGAGGCTGTCCATTTTATCTTGCCTTTGACCTTGACATGTGATAATAGCGCCATAGGCAATGTTAGTTATACAGATAATCCCAGTTTGAAGGATGTGAACATGGAAATATTCTTTTGTAATGCTGTCTTGGTGTGGCCGACTGCTGCTGTCTTTACGCTATCACTAGGTTTGATACGAGCTACACTTTTATACAAAAACATGACAAAGATCATGAAACATTGTTATTTCCCACTTAATATGAGGGGCTTTCAGGAGTTTTCACACTCTTCACCATTTTCACAGATAGTAACTAACCACTTTCAAATGTATCATCAGCTGCTTATAGGACTGATGCTATTGTCAGAAAGAAAAATCAATGGATGTGTCTTGTTCAAACAGGCTAACAGCTGTACTTGCAATGTGTGTGTCAGGGACGGATCTCTCTCTCTCTCTCAATTCAATTCAAAGGGGCTTTATTGGCATGAGAAACATAGGTATACATTGCCAAAGCAAGTGTAAAATGAAAACAAAAACAAAAGCAAAAATGTGCGTACAGTTAAAGAGATAGGAGAATAAAGAAGTGTAACATTGCACTCAAATATAATATACATAAGCGTAGTTAACTTAAGCATGGGCATACAATAGAAGATCTCTAAAGTGTGTAAACAGCTGTACATAAGAGTATAAACATTAACTTAAAAGGTGCAAAGAGAAAATTGTGCTTGATGGTTGTTGAACGAAATATATACAAGTAAGGGTATGGATGAATGAAAATACAAAGTAGACTCTGTAGTTAAAAATTATATATACAAATACAAATAAACTTGGAACTTGTGTAAACACTGATTTTGTTCGTATTAGAGGTATTTAAAGCTATACAGCAGAATCTCTCTCTCTCTCTCTCTCTCTCTCTCCATATCACAACATCATGATTATTGCATGTGGGTAAGCCAAGAGTAAATTGGGCTTAAGTGTGTCAAGGACTTCAGGACCAACGCTCGTTGATTGAAGTGCTGGCTGGCCGTCCCTCCTCTCTCTCCACCCAGTATGCAACAGATGGCCTTCCTCAGGGTCACTCAGATGATGGTCTACAGTTGAAAGAGTAACACGGAGCTGTCCAAAAGGCCCTGATAACTGACATTCTTGAATATTGTAGCCCACTGTACTCAGCAGCATTAGGTACACATTGAATTATCCCTCACCACAATAAGGAGGTGCTTGTCTGAATTGATTCTGATCAACCAATATAGACTTACTGGATGTGGTAGTAAACCATTAGTAATGCTGAACTTGAGGTGGAACCAACTGAGATACTGCACCTCAAAGCAATACAGTTCAGTGAACTGAATGAGCACACAGCACACCGATATTGTACTGGCGTTTATTTCAGGCAGTAAGGTTATTTGCAGAGATTTTTATAAAGCTCGAAACTGAAACATTGATCTGTTATTTTTGGAATCTCCATAGTTTCTCCCAGTTGCTTTGGATCTCCACAGCAACGGTATCATCATCGTCCCTCCCATGTTAATGATCAGACAGAGGAAATGATCGCCCATGGCTGTGATTGGCACTCACTGCATCAGGCCAGATAAGCCAGGTGTGACATCACAGGAGTGGTGGCCATGTTATGATGTCTCTCCCTCGCCAACCCCCGGGCCCTCAGCTCAGACAGACAGACAGACAGATAGACGGTAGAAGAGAGAGGAGGACTGACACAGGACAACTCATATACACTCCATTTTTTCTATATTTGAGAATCCGGACTCTTTTGGATGCTGCTCTGGAATGTAACAATGACCCGTGTCACTTCCTTGATCTGTCTTCTGGCTTGTCTGGTAAGTTGGTCCGTCTCAATCAACAATATTTCTTTGTTAGGGGTGCAGTGCTGTGGTCAGTGGTGTACTCTAATATATGAATATGCTGCTTTTAACACTCAAGAACATAGACAGTGTAATAACCTCACAGTGGATTACGACCACTCTCATCTTCTTCCAGTATTACCAGTTTATAATATCTCTGGAGAATGTGACTACTGACTGTCTTTCCTCCGGACTACATGGGCTGTGCAGGCGAGCCACTGTTTTCGTTCTTTGTAGTGAGTGATGATAAAGTTTACTCACTGGTCAGGGTCCAGGAACATTTCTGCCAATTTTGGTTCATGTCAAACGAGTGAAAAAAGAGAGATAAAGTAATTGAACCTTGAATTGATTATTGCCCTGGGTAAGAATTCCATTCAACTATCTTCAACTCTGCTCTTGATAAAGGTGTGACTATCTGGAAACTGGAAAGTCACTTTGTAAGACCTTGTTTTATTGATGTGTATTTCCAATGTTTTGTTTACTACAAATAGCAATAATCTGGCAATTGTTCCCAGAGGTGGACTGTGATTTTATTCCAACCTTGAACAGACAGTATATCTCTCCATTTTATTGTCTCTACAAGGTTAAGGTAACTTGTTTATATGGCAGGACACAGTACAGTTTTAAGGATATGATGGCATTGATAAGGCATTTTATGAATAACGGCTTCAGATTATTATTTTTTGGAACATAACCCTGTTGCCGATTTGATTGAAATTGAGAAAACTTGATTGTTCAAAATGTTGCTCAATTACAGCACATTTTTGATTTTATCCTGTGGATTTTCTTTTGGTTTCATAAGCCCAAGAGTTAGGAGCATTTTCTCAACCCTCTGATGAGAATGTAACACTTGTCACGATTGAAATACAAAAAAGGTTTCCCAATTTCCCAATCATTTCCTAGAAAGGAACTGTTAATTTCTTGGGAAGTTTCTTGGAAAGATGAAATTATGTACTCAAAAAGAAAATAGAGAGTTTAATGGCAGTTGGTAAGTTAGAATAGAAAGTAACTAAAATAAATAAAGAGTTCAACTAATTAAGAATTCAACAAATAACTATGTTATATAATATGAATAACAACTTCTGACTCTCCCAATTTTTTATAAGAAATAGTTAATAGTCCTGCAGTTCTTTCCAGGAATCTTCTTTCCAGTATCTTATCGACTCGACCACACTGCTTACATTTTCTATAACTACTACAAAATGTCATGCTTCTTTCCAGGAAACGCCCTAAGAAATTAACAGTTAGGACATTATTCAGAGATTGTGGAACCAGAAAATAATAAAGCATTATATATATATATATATATATATATATATATATATATATATATATATATATATATATATATATATATATATATATATATATATATATATATATATATATATAAGCTTCTTTATTTCAAATGAGAAAAGTGTTCCCTTTCATTACAGTTTTCCCTAATGTGATTCTACAATTTTCCCTATGTGATTGTGGAACCAGAAAATAATAAAGCATTATATATATATATATATATATATATATATATATATATATATATATATATATATATATATATATATATATATATATATAAGCTTCTTTATTTCAAATGAGAAAAGTGTTCCCTTTCATTACAGTTTTCCCTAATGTGATTCTACAATTTTCCCTATGTGATAGTGTTTCTCTATCTCCCACCCAGGTCCTGTCTGAGGCCCAACATGAGCCGGGCTACTGTGGCTTCTATGAGGAGTGTGGGAAGAACCCCGCGCTGGGAGACCAGCTCATTCCTGCTATCGTCCCCTGTGTCAACTACAGCCCAGCCCGATACCTCACCGGAGAACACTACAAGAGACTCCAAGAGGTCAGTAGATCTGCGTGGTGTTTTTTTGCTGGAAGTAGAAAAGAGGCAGAGGATAGATAGGGCACACTAAAGGATGGGGATGGATGTATAGGCCTGGGGTGTCAAACTGATTTTAGTTTATGGGTCTCAAGTAGGCCAGACAAAGAAAATCAAATAACCTAAACCTATTGTATTTTTGTATCCTAACATTTCCTCCTAACCAAGAGTGGAGTTTGTAAGATAGTTGAATGCAAAGTAATTTATAGCTAAATAAATTTGTGTAACCTATAACACATTTTCCAGTTTATTTTAGTGTGAAAAATTACAGGCACATTTTAAGATTTGTATTATTATTATTATTATTATTACTTTTATTATTATTATTATTATTATTATTATTATTATTATTATTATTATTATTATTATTATTACTATTTTTTACATATGTTATCTCAGCTACCATATTGGCCTATCAAACAAATGATAAAATCTACTGTCTGTAACTGTGCATTACAATTGACGGCAACTGTCTGATTCTCTATATTCAAGCCTGCTGAAAATAGTTTAGCATTTATGATGAATACAGAAAACATAAATATTCTACTTAATATTTCACATGCTCCTGAAACCTGCCAAGTGCATCACATTGGATTGAAGGACTTCTCAGTGAAATTTTCACACTTTGCAAAGTCAGCCTGTGGGTCAGATTGGACCCTCTGGCGGGTCAATTCTGGCCCTCGGGCCATCTCTTTGACACCCCTAGTATAAGCACATAACAAATAACCCTATACTTACTGTATGGCTGAAGATTGAAGGGGAAACAGGAGGACATTTAATAATAAAAATGTTGAGTGAAAGCAGGGAGGAGATTGTGGACACATCGAGAAGTGAGGCTGGTTTCTGAGGCAGTTGAGTCACAGCATAGCACCTTGTTCTTGCTGCAGGTGTGCCCCATGCTGGACCAAGGAGAGAACAACACCTTTGCCTGCTGCTCATTAAATCAGCTCAGGTCCCTGGAACTGAGTCTGACCCTGTCCAAGGCCGTGCTGATCCGCTGCCCGTCCTGCGCCGACAACTTTGCCCACCTGCACTGCATCAACACCTGCAGCCCCAACCAGACCCAGACAATCAAAATCACAAAGACCATGAACGTCACCTACTTGGGCAAGGAGAGGGAGGTCGTGGTCGGCTACGAGGCATTCCTCTCCACCCCCTTTGCGGAGGGCTCGTTCCAGTCATGTAAGAGCGTCAGGATCCCCGCCGCGGGAGGCTTCGCCATCGCCACTATGTGTGGCCGCTATGGTGCCAAGCTGTGTACCGCGCAGCGCTGGTACGACTTCCAGGGAGACTCCAGCAACGGCTTGGCCCCACTGGACATCGATTTCAGGCTCATACCGGAGGGAGTCACAGAGGGATTGCCAGAGGGTGTGGTGCCCTACAACGGGCGTGCCCTGAAGTGCAACGAGACGACGCCCTCTGGAGGACTGGTCTGCTCCTGCCAGGACTGCCAGGAGTCCTGCCCGGCTATGCCCAATCCTCCGCAGCCCGCAGGACCCTTCATACTGATGGGCACAGACGGCTTCCTGGTGGTTGCTAGCAGTTTACTCGGTCTCCTGCTACTCTCCTTCCTGCTGTACCTGTCTGTCTCTTTCTTGTTGAAGAAAGGAAGGAAGGATGCAGAGAAAGGAAGAGGAAAGGGGAAAGGCAAGGACCAGAATGCCAACGTTGTCCCACAGAAGCTCATCGATCCGTCCGAGGTGACGTTTGCTGACAGGAACAGCCTGGCCGCTCAAGAGTTCCTGGGCTCTATGTTTCGGACATGGGGAACTTTCATGGCCTCACATCCCCTCAAGGTTGGTTTCTCAAGGTTTTAAATTGGCCAGTGGGATATACTGTACTACATGCAGGCATTATTAAATAATTCCACAGTTGTTTTGACATTAGCACCGTGATTGAAATAGAAACTGGTTGTCAATGTGTGGTTTCTTGTCATGAACCGCCTCATTTGTTCATTGTCCATCTTCATTCAAGGTGCTTCTGCTATCTGCCATAGTTGTGGCTGCCTTCGCTACTGGCCTTATGCATATTGAGCTCACCACCGACCCCGTCCAGCTGTGGTCTGCTCCCAACAGCCGTGCCCGCAGGGAGAAGGACCTCCACGACAAATACTTTGACCCGTTCTTCAGAACCAACCAGCTGATCTTGACAGCGCCGGGCAGAAAAGGTCACATCTATAACTCTTTGTTGTTTGGACAGCAGAACTTCAGTGGCATTGTCTCCAAAGATCTCATTATTGAGCTGCTGGAGCTCCAGAAACGGATACAGGTAAAGACCGTATAACCAGAGTTGCGTGTTGCCAGTATGTATTTGTATCGTGTATTATATCAGAGTAAGATTTGATCTAATTGGAAACATCAAAAGCCATTCAAAAGTTTGATGCATTGCTGCCTCCACTATCCTACATCTATTCATAGGACATAAAGTTCTGGTCTGATGATCTGAACCGCACAGCGAGTCTGAAGGATGTGTGTTTCGCCCCGCTTAACCCAACCAACAACTCCCCGACGGACTGTGCAGTCAACAGCCTGCCCCAGTACTTCCAGAACAGCGTGGACAACCTCAACCAAAAGGTCAACATGACAGAGTTAGGAGTGACCCAAGAGGTGGACTGGAGAGACCACTTCATCTACTGCGTCAAGTAAGGAGGAAATACAATGGTTGACCAATTCTTTTGATCAAAATGAAGTGGAAGAAATGACTGTGTGACTGCAAACACATCTTGAAATCACTCTACCCCCATCTCTTCTCCAGCTCCCCCTTGTCTTTCAAAGACATCACTGATTTAGGTATGAGCTGCATGGCTGACTATGGAGCTCCAGTCTTCCCCTTTCTGGCTGTGGGAGGTTATGAGAGTGAGTGACTTTCAGTACCATCACTGTATTCACATTATCCACCCATCAGCACACTACACACAACAAGGCTTACTAAACAACATTGACACATGCTCCCACATTGCTCACCTGTCTCAGATGAGGACTACACCAATGCTGAGGCTCTCATCCTCACCTTCTCCCTCAACAACTACGCTCGCGACAACGTCAAGTTCAAAGTGGTGCTGCAGTGGGAGAAAATGTTCCTGGATATCGTCCAAGAGTACCAGAAAGACCCTAACACCAACTTTACATTTGCATACATGGCAGAGGTACTGTAAATATTACGTAATCGCATAATTTATCTGTTGCATACCGCTAATGAAAAACGCAGACAATTAGATTCGACTCTGGTGTCACCTGATAAGAAATTGATCAGACTTATCAGAAATAGATTTCAGTGGAGATGGGATGGCTGGACAGCGAACCTATTGGCTGTAACTGTTACTAAACAATAACCACACTGATAAAGATCTGCTGCTTCTGCATTTCCAAAGGTGTTTTGAGTTGTAAAAATTGTCCAATTTCCAATCCACCTCTCTCCCCCTCCCTCTCTTCTTTCCTCAATTACTAACTCATTACTCATTTTACCCATCTCTCCCCCTCTCTCTCTGTCCTCTCTCTCTGTCCACAGAGGTCTCTGGAGGATGAGATTAACAGGACAACAGCCGAGGATATCCCCATCTTCATGATCAGCTATGCGGTGGTCTTTATTTACATTGCCGTGGCCCTGGGAGAGTACTCTTCTTGGAAACGCATACTGGTAAGACTCCATGGTCTTAACTTGACTACTATCCCTTATTTCACAGGCCTCCGCATTTAAGCTGTTGTTACTTAACCTGGATGTGAGACGCACTTAAGAAGACTTACCTTCAGCCTATAGGGCAGTGGTTCTCAAACATTTTCATGTCACCGTATTAGAGTAAAGGGTCCTTGACTGTCAAGGACCCTTTAATCTAATACGGTATTTATTTATTTTCAACTGATGGATTCCCAGATTGAGGACCCCTAAACTGACACAAATTAGACCACGGACCACCATTTGATCAGATTTTGTCCCAGGGCCCCCCTCCCCATCAATCAGCCTAATGACCCCAACACCAGGCACCTGCAAGACAGGGCCAGCAGGAGAGTGGGAGGGTCATCACACTTTTAAATGTTTTATTACAGAAAGTGTATGAAACCTAAAATAATCATACCTTCTTTCATTGTGTTACTTATGGTTGGAATTCTAGTGAAAATAAACCCCCTCAAGGACCCCACTTTGAGAACCACTGCTATAGCAACATACAGTAGGCTACCTACTATAAACACACTGGTATACAATATGTTCCTGTGTATGTGACATCCTCACCCATACATATTACATACTACATGTAATAATATGTAATATGTATGGGCGAGGATAAGACTGATAGTACTTATCACGTATATGATAAGAGAGTAGATAGTATGCCTATGTCAGCTTTATAAAAAACACCTGCTTTTACTGCCCTTGTACTTATACAATACAACATGATGTGTAAGCAATAGATAAGGAAAAATGTCAGCCAAAAATGAATGAATATACATAACGGGCCCTTATCTCTGCAGGTGGACTCTAAGTTCCTGGTGGGTCTGGGTGGGATCCTGGTGGTCGGCTGTTCTGTCCTGGCCTCCATGGGCTTCTATGCCTGGATCGGCATCCCCTCATCGCTGGTCATCCTGCAGGTCGTCCCCTTCCTGGTGCTAGCTGTCGGAGCGGACAACATCTTCATCTTCGTGCTGGAGTACCAGGTGTGTGTGTGTGTGTGTGTGTGTGTGTGTGTGTGTGAGGGGCATTGTTTTGGTCAATTTGCAAGATAAATGTGTCATTTTCTATGACTAAAAGAGTGTTACATGTGCTTTTACTTACAGAGAGATGCACGGAGGCCCGGTGAGAGAAGAGAGGAGCAGATCGGTCGCGTCCTTGGAGACGTAGCTCCCAGCATGCTCCTGTGCAGTATGTCAGAGTCTGTCTGCTTCTTCCTTGGTAAGAATGTTGGCATACAGAACATAACATTTTTAAACAATGATAAACCTCACTAATAACAATGAACAATGAGTGCAATAGGGAACACATGGTGGCAAACACTATTGTCTATCTATTCCCTGGCGTCATTCCATCCCATCCAATCAATTCTGTACACACAATACATTCAGGCGGTGTCTCGTCATATGACGCGTGGTCAATGGGACAGCATGGGGGAAATCATCCCGTTCTCCCTATTCAGCATAGTTAGCATTTAGCTGCTAGCCCAGCCCAGGCAGACAGGATCGGGGATTCAACCGCCGCAGTAAACGCACATCTGAACAGACGTCTATGTACCTGCTGTTGAATCCCCAATCCTGTAGTGTAGAGCCACAGCACCGTCCTTTGCTGAGTCAGCCCATTGAGATATATGTTTTTGTCCCCCCACCGTCTAGTCTTGCGCACCAGCTGTAGTAACATTTTGTGGGCGTTCCCACACAGACCGACTGTATCTATTGAGGTGCAGGAGTGATGTGGGTGATTCAGGACATCTCATGAAGAGCATGGATGCTAGATGTTAAAGAGACAGACCATAATAAATATGACAGCTTACACACCCTGTTTCAACCAATAATATAACAATTGGGATGAAAGGATCATGTTTTTGTTCAACTCTAACCATGTCTATGCACTGCTACCCCAGGGGGTCTGTCCACCATGCCAGCAGTGAAGTCCTTTGCTCTGTACGCGGCTCTGGCTGTGCTCATGGACTTCGTGCTGCAGATGACAGCCTTCGTGGCTCTGCTGTCCCTGGACGCCCGGCGACATGATGACAACCGCTGCGAGCTGCTGTGCTGCGTGACCGTGTCAACCAAGCGTCCCAACGAGGCCAACGAGGGCTTCCTGCTGCCCCTCATGAGGAAATACTACGCCCCTGTCCTGCTGCACCCTGTCTCCAGGGTCATAGTGGTAAGGGCATGGCTCATTGTTGTGAGAATCAAAAGTATGATACATGAACTTCATTGAAATCCAACGAAATAAACCTAAAATCATACTGGTTCTCCATTGAATTTACTCTAGACGTATAGACATGTCAACTAGGTGCTTGTAGAATATTCTCATCATTCGGTGCTCTGTGTTCTCTCCAGATGGTGGTCTTCATCTTCATGTTATGTAGTTCTGTGTTCCTGATGTTCCATGTGACCGTGGGTCTGGATCAGGAGCTGGCTATGCCTAGGGTGAGTGAGTATGAGTGTCAGATTCAAACTGCTCATGACTTCCCTGTCTCTAAATGACTGGTCTATGTCACCTTACTGATAGCATTTTTGTTTTTGGTGCAGGGCTCCTATATGCTGGATTATTTCGCATACCTGTACAAATACTTTGAGGTGGGGGTCCCAACGTATTTCGTAACAACAAGGGGCTTCAACTTCACTACTACGGAAGGCATGAACGCAGTCTGCTCCAGCGTGGGTTGTGATCAGTTCTCGCTCACGCAGAAGATCCAGTATGCCACCGACTACCCTGAACTGTGAGTACATTCATAAGCAGAATCTGGACAGGACGAAATGTAGCCCTACTTGAGACAAGCTGTACACTTCATAACAGACTGCTACACACAATCAAACTCTGTTGTGGTTGTCGTCCTTCACATCACACCATGACTTTCCCTCCGACACAATCCTTGAACCTGCTGATATCCTCACAGCAACCTTTTACATACTGGCCAATCAGATCAGTTAATGATCAACTCAGTTACGTGAACAGCATTCAGCAGGAAAAACTGCCTCTAAATGATAACGCTACTGTCCAATTGAAGGGGCTTTTTTTCCCTTCCTCAAAACAAGGTAGCCAGGCAAGCCAGACAAATGAATAGGGCTTGTTACTGCATTTCTGTCTGGTAAGTGCTGTATCTTACAGTGTGGAAAAGGGGTTGTTTTGATGCATACATAGATGCAAGCCCAACCCAATTATATGAACCATCATGCTGACACAGCTAAATGTCTTGTTATGATCTAGCATCTCTCAGTCTCAACCATTTACAGTACTATATAGATGACTTGAAGGGGATAGTGAGTAATGGGAATTTATACTATTATTCACCACCACCACAACAACAACAACAACAACAACAACAACAACAACAACAACAAAAACACACTATTTAAGATGAGGAGGATTATGGATCAGTGCTCAGGGCCACGCATGCCAACTCTGTAGGGGTGTAACTAACGGTACACAAAAATCCCCAGTCAGTCTCAATCTGACAAAATATAATTTTTAGTGTACAGCCAGCAAACCTCAAAGGAACTGATACAGGTACCAACCCCATAATATGTCTGTGTGGGAATTCTTTCTAAATTCGGTACAGCTGCACCATTCGGTACCTATTTTCGATACAAATACGGTACTGTACGGTACCGTTATGTGTACCTTTACACCCCTACAGCAATGCAATACCTGGTTTATGGCTGCCAGTATCACTTGCTGATAAGCAAAGGGCAAAGCAATTCTGAGAAGCAAATTTCCAAAATGTAATCAAAGTGGGTAACCATTAAAATTACAGGCCAATAATTACATAGTAATGACTGGAAATAATTGAGACGTAGTTATTCTGCTATATTCTGCTGTAAGGTGACATCACCTGGCACCAAAGATCAGCCAACAGCATAGATGACCATTTCAATATCCCGCTTTTCATCATTAGATGTCAGGCTTTACACAGATTTGGATTTGGGGTTTAGTTACTCGTTAACTTCAGTTGGAAACATTCTGGCTGTTTGGTTTGGAGTCAGTCCAAATCCTTACTCGGAATGAATCCAATTGAATTCAAGTCAAGTTTATTTGTGTAGGTGAATCACTGTTTGCAGTCTCAAAGTGCTCCACAACGCCCTCAACTGAGAAGAAGGGAAAAACTCCCATGAAAACCCAACAACTTCTTCAGTAATGTGAAGCAATAGTTCTTAAGTGGGACAAAAATAACGCAGAGTTTACAGACTCTTTATCATTATGACATGTCAACATGGAGAGCTTGTATCCAGTTTATAGGCTATTTATCATCAGCACGTCAACATGGAGAGACTGTATTCTGACTGTATTTCTGCCTCTGCCTGTTTAGATCCTACTTGGCTGTTCCTGCTAACTCCTGGGTGGATGATTTCATTGACTGGCTGAACCCTGGATCCAAATGTTGTCGTCTATACACCCTTGGTCCTAATGCTGGAAACTTCTGCTCTGCAGACGAATGTGAGAATTACTGCTGCTTAGTACTTTTTATGTCGATTTCAATGTCCAGTACACAAGATTCAAGATTCAAGATTCAATAGTTTTATTGCCATATCAACCAAAATTGATTGGAATTTGTCTTGGCATGCTCAACAGACAAAACAATCACAGTAACAGACCATGAGAGACAGACAATACAACTACACATCTGCTGCAATGTATAAAAAGTAGGAACATGCAATCAAAAACAACTGCAAAATGCAAAACAGTATGCAATACAGTGTACAGTGCAGGGTAGGCACAGGCGGCTAGTGCAACAAAAAAAGTGCACAATGCATTAAAGTGTCTGGTGCATTAAAAGACCAGGGAGTAAAATTAAGTTGGGGTGGTGAACTGAACTGAGGAGGAGTTAAGGGCCCTCACTGCTTCAGGGTACGAGCTGTTACGCAGACGAGTGGTTCGGCATTTGATGCTGCGTACTCTTCTTCCCGAAGGAAGGGGGGCAAAGAGAGCATTGGCTGGATGGGAGGGGTCCCTTATTATCTTCAGCCCTAGCTTCAGTATGCGCTCGTTATAAATATCGGATAATCTCGGCAAATCCTTACCTACGATCTTCGATGCCGTTTTCACGACCCTGTTCAGCTCACACCACTGTGACACCCATTCTATAAGCAGCAGTAACAGTTTTACATAATTCTCTGTGTGAAAAAAGACACAGACTGTTGACACCAGCTCTTCTCCCACGTCTCCGCAGCTGCTATTCTTTGCGGGCGGAAGTGCATGACTACTCCCCCTAATGGCGTCCTCAGGCCCAATGAGGCCCAATTCAACCGCTTCCTCCCTGACTTCCTGGGTAACAGGCCTGACCTGCAGTGTCCCAAAGGGTGAGTACTGCAGTTTCACACAAAAACAAACATCACTACATCAGAACAGCATTCAAGCAAAATGTCCATGTTGTCTCACCTCTTATTGTCTCTCTTCTAACAGTGGCCTCGGAGCCTATGACAAGGCTGTGGTGAGAGATGAGAGTGGTGATATTATAGGTAAGGAATCAGCCCAAATCATCATGCCGAATCGATACAGTCAAAGATGTGATATTATTTTAGATGAAAATGGTGCAAGTATCTGAACTTAACTTGACCCCCGTCTCCCTCCGCTACCCAGCCTCTCGGTTCATGGCTTACCATTCGCCTCTGACCACCTCTAAGGAGTTCACTGCAGCGTTGCAGAAGGCCAGAGAGCTGGCACACAACATCACCATGGGCATGAGGGACATACCGGGCACCTCGCCCGACTTTGAGGTCTTTCCCTACACGTATGTACTCACACACCCAGTCTCTTTTTGCTTTTCTTCACATCATCTTGGGCTGTTTCTATTGAGCTGTGCCTCAAAACTATGAAAGGTTGTGCCAACTACTAAGTCCTTTCTGAACATTGCTGAACCTTGTGTCTCCCTCCTCTGCCATCCAGGGTGACGTATGTATTCTATGAGCAGTACCTGACTATTGTGCCAGAGGGACTGTTCATCATCTCAGTGTGCCTGCTGCCGACCTTTGTGGTGTGCTGTCTGCTGCTGGGCATGGACCTTCTGTCCGGCCTGATCAACCTGCTCACCATCGTCATGATCATCGTGGACACCGTTGGTGTCATGACACTCTGGGGCATCGATTACAACGCAGTGGCCCTCATCAATCTGGTCACGGTAAGCGCAGGGCTATGATTAGAATAAGTGACATTTTTTCCTGAGTCTTGCAGACATTAATCTGGGTTATAGATCCTATATTTCGATTGCAGTTTTCTGATATTGAACCAAAAGGACAGAGGTTTGGGTGTTAAAAAGAAATCGGAGAAATCTTTACCCTAAATATGGGCCATGGTATTATAGTTGCTTGTTTGTTTCTAAATAATAAGAGTGATCCTATCTGGTCATTCCTTGCTTCACTCAATTATAATACACGAAGGTGTAAAAAGAAAATAACTTTTTTTGCTCTTTCTATATTCTCTTCAGGCGGTGGGCATCTCTGTTGAGTTTGTGTCCCATCTGACAAGATCCTTCGCCCTCAGCACAAAGCCCACACATGTGGAAAGGGCAAAGGAGGCTACAGTCAACATGGGCAGTGCGGTCAGTAGATCTATACAGCAATCTAGACACAGATATTATTACTGTGTCAAAAATCATTTTGAAGCAGAAAACAAAAAACAAATGCACAAAATATTCACTGTTTGATATCCACCATGAGTGCTGCCTGAGTTGATGGTATTGTCTTTGTATCCTAAAGGTGGTTGCCGGTGTTGCTATGACTAACCTGCCAGGTATCATAGTGCTGGCATTCGCCAAAGCCCAGCTCATCCAGATCTTCTTCTTCCGGTTAAACCTGGTCATCACACTGCTGGGGATGGCTCATGGACTCGTCTTCCTCCCTGTGCTGCTCAGCTACATTGGTATGTATGTCTGTGTGTGTGTGTGTGTGTGTGTGTGTGTGTGTGTGAGAGAGAGAGAGAGAGAGAGAGAGAGAGAAAGAGGGAGGGAGGGGCAGATACATAAAAGTCTGGACTAGTCAGAAATGGCTGTAAAATGGAATCTTTTTTCTAATGCATCAGGTCCTGGTGTGAACAAGGCAGTGCTTCTGCAGCTCCAGCAGGCAGATCAGGCCAAGGCCAACCAGGAGCTTGAACTGAGGAGCAGAGCTAAGCAGGTCTATGACAACTTGAGCTACGAAGACAATGAGAAGAAACAGGAACCAGACTCCATCTCCATCAACTCTACCACAGAAAGCGGCAGACCTTCAGAAATGATAACAAATGAGCAGATGGAGAAAGAGGAGATTGACCGTTTTTGAGCACCTAACAGCGGGACAAACTGAACTTATTGTTTTCAAACTCTTAAATATACAGTATACCTCCATAATGAAAGGGGCAAGGATGGACCAAGAAAAGGACAGAGATAACAAGCACAGTGTTATATGGCCTTCATTTGACTTTACATGGAAATAATCAACCATGGCTATGTACCTCAGTCAGGAATGCTTTGGTGGGACCGAAGATTGCAACACACAACTGTGCAATATTTCTGAACAAGCAAAGAGCGGACTACTGGAATGAGCCAAGAGCAGGAAGAGCCACACTACTGTAGATGTAGTGAACAGTGAATGAAGATGCTCTGACTTTCCTGTCTCAACATCACTTTTCTCACTTGCACCGGCGGTGCAGCTAGCCAGGAGTCTTTCAATTGCAGAAGTTGTCCATTTACAGATATGGTAGACAATAAGCTTGACTTAGTCATTTTGTACTTTTGGGATGGTTGTGAGCTAAACATGTTTATTTAATGTAATTATTTTGTATGTTTGAATGTTTTACATTAGCACTGTGCTTAGGGTGATTTAAAGGAACAGACACACTCCAGCATTTAATATTGTAGTTCTTCCAATAGCACTATTGAGTGTAAAATGTAAAATCAGTCCAAAAAATATTAAATGTGTTTATGTGAATGGAATCCTTAAATTCTTTTTTTGGCATCTTAGTTTTCTATGATAGTTGTCAAATACCTAATGGGGCACCAATATCCATTACAATTCAATAGTATATTTCATCAGGTCCAGATGGACTTCTTAATTTTGTACTTAACACCTATGTGAAGCCAATTCAATGGCTTTGAGGCCATTTAAACCTGGCACTAACATGTGTTTTCTGTGATCAGATTGCAATCGGATAGTGCTTGACTACTTGAAAGTACAGGTGTAAACGCCCCCAAGACACACTGAAGACGGATTGCGATCTGATCGGCCAAACCACCTCCGGAGGTGGTCAGGGACGCACTGTGACCACATTGAACACAAGTGTAAATGCAATGTGTCCTCTCAATCCGCATACTGCAACTGTATGCGGATTGAGAGGATCTGATCACCCAAAACGCATGCCAACGCCAGGTGTAAATAAAACCAGGCTAATGTGGTGAAGCACTATCCGATTGCAATCTGATCACAGAAAACATGTTAGTACCAGGTGTAAATGGCCTCTATGTGTCATCAAAGAAACATGTGCATCTTTCATGCATCTTTTCTTTGGCCGTCAAAATGAATGATTGGAGAACCGGGTTCAAGGGTTGTAGACTGGAGTTCAGTCCGACTCACCAAGCAACCAAATGTGAACAAGGAACAAGAGTTTAGTCAATAAGTATGGGTAGGAATTGTTGATGTGGAGGTAGACAGCAGTTCAATATTGAAGGTTAATCAACGTGTGGACTGGAGACCATGCCAGTACAACAGGATGCACACATTTTACAGAGCAACCTGGGCCTTTACAGGAGATTCCTGACTCGTAGCTGAAGCAGAACAATTATATGGTTTCAGATATAGGTGTGTTTGAGATGCTCAGTGTAAATGAGAAAATAAAGAGAAAAGCTACAGATGATGTATTATTACAGGAACTTGAGCAAAATGTCATAGTTTGGGTATTTCAAAATTTTGTTTTATTAACAATGCATCCCTTTGATAGGATTGTATGCTTCTTTAGGTCATCAATGCCCCCAAAACATACTGTACACATTATAGAAGGGAAACCACGATTCAGGCAAAAAAGAAAAAAAAATCTTTTTAAATTATAATACAGTCTTGAGGAAAAAATATAAATAACTTTTTTCTTCTCTGGTTGAGCTCACTCTATGGTACAGACATATAATAAATAGATCGGATCTGACATCACTCAGCTGATCTATGAATCATCTCTCTACGAGTCCATTTGTGTAGCAGCATTATAGCAAAAACAAGCCAATGGAAACAGATCCCCCGTTTCCCTGGAAATCTTTTACAAATCCTTAAATCATCGCACAACCCCCCCCCCCCCCCCCCCCAATCCATCTCAGCCAATGATAAACAGTGATATTGCATTGTGAAAACGATTCAGGGATAATTATATTCCTGCAATGTAATGGCAGCAATTCATGGCAACCTATCTTAAAAAAAGTTTTACAAGGGATTGAAAGACATTTTGTAAGGTGACATTACAACTTTACCATGCTATATGCACATGCAGTGGAGGTGAAGCACAGAGGTAAGTAGGCTTAGAATGGACAGCTGCTGGGCTTAAGCAAGATAGATTTTTAGAAAAAGTGTATGAGCAGAGGTTGGTACTATGTCTGTAATGTCATTCTACAGAATGGAGGTCAGATAAATGGTACAACAGAGCACCTTTCCGAGGATCAAGCCACCTCCTGAGAATTCCTAAAACCACAAGCTTAATAATAATAATAATAATTATGCAATGGTTGAAGAAAAAACATTTAAGGTCCTAATCAAGTAAAGGATGGCATAAACTAGCTAAAATGGCATGCTGTTCTCCACATGTACTGTGTAAGGGTGGGGTGTGTGTGTGTGTGTGTGTGTGTGTGTGTGTGTATACTGCTTAAGAAAATACAACACTAGTGACGTCTGATTGTCTGAGATATAAGAAATATAAAAGTAAATTGGCTGTCAGTGCTGATAAGAGGCTACAGGTAGTAGGAAGTGGTGAAGCGAGAGAAGCGCAGCGCAAATCTGGCTCTAGCAGATTGAAGGTTTGGGGTGGGAATGGGATATGAACCTGGAAGGCTCCAGATGGACCTTCTGTAGTGTTTTGTTTCATAAGGGGAAAAGAACATGGGGTCCAGGGAATCACTGGGTAGACACAACAACATGCCTTATTGGTTTCATAACAGAAAACACCACCTCTGGAAGGAGATAAATGTTGATATAAGGTTTTTCTTCTTCTTTTTTTTTTACACAGCGTGAGTCTTTGTCTTAATGATCCAGCGTGTCCTTAAGCGTACGTTGATGTATTATTGAGTGTTGCTTGAGATTGCCAACCCATCTGAAAACAGTATTTGGTTAAACTGCTCCCCCTTTTTCATTTAAAATAGTCTGAAACAGCATTAGGCGTGTTGGCTTCAATTTTGTTAACAGACAACGATGTCCTTTGTTTCCATCTCTGCCCTGCTAGAAGAAAGGCGAGTGGAGTGATGACCAGCTCCGGCTCATCCTTGGGCACGCTACTCTGTTTTGGAGCAACAGAAATATGCCAAATGTCTCCTGCCCCTCCTTGTTAGCCATATGTTTCTCTCAGTCTCACGCTCTCTCCGTGTATGTAGGGCGGTAGGACCAGGGCTGTGCAGAGAACATGAGGAGGGTGATCAGGATTCTGCAGGAGGGTCCGCCTCCTCTTCACCAGGTTTTGGTGGCTTTGTCAGGATTGCTTCTGCTTCGTCGTACATCTGAAAAAGATGTCAGAATAGAGATGTCAATTTTAAGCATGTTCCTGAACGGTCAATCGATTAATTGTAATTAAAATGCCAAATTTACCAAACAATACCAAATGCTTTTTTTTTTTGCTCGCTTTATTTCCACAGCAGCATATTGCATATTACCACAGCTTATAAAATATAAAAACGTATAAACATAAAAAACCCAATAAAATGTAACGTAGAAGCCTAGATATATTAAACACATTTGTGTTGGCTCTACCAGAGATGCTCACAAGTCATTTTTTGCAAGTCCAAGTCAAGTCTCAAGTCTTTGAGCTATATTCCAAGTCAAGTCTCAAGTCTCAGGTCACAAGTCCAAGTCAAGTCTCTCACGGATGAGCGTTCTATCATCTGCTGGATTCAGAGATCCATCCAGTCTGCTTAGAGCACTGCATAGCTAAAACTAAGGAATTCAAAGCATGTACTGTATTATCCTCACTCCTTTATTAGCATACTTTATCAGCATTGATTAGTTGACACTTGTCATTATTATTAGTAGAGCTTTCCTTAATGTTAATAAACACAAAAATAAAGATTGTTCACAAGTCCAAGTCAAGTCTCAAGTCTTTGAGGACAAGTCTCAAGTCACTAGGTGTGTGACTTAAGTGCGACTCAGGTCCAAGTCTCAAGGCCAAGTCCAAATCTCTGCATCACGCTGCATATAAGTGGCTACAACTCACTTTAAGTGTCGCAGCTCTTCCTCACAAACACTGAGCTGATGGTGCGCTGCTGCAGCTGAGACGAGGAGTGGTAGGGCATTGTGGTGGTGGTTGTGTGTGTACACAGAATAATCACAGAGTTTGCAGGTGGCATTATTTTCTCCTTTCTGTTTCGCTTCGCCCGTGTTATTTTGCAAAAGTTGCTCCTCCTCCTCTTTCTTTTCCCCCTCTTTCCAGACCTCGTGATGGCTGCTTCATCAGTTATATTGTGCCGGGGGCGCCCTCTGGCGGGTTCATTGAAACATACTTTGAAAATACACCATACTGACAGCTAGAATGTTATTAGACTACACGTCGTTTGATTGAGTCAATTTCAACGTGTTCGAGCAAATCCTTAACGATCAATCCATTGATGTTGGATGAATTGTTGACATCTCTATGTCAGAATAATAAGCACGGTGACAGACAATATCCTAAAAGGAATGGGGGAGAAGGAAGGAGGAAGAGTGAGTGATCTCTTACAGGCTTGAAGTGCACATCCTGGAAGAGTTCCTGTATGAAGCGTCTTGAGGCCAGGCGGAACATACAGTGAGATAGGAGGTGAGAAACCTCGGAGTACAGGCAGATGTCATCAAAAGCGTAGGGGAACTTCTCCTTTATCCTGAGAAGGGGGGAGAGATTTAACAGGTCTGTAAATAAACAGCTGCTACTGTTCCATTTCATGGCTATAGGTATATGCGTGTCTTAAAAAATGACTTCAAAGAATGACTGTGTGTTTCTGAAAAAGAGGAGAGCTTGATCGGTCTGTCTCGGGTTTTGGTTTTTGTTTGTGGTCATTTCTGGCATTGTCTTTCGTTAGATATTTGTACCTTGAGATAACTGCATATTAATGTATTGTCTGACAAATTAAAAGTCTCCAGTAAATGGTGTTTAAAAAAAAGAGGAGAGAGCTTTACGTCAGCAGTCCTGTCTCGTGGCCTTTGGTTCCTACAGAGGAGCTGAGGTTGACGATGAGGCGGAGCACCTCCTTCCTCAGCAGGACCCGGCAGGCAGGGGCGTCTTCCGATATCGCCTTGCTACCTAAAACACACACCACAGCCTGTAACTATCAGAGCCCTTGCTACTTCACACACGCAGTTAACATTCAACTGCAGTTTTATTCACAGGATTCAGGGATGCGATTGGGAACACAAAAAGCAGTAAAGAAATGATTTCCGATTTGAAATTGTTTTATTAAAAACAATGACAAAGTCTCGAAAACCCAGATCCATGGAGGATGTGGATATCTGCGGTCTTACCTATGACCATGTCACTCGGGGTGGGCGTGCTACAGACTGAGCCTTGCGACACGGCCGCATCGCTGCAGCCCGACACCCCAGAGAACTTGGACTGAGGCATCACCTCCAGACGATGGCCGCCCTGGCCTCCCCATGACGGGAAGTCGACATAGTCTGTCAGAGAGAAGGTGGTTACACTCTGCATGGAGGCTGTATAATGCATGTCCATGTGTGCGTGCGTGCGTGCGGGTGAATGTGTGTGCGCCCGCTCACCTGTCCGTGGGTGTGTGCTGTTGATCTGTGGCTGTGTGGGGTATCCGAGGACGATGGCTCCTACACAGTAGAGGCAGTTGTCTTCAGTGTGTTCCTGCAGCCCGGTCTCATCTGAACCCAGGATGTGGTTCTGGTTGTCCCCTCGGCTGCCTATCAGCTCGGAGATACTGAACTGCTGCTTCAGCAATGGGATAGGGGGGCGGTCACCTAAAGAGGGACAGATAACGGAGTGTCAGTGCACACCCACCGTTTGTAATCTCTTATCTCTCTCTCCATTTCCACCTCCTATCTCTAAAGTCCGTCCCTACCAACCGCACAGTATGCTTTTTTGTCTCAAAACTTCTCCGATATTTGTAATTTCTCAGGGCATTAAGTTTCCTTTACCATCTCCGTCGCCGAAGAGAAAGCGCTTCCTCTCGTCGGAGGGCGGGCTGATCCTCTGCTGAAAGTAGGGCGTGTCTCTGATGTGGAACATGTCGTTGATGTCAAAGGGCAGTGCTAGGCCAATGTAGTCATCGTTGCACCCATAGGTGGCGCTAGAGACCATGGAGCGAACTGAGGAGCAGCGGTGCAGGGTGCTCTGGTTGATGGGACTGAGCAACTCCTCCTTATCCAGGGAGGCGAAGCTCAGAGCCTTCAGAAACCTAGGGAGGGCAAGAGGAGAGGAGTGTGAGAGGGTCCGGGGGGAGAGACTGGGAGAGAAAAGGAACACGTGGAAAATGGGAAAACTGAGCAGAGAGTGAAAATGAAGTTGGGAAGACAAAAACAAGGGGCTCTAAAATAGCTACATAGCAAACTATCATAGCAGCAGGTAGGTACAGGTCACATACTTACCGCAGAATGTCGTCGTCCACCCCAAGTTTGATGTAATTGCCTTATTACAAAGCCCATTACCTGTTTGCATCATTTTAAAACACAGCAAAGCACCACAGGACCTAACGCCTACTACAGCCCTACAGGGAGAATATCTTCAATAGGAGGTAGAGGAATTCATATGAGGGATCCAAGACTAATGTGTCTCCTTGGAAGAGGAAGGCGTTGCATCAGGAAGGAATAACCAGCAACTCTCCTTTCTGGGCGGGATGGATCAGTCTCACTAAGGGGGCTACATCATGACTCAAAGCAATACCAACACCACTGTAGGCAGCAGTGCTGCTAGTAGCTACATCACTAATGAGGAGGAGTCACTGGGTTTGGCCGCACCCACCGCGGGACGAGGTTTCTGGACAGCCTGCGGAAGCGACTTATGTTGCTGGGATCTGGACAGGTACCCCTCCTATCATATAACCTGATAGACACAGCAGAACGTGGATGAAACACATTTGCATGGTTTTAGAACACACCGGAACACTAAAGGACCTAACGCCCACTACAGCCCTACAGGAGGAGGAGAATATCTTCAATAGGAGTTAAGAGAAATTCATATGAAGGATCAAAGACTAATTTGTCTCCTTGGAAAAGGATGGGGATTAATTTACAGCTATAAGGAGGGAACAATCAGGAAGTGGCCTTTCTACATGCAGATGGATCAGTCGCACTAAGAGGCTACATGAGTGAAAGCTACGCCAACACTGTAGTTACCACTAAAGTAAAAGGAGCAAGGTTAAACTACATCTGCAGTGCGAGCAGCTACATCACTAATGAGGACACTGAGTTGGTCCACCCACCGCGGGACGAAGGTTCTGGACAGCCTGCGTTGCGGGCTTATGTGACTGGGCTCTGGACAGGTAACCCTCCTGTCAATTAACCTGCTGATAGTCACTTCAGAATGTGGACCAAACTCCCACGTGTCGCTGCTGAGGAAGACACAAACCAAAACCTGGCAGGCAGATATGTGCTGAAGCTACAGTGGTCGCCTCTCTTGAGTTGGTCACTAGGATGAGTGACCATCTATCATTCCATTTATACAATAATGGAGGTGACGACAGTTGAGAAAGAAATGGACTAAGTATGCCCAGACCAACAACATTCATATTATCACCAGACCAGACATTTTAAGTTGTAACAGTGTATGATTTTATTTTGATATCGTCCATGCAGCCTGGCCTGACTTACCTGCGAGGTGTGAGCCTGGAGTCCAGGCTGCCGGTCTTCATAGTGATGGTGTCAGTGAAGAGCACGTCTTTAGCGGGCGATGCCAATGCTTCGCTGTGAGACAGAGACGAGTGTATCCTCTGCTGCTGTAGCCTCTTCAGTGTAGCATAGCCCAACGCGTCTCGCGGACTCGTGTACATGAAGCTGCAGTCTGCGAGGCTCTTGATGGTGGTGACCGAGGGGGACTTGAGAGACTGTGCCCGGCGAGGGAGGGTGTGAGAGGAGCCGGGCGGTACCAGAGAGACAGAGTTGGACTTGGAGGCAGACAAGTGGTTGGTCTGAGCCTGGGGGGCGAGGGAGGAGAGCGTTTTCACAGTCTTGGCTGACACCACCGTGTTGAGGCTCACACAGTCAGAGGAGTCGGGTTCGGGTTCGGGCTCGGGGTGTTCGGGGTTTCCCACGGTCTCCCTGGAGGGGCTGGAGCTCATGGAGCTGATGCCGCTGGTCGTGGTGTCCGTGTTAAAGCTCTGACTGCGGCTTTTAAACTGAGTCCCTCCACCGCCGCCTCCTCCTCCACCCCCTCCCCCTCCCCCGCCGCCTCCCCCGGACGAGGAGCCGCTGTCGCCTCCCGCCAGGCGTTCTCGGCTGCTCTGCTCCCTCTCCCGTCCAGGGGGCTCCGCGGCCCCGTGCCCTCCGAGACCCCCGAGTCCCAGACCCACAGAGCCTCCGGACACCAGGCCCGAGCCTCCTCCCCGGGCCAGCCTACCGTCCACAAGCTGCTCCTCGGAGCCGCCTCTGGTCCCCACGAAGGACGTCTCCAAGCTGACTGTGGGGCTTTTGGGCACTCCTCTGCCGTTGAACACAGGGGTGAAGACCTCCCCCTGGCAGTAGACGGAGGGCTCCGTCACCGTCCGGTTCCGCCTCAAGGTCTTGAGTTCAGTAGGGGTGCGGGAGCCTGACGGTGTCTTGGGGTCACTAGTGGAGCGCAGCTTCTTACTAGGAAGGGACAGCGAGTTGAGGAAGCGGTTGCGTACAAAGCGCGTGGAGGCCAAGATGGTGAAGGGGCTGCGGTCCTTGACTGGTTTGGAGCGCAGATAGAAGGACGACTCGTCCATTGACTGGTCCAGTACCTCACACTTGTCATCGTCCAGGATGTACATATCTGCGAGCACAAGGAGTGTGTCAATAATGTGTACACAAGAGACACTTGAGCTGCCTAATGTCCAACCATAATCTCCATGATATATTAAAACATAATGTTTTTCAGTTTCAAGAAATTTGTTTTCCCACTCTAATGAATGCAGCAAGGTGCTCCAAAATCGAATTAGATAATCTATTCAACATGGGAACCTGTGCATTGCTTTTGATTTGTGTTCACAAGACAAGACCAACAGGCACACAGATACCACCATGATGACATCATGTCTTGTGCACCATGTACACTACCATGGTGGCAGGACAAAAAAAGAAAAGCAAGAAAAAAAAAAAAAAAAAAAAACTCAAAACACAATCAGAAATTAGGAAGAAAAAAGGTCCAGAGTCCAAAACTGGTGTGGTGAAGGTGCTCTTTGGTGAGGATCACAAAGGTTAAAAAAAGAAGAAAGGTCCAAGGCACTCTTCTGGCATAAAATAAAACGCCTTTATTTACTTTAGATGATATCATTTAGAAAGGTTTATATAGACAGAGTCTCTGAGCATAAGTATGCAATCAGAAAAGCTAATTTGGATTACCCTATGGCTAAACATTTCTTTCATGTACATAACAGTAATCCAGATGGCCTTAAGGTGGAAGGCCTAGAAACCATCCAAAAGAACATTCTGTGATCGATGAACGATGATCGACTGAAATTGTTATTCCAGAGAGAAACTTTCTATATACACCAAATGCAGCTGACAGTATATCCAGGACTGAATGAAGAGATTGATTTCAGTCCTTTTTTGTAGTCTTTTGTAGTTGTTCTGATGCTGGTATGTTGCTTGTATTGGTGCCGATGGACATTATATTTTCTGTCTTGTCTGAAGTCCCATTTTTCATTAGTTTTCCATATTTCTCTGCATCATGTTTGGTTTTCTGCTATACATATTGTAGAGCCATCTAGTGGGTGCTTTGTGTATCTTTACCTGTGAGTTCACTGGCTTTCTGCTCAGGTGTTTGCAATCATCTCATGCTAAATAGGGGAAACCTTGTGCTGGTGGCCATACCCTGAAGAAGGCTGTTTGTGCCGCTACGCGTGGGTCATGTCCCAGCTCTTTTAACATGCACTAGCTATGTTTTTAAACCTTTCTAAATTATATAGCCATCTAAAGTAAACAAATGCTTTTTATTTTATGCCAGAAGAGTGCCTTGGACCTTTCTTCTTTTTGGAACAATCAGAAATGAATTGTAAAAATTCTGTTAATACGTTAATGTTAATAATGTTAATGAGTTATTCTAATTGTCCCTACAAATAATATGTCCTACTTACTTGGTTGTGACTCGCTCTCGCTGTTGTGGCGAGAGCTGGTGGATTCAGAGTTGAGACTGAGCGTGCTCGGTACGGAGGAAAGCTCAGAGGTCAGCTGTGTGTCGACCTCGTCGGGAGTGACCGGCCACAGCGTCCGGCGACTGTGTCTGACCGCATCCCAGCCATACTGCTTCAGTACCTCACAGCCCTGCCTGGTCTTGGACATCACACCCAGCACATACACACATGTCCTGGGGATAGGGGACGGCAGATATAGCAAACATACTATAAAATGAGTGAAAAATACAACATAGAGTTGTAGCCATTGCATACTGTGGAAAATATCTGTCATTGAATTATTTGTTTTTTCTTGGACAGTGTATTGAAATGTTCCAGGTCTTGGCTTGTCACTCAAAGTAAACTCAAAAGTGACACTAGGACTTAACACTAGAAAAAGCGCAATTAGGTAATCTACCAGCAGGCTATGTTGACAATAGACACTTGACAAACAGTGAATGAAATTTCCATGACCTCCAAAGCTTAAAAAAATAAATAATAATAATGATCAAATACAAATCTGGTTCTATGAGCTTTTCAGGGTTTCCAATTTCCATCAACACAAGAAGCACAGGACACAAAGGCACATTTCAAAGCACTAATGGAGCAAGATCGGTGCTCTCAATAAAGTTAAAGAGAATATCAAGAGTTCTTTTTGTTATGACTTTTCCCTCTTCAAAATCATGTAGGAATTAAAAGTGTGTGTGTGTGTGTGTGTGTGCGTGTGTCTATTCATGCGAGAGAGAGAGAGAGAGAGAGAGAGAGAGAGAGAGAGAGAGAGCTTACCCTCGTACAGACAGCACCTCACAGTGCTGAGCCAATGTGAGGATGTCAGGAATGACGTTCTCCTCCTGCAGGAGATTCAGACCCCAGTTTGAAGAGCCAATGTTACCCTGCATGGACAAAAAGAGATGTCATTAGATCCCTCTCTAGAATTACGCTTACACCAAGGCGAAAAAACAGCTCCACTCGAATATCACTGATATTCGCAAAAGTCGACGGGCGATGAGGCAAAAATCATGTCATTCACGCCGCCCGGGGCGAAATCACATCTACTCATGCATTTGCATAGACTTTGCATGTAATCTTGTCGCTCGAATTTGCGAAAATGGTCCTGGTGTGAACGCCCAGTGACAGTGACAGAGTAACTGATGTGACAGAAACAATTTGACAGCAAGTGTTACTGACCAGTGCCCAGAGAGCAGCCTTCAGCTGTTTAATGCCCTCCCAGGTGTCCAGCATCGGGGAGCGAACCGTGTAGCTGAGGTCAGGAACCACACTCTGGAGACAGACCAAAAGAGAGAGACATAAGGAAAAAGGGAAGAGGGGTTCTTGGCTGAATCTGCACACCCCCTTCCTTAGAGCAAGGCATGTAGAAAATCAAACCGCAGAATGAACAGACTGCACTGCAGAAACATGGGCTCAAACAGTTACCTGAGCCTCCAGTAGATGGCAGCCTGTCTTGTCATGGACCAGCTGACCATACAAGTGCACAGGAAGATAGACATTTGGTCTTTGTAACCTAAAAACAGAACCACCAGTGGAGAAATCAGACACACAAACTGCAGGATATTATCCTGTGGCTCTCCAGTTGATGAGCAACAATTCATAGCTTGGGGTCCAGCTAGACTCCTCTCACCTTTGGTTGCTGCGTCTGACGTAGTTGTCTCCATCAACAGGTTTGCGGTAAGTTGTTAGTGCTTCGTTGAGCTGCTCCTCTATCAGGTCCACATACTTAAGGTTGTATTCCTGCAATCCAAGAGACATTTAGGTCGCCTGGCAACAGTAACACTTCTAGCAGATGTACATGGTGCTGTTATTAACAGGAGCACAAGGGGGAGTTCATTTTGCTGCTTGCTAGTATTATATATTATGCTCTACCTTGTGCCATTTGTCCAGCTGCTTGCTGACATAACCCCTTTCATTGAGGTAGGAGAAACCCTTCGGAATGGACAGGAACCTAAACAGTAGAGACAAGATTTACAGTGATAGCACATTTAGGGTAATTATAGATGGTGTGTAAACACTGCCAGACAGCACAGCACTGTATTATACAGAAGGACTGAAACATGACATTGAGTCGTGTGCAGTGACTGTGTTGTCCACCGACCTGAGGAGCAGCAGGAGGCCCTTGTCTCCCAGGTGGGACAGAGCTGGTTTGAGCTGGATTAGAGCGTGGAGGTTGGCCTGTGGACCAGCACAACAAACCAGGTCAGACAGCAGGAACACGGGACAGGACACAAAACACTACCATCAACAGACAGCAAACCACGCCCATAGCCCAATCAGTTGACGTAAATCTTTCAACAACAGATTATCATGATTTTTTTTTTTTACCTTTATAAATATATCCATTCATGTCATCCCCACTGTTCAGAACAATGACAAATGCAGCATTGATTCGCATTAACACAAATACAGTATATCCTTTATTCATCCAGGGTAAGACGGATAAGCACCCATGCATCTTTTCAGCAATGCCCTGATCGACATTCATAAGGATCTTTTCTCCACATTCACAATTTGAACTCCCCAGTACAACCACAGTCTGGCCCTTTTGGCTACTGGACAGCACCACTAGAGAAGTTGAAGGTTAAGTGTCTGGCTCATTGGCAAGCCAACAGTAGCCGTGGGAGAGGAGAGCGTTAATACTTCCACTCACAACTCACTTGGCTCCCCTCTAAAGAGAAGCGAGTCATTCCCTAAGTGATGTGCGTTTCCCAGCAGTCACCTTGTCCTCACAGGCCTCGTCCAGGATGTCCAGGGCCTCCATGGACACGGCCTTGCTGTGGTCGTGAAGCTGGGTGACCAGCAGCTCCATGCCCCAGTTACTGAAGAACTCCACGCCTGCACGCAGCAGCACCCGGAGGTGCTTGGTGGCATAGAGCCTGCATGTCTGCTCAGTGAGACAAGGGGGATTGTGGGAGAAGGAGGGGGCATGGTCAATCCACTCTTTGCTGAGAGCATGCCAGGATTCAGATCGACATTGTAAGCATAGGGCCTATGCATTGTTGGGGAGTCGTTTCGCTACATGTAATTATTAAAATAATAGTTTTGCTACATCTGAGCTCAAATAAATTCAAATTGTGGCATAGATAACTACTGCAACTCCCAACTACTTTAGGTAATAAACGTAGAGGGAATTTTTTCAATCCTTTTTTGTGCTTTCATCCTGACTGTAATAACCCAGGTTATTACTGCCCAGCAGTAATAACCTCATTGACCTACCTAATATATATTTTTTTTACAGTCATGTCATTTTGTATGATATACTACATTACATTACAATGTGATGTGATGTTAATGTGAGTTAACAACAAACTAGTATTTTCCTTGAGGGTAGCTTTGAAGTAACTGGTAACTTGTGAAACTCTACTTTCAAAGTAGCCGCCCCAACAAGAGTGGAATTGATGTGTTTTTGTGTTTGTACGCGTGTGTACTGTTATACTATCAATGTTGTTGTCTTACATCAGTAGCAGCAGTGAGGATCTTGGAGAGGATGACTCTGGCCAGGCCGTCTCTGCTGTAGTCCAGTGTGGATACAGCCAGCTTCAGCACCGCATCCTGGTTCTTTACTGAGCACAGGTTCAGCAGGCTGCAGAGACAGAAAACACACGTGGAGACAAAAACCAATCAAGTTGTTACTAGGGAAAAAAATGATGTGGGAGAACTACAGCTACTGTAGTCTCAGATAAAAAGTGTCATTTGTCAGGCATCGGTGTATTCTCCAGTTAATCCATTTGTATTTACCTAAAGAACTCACTAGTATATCGATTGAAAGCGACACTTCTCTAATAGTGTGGGTCACACTGTGTGTGACCCTTATGCAGTGTTCCTGTACCGTGTTGTGAACTCACCACTGAAACAGGCCGCATTTCTCCAGCAGTTTGACCCCATGTGGGTTGGCGGAGAGTGTCCCCAGGAAGAGGAAGTAGTGTTGGCTGAGTGTGGTGAGCAGGCCGTTAGTCTGAAGACAGCGTTCAGTCTTCAGCCCCGAGGACGAGGACAGCCATGACACCATGTCCCTCACCAGGTCTTCCAGGTAACCATGACCGTCCTGCTGACAGAGGGAGATGGAGAGGGGGGGGGGGCAATGTGGCTTAGCAAATGACAAAAGGACAACCTAAAGATGAATGTGTGTGTGAGAGAGTGTGTCTGCACCATCTTCTAACCTCATCAGATTCCATGAGGAATTCGACAAACAGACAGCCCACCACAGTGAGTTGTCTGGCCTGGCGGTGATCCAGCTCCAGCCCTGCATACAGCTTACTGCTGGGCTTGTAAAAGTACAGCAGCCTCCGCACAAACCTGCATCACAGACAAATGCAAGGAAGTATTCAAAACGAGATCAGAGAGAAATACTTCAAACGGTGTGAAGAAAAAAAGGTTCAGATGACATGGGCGGGGGGGTCTTACTTGTGCATCTGTTCATCTTTGTTGTTCCTGAGGTTTACATTGGGCCACTAGGGGGAGAAGAACAAACGTAAAAAAAAAAAAAAAAAGAATGCAAAAAGGCAGTTGGTTGTGGTGTGACACATCTGTGTGCGTGTGAGATGCGGCGTGGCAGTCAACGTTTCTCTGTAGCGTGGTGTCGTATGAGGACAGTCTCACCTTGAGGATGGTGGCGATGAGCAGCCAGTTCCAGTCCAGGTTCTGCTTGTGGTTGAGAATGTGACTGTCTCTCAGGTTCAGCATCAGCGCTTCCTCCGTGTCCTAAAGACAAGCACACACCCAAAATATAAATCTCACAATAAAAAAAAAATAATACAGCTCCAGTCCTCAGTTCTGATTGGCTGAGTCAGGTTCAAAGCCATTGTATAAATAATGAATAAATGCACGTTTGAGGGCGTAATGCAGAAACTACAAATAACCACTTTTAATGTACCGTTGTAACACTGTTGTTTAGTTACTGATCAAAACAAATAGTACTAAAATAACATTTCATTCTTATTGATTTCCATTACATTTGCATTATTTTATAATGGCATGTTAGCATTTTATAAAAGCAATAAGCCACTCGAGGCTGTGATTTATGGTTAATTTATAGGTGAAAGCTTACACTGTCATTTACATTGACACTGTCCTGCATTTGAGGTATCCTGAGATGCTTGAAGGTACAGAGTATAGCAGTCTAGAAGCTGAAAAGCATGTTCATGGTGTACCTTGATGGCGTAGATGTCCCTGTGAGCACGTGAGTGTGACTCTCTGCGGCTGGGCGCCGACACAGACTTGCGGATGACGTGGTCCAGGTAAAGGCTGTGTGCTTTCGTCCCTCGCTTCTTCTTCTCATGGAAACACTTCAGATGGTTGACTGCCGCACTCGCCCGACTGGAACACACACAATAAGAAACATGGGGGGTGTTTGTGTGTGCTCGACTACGTGTGAAATGTGTACCCTGTGACCGTTTAAGTGTACGGGAAGTCCTGAAGGGACATGGTGGATTTTTTTGGTGTCCTGGAGGATTTGTCTTTGCAAATATTAAGATGTTATTAACTTCTCCTGCAAGAGCACCACTGATCAAAGGAAGAGGAAAAGCAAAATAAATGAATACATAAAAAAATAAAAATATATTGTATATTTTGAGGTTTGGCAAGCAAATGTATTTGTATTGCAAAGGTTTTTTTGCAAGGGAGAACACAAGTATGTGTGTGTGTGTGTGTGCATGTGTGCATACGTATGTGTGTGTGTGCGTGTGCGTGCGTGCTCACAGTCGTTTCTCCTGGGGGATGTCAAAGGAGGCTGCCATGTTGATGAGGGTGGGAAGGCAGTGCAGGTGGTGACTGTGGGAATGAGGAAGGATGGTGTTTGCCTAAACAAGAGAAAGGCGGGTGGAGGAAAAAGCACAGAAATATTAATTGAGCATTAAAAGTAACAGTAAGTCAATCGTGACACTTTCAACATACGCCAAGTGACAATAGACACGTTCGCCCCCGTTCCTGTTTTACCATGTGTAGTAGCTCTCCCAAGAGGATGGTGGCTCTGACAGCGAGCTGGTCGTCACTGCTGGTCACCACTTCAACAAGACCCTACAGTGGCAAAGGTGGAGAGAGCTGGCTTAATAGCAACATTCACAATCTTGCTGACTTTAGTTATACATAGTCACTTGCTTTATTCAATTTCAAAGCTTGGTGGAAAGAAACATTTAAATATTGCAGGACAAAAACAGATCAGCTCACCTCTAACAGCCCACTGGTGATGAAGGCAGACAGGACTAATGCCAGGTAGTTGTCCATCAGATCAGGCCTGATAAACGAAACAGAGAAAACCACCTTTTAATGCAGCATACAGATCCAGGTGCCATTTGTGGTGGGCAGTGAACGCAAACAGCTTTAGTCAAAGTTCTACCTATTCTATGCTCTCATGGAATCTCTCACCTGGACCGGGCCCGATGGGGCAGGAGGACTTTGGCCTCAGCAGCAACAAACCCATCAGACAGTCTCCAGCTGTCCTGGAACCTACTGGGGTCTAAAGTAGACCAGACGGAAACAATATTGTATATGAGCGGAAGGCAAGCTGATTTCAGGTTTATGTGGAAGGAAGTAGAAAAAAATAAATCCTAAGATTGAATAATTGTTTTCCTCACCAACACTTAGAAGAGCTTCTGTGAAGTCTTGAGTTACAATAGGAAGAGGAAGCCTGAATATCTCATATAACACCTCCAACAAGCCTTTCTGCAGGGCAAATTACATTACAGGGATCAGATGTACACAAGATTGACACGGCACAAATTATATTTCCCAGCACTCAAAAAAGCATTTCTATACAATTAAAAAATATATATACAGTATATATATATATACTGTGAGTATATATATATACTGTATATGATTTGGTATATACATTTTCTATGAAATCAGACTGAAGTAATTAATAGTTTCTTTTTTGGTTTTATTTATTCAGGGAAGGATTTTGCTAAGAATCTTCTCTCTTCAGCAATGCCCAGCTACACATTCATGCAGTACACACAACTCACAGCTGGGAGCTGCCCAGTGCAACCAGTCCTCCATTGTTGGCCGCTGAGCAGCTCCACTGGACCAGCAGTGACTCAAGGGCCTTGCTAATGGGCACCTCGGTTGTGAGGAGGCAGGGGTGTTTTTCTTTCATTTTAACCACCCACATTTTGCCTGCACAACCAAGGATGCGAACCGCTGACCGTCAGGCCACAAGCCCGCTTCTCTAGCATTTAGAGCAAGTGACACCAAGTGTGCAAGCACATCTGCTTTGATTTGTGACTTGCTTTGACTGTCATGGCTGCCTGCCTTACAATAGACCTAAATTGTGCTCCTGTATTCTGGCTCTAATCAGGCTCTTGCCCAAATTAGGAAAGCCGGTTTGGTATAGCTGACAACCCGGAGTCACAAGTGAAGAAGTTGATTTTGGTTTTATTTCAAGGACCCCATTTGAACTCGTTAAAATGTTTCCCTTCGATAAAAATTGTCAATATGGCTCAATGGGACATTTCCTCTGGTGGGTGTAGTGGAGTGGTTCAGACTGTTATAGCTTAAAAGGAATATGTCTGGTTCAAAGGGAGATAAAAACCCTCCTGGCTGGAGCAATACTTTACAGTTGACTACTGTATAATAAGGGGTCTTGCCTGCTAAGGTAGCAGCCATAAGTTATACAGTGTTCCTGTGTTCCTCCTTCCTTATTTGGTAGGAGGATCTTTTTATACACTATATACAGTATATCCACTCTAACAGGCATATTGTGTATGCAGCTGTTTCAGTACTCACCCTAACTTCCATATTTGGTATGCAAAGTAAGCCAATTAAAGATTGGATTCCAGAATTTCCAGCTTTGCATAGGTTAATAATCCCTGGAAAAAGAAAAGAGTCAGAGGGAGGCAATTAACTCATGATTCAACAGTAGAAGACAACAACCAATATAAAATAAAATTCTGACTCGGTGAATATCAATAATTTTTCCACCACAAAAGGACTAATACAACCATCAATTCTGGAAATCATGAGTGCTGGACCCTTACCAGACCAGGAACGGAAGGCTGCTACTATGGCCATCCTACTAGACAAGAAACGGGACTCTCGGTCTTCCCTGAGAACAAACACACACACACACGCACACAAATACACAATCACATAATCTTAGAACAGTTCCAAAGCATTTCACAAAGTAGCAAAAAAGAAAAAGCTAATGCAAGAAAAACTAGAATGACCGCACCGCGGATATATGCCTCCACCAACAAGTGAGCACTGAGCAGTCAACATCCATGTCTGTCCAGACTTTGACAATTCCGTCAAGGCGTTCCTGAGATAACGCGTTAACGAGCTAAAAATAATTGCATTAGAGGTCACAGTGACCTTGAACTTTGACCACCAAAATGTAATCAGTTCATCCCTGAGTCAAAGTGGATGTTTGAGGCAAATTGGATGAAATTCCATCAAGGTGTTCCTGAGATATTGCGTTAATGAGCATGAAACAAGCCGTCATGAGGTCACAGTGACCTTGACCTTTGACCACCAAAATCTAATCAATTCATCTTTGAGCCCAAGTTGACGTTTGAGCCAAATTGGAAGAAATTCCGCCAAGACGTTCATGAGATATCGCGTTAATGAGCTTGGAAATGGCGTTCGTGAGGTCACAGTGACCTTGAACTTTGACCACCCAAATCTAATCAGTTCATCCTTGAGTCCAAGTCAACATTTGAGGCAAATTTGACTAAATTCCGTCAAGGCGTTCCTGAGATATCGTGTTAACGAACATCGGATGGTGCTTCCCCAACAACGTACAGACGTACGTACGTACGGATGGACGGACAACCCAAAACCATAATGCCTCCGGCCTGGCTATCGCCGGCGGAGGCATAACAAGTATCTGAACAGAAAAGGGAAGTCAAGGAGGCTGGATAAAAGAGGACTCCATAAAAGCCTGAGTTAAAAGCCTGACTCTGTTTTAGCCAGCCTCAGATCCTCAGGCAGCTCGCTCTGAAGGCTAGGAGCCCTGATGGTAAGGGCCATATCACAAAAACACTATACAAGCCCTCAACTTGCTCAACGCATGATGTTACCAATATAGGAACACAGACAACAATAAACAGAAGCAAATGTCAGAACACTATCTTTTTGTTGCCACTGTAACACTGACACTTTCGCCCAGCTCCCTCCTTACACACTCACTTAAGTTGCCCTTCAGCCGTGTCTGCGTTGTGACGGTAGTGAAAATCTGTGAAAGGCGCGAGGATTTGCTGGAGGACAGAACACACACAAACACACACCAGATGAGTACAAAATACAATGAACAATCAAATCGTTTTTATACAAGTTTCATACAAATGTTTTTCGGAATAGAAGAACAAATTGAACAGTCTTAGAGACAGGAAAAGGAGAGAAAGGCATACATATATTACATTACAATGTGGTGCTACCAGCCGCGTGAGGTGCTTATGTGCTTGCAAGAGATGTTGTACATACTAGGATCCCATGCAAGGGGTCCACGAGAAACCAGCCGGGCTAGTCACCTGTCGCCCCTAGCCTCATCAAGGTACTGTCAAAGGTGCCACAACTCACCATACATTTCATCATTTCATCTTATTTTGGGGGGGAAATAAAATAAAAAAAGACAAGAGGTCTTGTACTGGGCCTGGCCACGGCTATTAGCAGTAGCTTGACGCTTGTTGCTGTACATCTCCACACCGTTCAGTATGTTAATTTTACATTCATTTTATTTTGAAAAACATTGACAGGAAATCAGGAACTCTTGTCCTGAGCTCTGCTACTAGCAGTAGCTTGACGCTGGTTGCTGTAAACATCTCCGCACCCTTCAGCATGTTGAAACGCTTTTTCTCTGTTTTCACTACAATTCTGCACCAGACACTGCTCGTCGCTGACAGCTAACATGTCTGTTAGCTCTTATAAATGTGCACACAACACCAACAGTAATGTAATGCCCACACAGAGCAGGTGAGCAGCTGAGAGTCAACTGACAAGAACACGCAAGAACACGGACTGGGGTCCTTGACATAGGAGGGCATCTATTAGGAGGGGAGGCGGACGGAAAACGGAACAGATAATTAATTTTGGACTGAAATCAGTCTGTAGACGGAGCTCTGCAACCCAGGTATTACCAATAAACATCTTGTAATAATAATTAAACTGCTGGCATCTGGGTAGTGCAGCGGTAGATTCCCTGCCTACCAACACGAGGGCTGCAGGTTCGAGCCCTGTGTTACCTCCGGCTTGGTCGGGGGTTCATACAGGCACAATTGGCCGTGTCTGCGGGTGGGAAGGTGGATTAGGGGTATGTGTCCTCGTCACTAGACTAGTGCGTCCTCTGGTCGGTCGGAGCGACCGTTCGGGGGAGAGGCGAAATGGGGGGAATAGCATGATCCTCCCACACACTACGTCCTGCCAGTGAAACTCCTCACTGTCAGGTCAAAAGGCGGCTGGCAACAGCAATGTATCAGAGGAAGCATGTGCTAGTCTTCAACTCTCCCCAGATCGGCAGAGGGGGCGGTGCAACGACTGGAACAGCAGCGGTTGTTATTATTATGACTGTGGTGGTGATGCGATGCCTCTGTCCCAGGTATCCGTTTACAGACAGGATGTGTTGGAGAGAGAGAGAGGCTTTAGAGGACTGATGTAACTGATCACTGTAAGCTCCATGGGAAAGAGACAGGCAACCTACAACTGCTAATCCTGACTGGAATGACTCCCAGTCCACTGGCTCAATTGTGAACAATAATAGCCTCCTCCCAGTTCATACTGTATCTGTTTGTACGTGTGTATCTATTTGTGTGTGTGTGTGTGTGTGTGTGTGTGTACCTCTAGTTCGACGTCAGCGCGCACGTACTGCCGGGTGCGTGGGTGGTTGAGGAGATGGAGGATGGTGGTGATCAGAGCCTCGTTGATGCGGCTCAGCTGACAGTCGATCACATTTTTCAGGATGGTGCTGAGACCCCCCCTTTTGGCCACCACCTCTGGGTTCTTCAGGGCTACAGAGGGGGCAGGAGGCATCAGTAACGATGAGGTATTGGGGGCATTCCACATTTCTTGATAACAAGCACACTATTATACAAGGTGTTTCTGTCTAGCAACACAACCTGCCTCGATGATCTTCAAAGTGCCAGTATGTGCACAGAAGGTTTTTTAATGTACTTAATTTTTGTCCTCCTTGATTGATCTTCTTGTCTATCATTTTGCACCATGTTGTGTTCTGCTTCCATTTTAAATTATGAATCTGTTTGCTATCATCTTGATTTTGCTTGTTTGTTTGAAGGCAGGGGTTTTTATGTTTTTTTTTTTGTCTCGCCCCCTTGTTTTATTTGATCTCTCCCGCACAAAATATGAATTTACATTTAACATCACTGTGATTTGGTGTTTTAGTATTGTGCAAATAAACTAAAACTTCTCAACTCAACAGTTATCTTCACGCATGCCTTCTTTAACGCACGCATGTGGACCCCAGGAAGAGTAGCTTCTGCTTTGCATAAGCTAATGGGGATCAGAATATCAAATCAAAGCACACCAGCCTAAACTCAAACATTCAAATGAATATCTCCATCTGTACAGCATCAGTCCACGTAGGCACCTAGCTCGCAGACGATGGCGATGGCTGCACGGACCATGCGGTCCCTCTCCTGTAGCCCATCAGTCCCCACAGCAATGAGAGAATTAGCAACGGTGGATGGAAAAAGCATCGCGTTGACTGTGATGATCTGAAAGAGGGATGGGGGAAAAAAGATGAGTCATCAAACAGGTCTGAACAATTGAATTCATAGTAGCAATTAGCAAAACATTCACCAGAACTGGATTGAGTTGTAGGCGACCTCTTCGAAGCCTATTCAGAAGATGCATTTTCAAATGCAAAGAAAGTATTTGGCAAATTGTATTAAGGGGCTGGCTGACACACCGAAAACACTTGAAAGGACTAGCGGCCACTACAGGTAGATGCCGACCGATACATCACCTCGCGTCTCCCAGCTCTCAGCTTCTCAGCAAGCGCCAGGATTGGCCAATGTCAACTTCAGTCTCCAGAACGATCCAATCAAATCACCCGCACGTTCTTGCGGTCCCGCCTTACAGTAGTGTTTCAACTGACTCTATCAGAATGACATGCCAGTCGGACTTATAGTATTATTATTATTATTATATTATCATACTTGGAAACCGTTTTATAAAAGCAATATAGCACTCGAGCAGCGTGTGTTGTGGCATATATCCCGCTGCTCAGCAGTTATCCCACTCGGCCTGCGGCCTCGTGGGATAACAGCTGATCAGCGGGATATATTTGCCCAACACGTTCTCACTCCGACCACGTAGCATATTGACGCTTTGTCCCGTCCCTTATGCGCCACTTGTTACTAACATGGTACCCTTGAGCGACCCATGAAACGACTTGGGCTTTCCGACTAAACTCAATGCAAACCCATAGAAGTCAACTTTGACGCTTATGGCAACTGCTCCCCCATCAGCCTAACTGCTCGCCCATTAGTCAACTGCTCACCATTAGCGTCTGGGGGGAGGTTAGGTTTAGGCGTGGGAGGTGGGAGAGGTTAGGTTTAGGGTCTGGGGGAGGTTAGGTTTAGGCATGGGGTGGGAGAGGTTAGGGTTAGGGTTAGGGTCTGGGAGAGGTTAGGTTTAGGCATGGGGTGGGAGAGGTTAGGTTTAGGGTTAGGGTCTGGGAGAGGTTAGCTCCTCCAGACCCTAATGGGCGAGCAGTTGACTAATGGTGGAGCAGTTAGGCTAATAGGGGAGCAGTTGCCATAAGCGTCAAAGATGACTTCCATGGGTTTGCATTGAGTTTAGTCGGAAAGCCCAAGTCGTTTCATGTGTCGCTCAAGGGTACCATGTTAGTAAGAAGCGACGCACAAGGGACAGGACAAAGCGTCAATATGCGACGCGCTCAGAGTGAGAACGGGTTGATTTGCCACAACACACTGGCTCTCATGCTATATTGCTTAATTATATAACGGCTTCGTAATATAGCTACTTTTAATCGAGAATATGTCTGATAAAAAGTTGCAAATATGTCGGCCCTTGTCTGGTCGTTTGCTGAAAGGAAGAGGCGGAGGTGAAAAATAAGGAGAAATCACACTATTTAATATCATGCAGCGAGAGGCGAGAGGGACTTTTTCCCAAAGGCACGTCGTCGTGAAGATATCCGTTTATTGGAATTATCAGGTAAGATAATGTTGGTAAATGAGCAGCACGTTTTGTGTGACCTCCGTCCTGCTTCGCTACCCCTGACCAGCCAATCAGAGTGATTGCTCTCACCAACGCCCCAATGCCTGAAAAGCCACCGACAAAGCAGACCAGAGCCAATACTAGAGCGACAGATGCCCCAGACATGGCCGACTGTCGGCTTCTTCTGTCTGGGGCTTTATAATGCTCACAGCCAGACACATTCTCCCCAAGACTTACAATCGAACAGATAACAGAAACCTATTTTGAAGATAGAGGCTAGGCTATATGACAAGGAATGTACAGTAGGCTCATCATATTACTGTCTGTATGGCCAATGGTCATTTCCTGAAACCAGAGCCTGCCTCTAAAGTGTGTGAGGAACATTTACAGTAAACTACAGAAAGAGCTATAAATAGCCAAGCCCACAGGGTCGTGCAAACCATCCACACGCCGACACCAACGCCACTAACCCGATGATCATTCTGGTGGCACAAGGCTGAACAGTAACTTCCTGCCCTCTGCCCTTTACTGTAAGGCCCTTAGTGTAAGGGCAGAGGGCAACTTCCACCAGCGACATCATGACAGGATCTCTCTGATGCAATTACAGCAAGAATACCACCCTGCTCTCATCTCCAGCAGCTCACACAGAGAGTGGTTATAGAGGAAAGAGAAAAAGTCCGTTTTAGTTTACCTTTCTGACTAGTCTCAGAGCCTGAGTCCTCTCTCCCTCGTTGCTCTGCTGGATGTCGATGCACCTGAACCAACACACAGTGAACAAACGGTCATTTCTTTTTCCTATTTTGACTGTTTGAAAAGTTCCTTTCACCATCAACAGACAGCCAGCAATTTATTTATAGAGCACATTTAAAAACAGCCAGAGTTGACCAAAGTGCTGCTGTACAATATGCAAGTTAAAACAACATGATAAATATCAAGTGATTTCCAGTTTAGCGGCACTCCACCTGTCCACTGGTGTAGTCGGAGCAGTATATTATTTACCTGGCTATCAAGTAGTCCACCTGTAGTCTGAGGACCTTCTGCAGCACGCTGGTGTCTCTGATCAGGTAGCGCAGCGCCCGCAACCCCGCAGCGCGCACTTCCTTCGCTTCATTCAGTAGAGCTAGCCGCAGGCTATGGGTGCAAATCACATACTTACATCAGCCCAAAACAGACCAGTACTTACAGCTTACAGTTATGTCCTAAGCAGGAGTATTTGGGGAATTTTCACTCAAATTACTCATCCAATTAATATCCCAAATGTTCAATAAATCAATCATGACTTGTTAGAAGCAGGGCCTGACTCAACACACACATTTCACCTGGCTGCATGATAAAACATGACGATTTGGAAACAACACTTTTCGATACAATGCGTCATCAATCAACACTTACCAAATGATGATTTCTTCGTACGTAAACCCAAACTTCTCCTCATGGTGGCCAATGTTGCATAGCAGCTGCAATGCACAGAGACAGGTCAAGTTGAAAATTAGTTGACACACTCCCGCAACTCAGCATATATCCCAGCCAGGTCAAACATCTAGGAGCCGTCTTAGAGTTCATTCTGATATCTTTGAGACTGATGGGCAACGTGTTAGGTCATGTGAAACATCAAGAAAGACCACTGCTTACAAAATGTAACCTTGTGGGCCTCTTTACAGGTTGATCAAATAAATAATGTCAATTTCAACAGGTGTAGTAGGGCTGCTGGAATAAAATCCCCTCTCCCCATTGTAAACCACAGAGCAGAGCAGGAGGGAGTGTTGACGCAGGATGGGACGGGTGGACAGAGGCATGGTGAGGAGTGGGTTGTTTGGGACCAGCAGTGATGTCAGAGCCCAGGCAGGCAGGCAGGAGGAGGAGGGGAGGGGAGACGGGGAGGGGGGCGTGTGACACTCTCCAGAGGGATTAGATCACCCTCACTGTCCTGGAATCCTTATAAGGAGTCGGCGGCCTGGTGTTCTAACAGACACACACACACACACAGACACACACACACGTCACCCATATTACGCTGCTCTCAGTTGTAAAGAAGAGAGTCAGGTGTAGGAGCTGCAGAAGCACAAGCCAGGCTCGGCCTCAGCCTAGAGCATACATGGGCAAAATGCGGCCCCAGGGCCGGACCTGGCCCCTGGACCATCTCAATCCGGCCCCCAAGGTCCTCAAAGAAAAACACAACAACCCAAAAACTCAATAAAAAGCAGAATTATGTTAATAAATCTCATCTGCTACAGCCATTGGATTTGTGTCACTATTATATCAGGAGATCAACAAGAGATTACCAATCACAATGAGGAGAGAGGGTTAAAAATAGGGGAGACTCCCGCGAAAATCAGGAGTGTTATGATCTCCAATGTGTGGCCCTTCGCTTACTTGATGTAAGTCAGTATGGCCCTCTAGAGAAAAACAATTGCCCACCCCTGGCCTAGAGCCTCCTACAGTGCCAGCTGCCTAGTTTTCTAAAGGGCAAAACACACCGGCTACACTGCCACCAATAACTGCTGAGAATGTGTCAGAGAGCAACAGTCAGAAGTGGTTTGAGGCAGTTTGTCCCTCAGTAGGAATCCGTAAATGTCTACTACAGGAATCAGCGCCCGGAGTCAGTGAACTCTGGTCAGAGTCGGCCAATCATCACAATGTTGTTGATATTTCTGAAATTAGGCGTGAGGGTCACGTGAGAAAGAATGATGAAAGTCCCGCTGACGGAAATAACTAGCAAGAAATTCATTTGTTTTGCGAACTCTTTTGTTGCAGAAAGACTCGGGACAAGCCTTCCAAATGAGTTCGTGGAAGTCCTGAATGTGTTCTGTGCAACACCACAACAAACAGATTCTGACCAATTGCCTGTCTTAACATTACTGACCACTGTGACCAGACTAGAACAGCTCTCAAGCTTCCAAAAAAGGAAAAAGGAAAGAATTCACTCCAAAATGTCCTCCCAAAATGTCCAAGACTCAGTTTCTGCAAACCAGACCTCCTTGTAGAGGTAAGACTAACCATAACACACCGCCTTGCCCTTGGTGGTATATCATATCTATCATCCAAAACTGAGCAGATTTAGGTCTACTTATAGTGTAAAGTGGGAGGAAAGAAATAGATTCTATAACTAAATGTCTCAAGTTCATAAGTACAACAATATGCAGACATGGGAAATCTCAGGTTTCAAAGTCAGAGTCTTGCTCTTGTCGCACATTAGGAGTGCGCTCCCATCCCTAGAGCTCCTGTTACATCCACTGTCAGCTTCACAATGACAGGCACAGCTAGGCCTACTGGCTGCAACACCCAAGAGGAGAGGACCAAGGAGAGGTCAATGGCTGTGCTACAGAGAAAGGGGAACACAGCCAGTCAATCTCTACAGATCTCTAGTAAGTCAATCTCTACAGATATCTAGTAGTAAGTCAATCTCTACAGATCTCTAGTAGTAAGTCAATCTCTACAGGTCTCTAGTAAGTCAATCTCTACAGATCTCTAGTAAGTCAATCTCTACAGATCTCTAGTAAGTCAATCTCTACACATCTCTAGTAGTAAGTCAATCTCTACACATCTCTAGTAGTAAGTCAATCTCTACAGACCTCTAGGAGTAAGTCAATCTCTACAGGTCTCTAGTAGGTCAATCTCTACAGATCTCTAGTAAGTCAATCTCTACAGACCTCTAGTAAGTCAATCTCTACAGATCTCTAGTAAATCAATCTCTACAGATGTCTAGCAAGTCAATCTCTACAGATCTCTAGTAAGTCAATCTCTACAGATCTCTAGTAAATCAATCTCTACAGATCTCTAGTAAGTCAATCTCTACAGACCTCTAGTAAGTCAATCTCTACAGATCTCTAGTAAATCAATCTCTACAGATCTCTAGTAAGTCAATCTCTACAGACCTCTAGTAAGTCAATCTCTACAGATCTCTAGTAAGTCAATCTCTACAGATCTCTAGTAAGTCCATCTCTGTAACCTCAGCTTTAATGCCGTGCTGCTGACTTTAGGGAAATAACTAGCTAGCAACTTATTAAAGACCCTCCTAAGCAAAATGCACCAAAAACGTTACAACTATGTCATTTAGAGTGGTATGTGCCTAAATATTGCCATTTCCCTGTTTTTACCATTTGCTGAGGCTGGGGTTGAAGGTTGCGGTACTTAGGGCTCATTATGTTACAACCATATGCTGTCAGAAAAAAAGAATCAATCTTATAGAAGCTCTCAGTTGCCTGTCAAAGCTGAGATTCAAAAAATGCCACTCACCTCCCCAGCCTAAGACGATACACATGCGCCATGTCATTCGGCATTTGCAACAGGGACTGACTCGCTCGAGCTCCAGAAGCCCCCCTTCCCCGGGATTCCAGCGCGACTAAACCGTTGCCGAGTGCTCACATTGGAGCTGCAGTTGAGGAAGCGGGTCAGGGAGCGACCTCGAGCTCCAGGGAAACACAAATCTAGATATTTTTAAATGCATGTGTGATCGCGGCAGTTCTTTGTATGTACATTAAATACATATATGCTCATGTTTTCGTATCTGTTGGTGGGCTATTTTTGATTATTTTTATGACATTTATGGGTCTCGGGGAAAGATCAGACTCAATGCGGATCTCACTGTCTAGTGGCTGTGCGAGCAGAGCGTTCATATAGGGTTTGGGTGTGCCTAGCAGCTTGCTCGATTCTCATTGGCTATTGGCGAGCATGTTGCAGACTGGCTGCCGCATGCTTGCAGCATACGCCCCACAACAGAGGATAGCCTTGAGAGCATACAGTAGTTGAATAGCATCGAGAGCATAGAGATCGCTGCTCCTAATTTTATATACTTGGCCACATTCAATTTAGTTCAAATTTGAATGGGTGGTTAATAACAAATTTCCCTGTGGTGCGACAAACTCAAAACACATATTTATGTTTGGTTTCCAGACCCTTTCAGTTCTATCAACACTCTTACTGTTGACGAAATGTCCTCACAGACAAGCCTTCAAACTGAGTTAGTGGACTACAAAGCTCCCTTGGTTCTCCCTCTCCTCTGCTCATCTGTACTGGCCCAAGGAAAGGAAAAGCGTCGGTAAAAGGGTTGTGACTTGAGTTGATAGCATTACCTTTATGAAGTTGTTCAGGTGGCCCAGCTTTCGCATGTTACTGACTCCATGCGGTTTGGCCACATTTTGAAGGATTTCACGGAAGTTGTCAGATGGTTCTGCAGAAGAAAGGGAAATCCAATGTAACCAAGACAAGTATTAAGCTATATTGCCATAATATCAGTCGGTGAACCATAATAAATAAATTGCAGGAAGGAAGTTGCTTTAGCTGGTCAAACTAATTTAATGTGTACAGTAAAAACAAGCTTGACAGTAATATTTAACAAGGAAGTGCTTTTTTTGTTTTCCATTCTGTTCCAACTAGTATGTGACTACTGTTAAATGTTTTTGACTGAAGCAGAGATTATTCAGGGAAGAGGATTCTCTTGGAATCAGTGGCTTAATATCTAGCCTGAGGGGAACCAACAAAATCAAATGTTGTCGAAACTAAGATTACACTTGCTTATAGGGTTGCACAGAGTATTTTCGCTACTACCAAATAGCTATACCAATAATAATACAAAGCTTAAAAATTCTGGCCTCAGAGGCAAGTTTTCAAATCCTTTGTTAGCACTTTTAATCAACTGAACATTCTAAGAAAACCAAATGTACAAAATGTTCTTTCAATCAACATGGACAAATACTGAACAGGTATCAGATTTTAAATAATAGCTAGTGTTGAAATATAATTTCCAGACATACCCAGTGTTATATATCGGCAATATCCCCTAAATGCTGTGTGCTCGCCAGGGAATAATACAACATGTACGGTAGCTATATGCCATATTCAAGCAAATGAGTTTGGGCAGGGGTAGGGTTGTGTCCTGTGGCCTTGAGCAAATAATATAATAAACAATATGTTCATTTTTCTGCCTTCAAACCATTTGGAAGAGGAGAGAGACTATGCCAAACAAACAGATGATGACCATAGGTATTTTACACTGGAAATCTGGGCATTATGTTGAGGGTTGCCTTCAAATTTTTGCAGCAGCTGACTCACTTCAAACAGGCTTTGAGCTGCTTGGGCACAGTGTTCAATTTTAGGAATGTGCAGACTGCTAATGCCACTTACATAAATTGTCATATACAGTCACACATATGAAGCATATACCCAACTTGAAATGAGCCTGTGAGGTTTATTTATTTCAAAATCATGATAACACGGGTTGCGGCTAGTGAGTGACTGGAGCAGATGGAGACGTGTCTGACTGTCTCATCCTGATCTTCTGTTGCTTTTCTATCCTACCTGGGAGTAACCCAACTAGTTCATTCACCTTGCGTCCCAGGTGTAAAATAAACACCGGCAGAATTGTGTGTCCCAAGCACTAGCATTGGGAACCAAACTAAACAAACGGCTATGTAGTGATGCTGCAAACCTTGCCAGATTTTGCAGCTGTGTACCACTAGTCTTGACCAAAGCTAAAGGGTGCGCACCTTCGCTATCATGATGCTGCTCCGCTAGCAGTCTCAAACCAATTTCTCATACAGGCAGCAATGACCGGTGACTCCTGTAGGACTACAGCACGTATGGCTCGTTGGCTAAATAATAGGCTATCCTACACACTCACCAATCAAAACAACGCGTCGTCATGGCTGGTTAGCTGTGGCAGCTAGCTAACGCTAACTTAGCTAGTTAGTTAGCGTTAGCTCCCTACGCCTAGTACGCCTGTTATTATGTTATTGCTTGCGATGTTATTAGACAAAACAGTGAGGCAAAACTGAGGAAATGGCAATGACAACGACCGCAGGAGTACACCGACTAAACGAATGCTCACTTCACAGGGCCAGTGTTTGTAGGAATGATACTCATCCATTTTGAACAATAATCGCTTTCACTCTGATGTGATGAAGCCTCTCTGCTTACCTCTGGTCAGATCGAGCGGTACGTTCTCTTCTCCGCTGTCATTCCGACCTGTCAAAAGCACACATCGCGGGGATCGTAAGGGAACACACCGGGGTCATCACGTGCTTGAGAAAATATATTTCTATAATACCCCGACAATACAGACATTACACAGGCGAGTTTTTCACGCTTACCTCGCATCCGAAGACTTCGGATAGGACGGCCGCGGAAGCTGGCCGCCATGTTTCCAGGAACATACACAACACCGGAAACTTCGTGTCTTCTCGCGAGAAAACGGAGAAGAGTCGGAGACCTCCCAGTGTACAGATCTGAGATCAGCCTGATCCTCCTTAATCCCCCTCTAATCCTTTCGAGGATATAAACGCAAATCTGACCCGACGACAGCATTATGCTCAACAGAGTGGAGCTCTTCAACAGCTCAGACAGCACTGTCCGGTTTTTATCAGATACAGACAGTAAACCCTAAAATCTATTTTATACAGTGAGTCTATGTCTAAAATCCATAGACTGTAAAAATCTAAGTTAAAATGGGATGCAAAATTATAATTTACTGACACTACTCATGTAATTACTGATCTTTATTGAAAAAGCACAACATGTTATAGCCATAGCAAATGTATTCAGCAATGTACCCTACAAAAACTTCATACAGCATAAAAAAGTTTCTTGGTTGGGTGATCAGTTCGGCCTAAAATCAGAGCACTCCTCTTCATATTGCCTCAGTCATCATCATTATCATAGATACAATCTGGAGAAAAAAAGTAGATATTTTTGAAATAATTGAATAAATAAATAAATACATAGCCTACATATTTTTTACATTAAATAATTATGCATGTGTACATTTTGAAGCCTACCTTCTCCAATGTCATCATAAATATCATCTAATGAGATGATTCCAAAAGTCTCAGAGATGCCTGTGAAGAGCCCAGGTCGGTCGTATGATGCATACCTTAAAGACAAGGAGCAATTAGATCAGCTCAGGAAGGATGTCATCAGTGGCCTGGAGAGCATCGACAGAACCACACTCCCTGGCAAGTTGAAGCTCTGGTGCATGCAATTTGGGCTCCTTCCACGTCTCATGTGGCCGCTAACCCTATATGAAGCTTCAATCTCAAAAGTGGAAAAGCTGGAGAGACTGATAAGCTCATACGCAAGGAAGTGGCTCGGTCTTCCCAGGTGCTTCAGCAGCATAGGGCTCTATGGCAAAGGAGCCCTAGAGCTACCCATTTCCAGTCTCTGTGAGGAATACAAGTGTGCCAAAGTAAGACTGGAGATGATGCTAACAGAGTCGAATTACCCATTTGTAGCCCAAGCTGCCCACAACCTGGCTACCGGGAGGAAGTGGAACCCATCTGAAGCAACTCAGCAGGCAAAAGCGGCGCTCAGGCACAGGGACATCGTGGGCCGAGTGCAGCAAGGGAGGAGTGGTCTGGGGCTTGGAGACAGCACACCAGCCTGGCACAAGGCTACCCAGTCTCAGAGACGCAAGCTTGTGGTGCAGGAGATACACCAACAGGAGGACCCAGCAAGGTGCGCAAAGGCCGTCGCTCAGGCAAAGCAAGGGCAATGGATGAGACGGGAGGGAGTGGAGAAGAGAAAGATCTCCTGGAAAGAGCTGTGGGAAATGGAGACATTCAGGGCAAGCTTCACCATCAGGGCTGCCTATGATGTCCTACCATCTCCCAAGAATCTCAGCCAGTGGTATGGAGAAGATCCTACATGCTCCCTTTGCCCGACTCCAGCAACACTAAAACACATCTTGGTGGGCTGCAAGACCAGCCTCACTCAAGGCCGATACACCTGGCGGCACAACCAGGTGCTACGGTGTCTTGCAGCAGTGCTGGAAAGTCAGCGGATGAGCATCAACGCCCTTCCTCCTCCTTCCTCCCACTGGCCGGTGACAGCATTTGTCCGGGAAGGTGAGGGCCAAGGCAGACTCGCCACATCAAGACCGGATACTGGGCGGCTAGGTTGGGCACGTGATTGGAAGATGGTGGCAGACTTAGGCCAGAGGCTCTGCTTCCCAGCTGAGATTGCATCAACCACCCTCAGACCAGACCTTGTGCTTTGGTCAGCCTCACTCCATCTCGTTTACATCATCGAGCTGACAGTGCCCTGGGAGGATGCAGTCAAGGAGGCCTACGAGCGCAAGAAGCTGAGGTATGCCGAGCTCGCCGCCGACGCACAACAACATGGCTGGAGCGCAAAGGTCCGACCGGTCAAAGGAGGCTGCAGAGGGTTTACAGCCACATCAACATCAAGGCTACTCCGGGAGATGGGAGTGCGAGGGGAGGCCCATCGGCAAGCAGTCAAAGACCTCTCCAGAGCTGCTGAAAAGGCTAGTCAATGGCTATGGAGGAAAAGAAAGGACTCCACCTGGGCCCCAAGTGGGTAGATGGCATCTAGGGAGTGAGCCCAGGACGCCGGGATTCACTGCTGAACCCTCTGGAGGTGTCGTGGGCCTATCAGCGAAACATCGAGGAAAGCGGGCGCCCACTTGATAACCCGGAAGATGCCATCACTCACTTGATCATCCCACAGAGTCTAAGCAGCAAGTCTCATGTGCAATTAAGGGATATTAACATCTAGTCCTACATAACAGATCCCTGTGTAAAATACTACATTAATAAAATATTGTCATACAGACACAGGTATAATTTTTGGTGCAGCTTCATTTGTGTGTGTGTGTGTGTGTGTGTGTGTGTGTGTGTGTGTGTGTGTGTGTGTGTGTGTGTGTGTGTTAGAGAGAGAGAGAGAGAGAGAGAGACTTACTCTGCAACCTGAGCCATTGCCACATAGCCAACTGATGAAAAACAAGCAGATAATATGTTTTAATTTCTATCCACTCAAAGCATAATGCATGTTATAAAATCTGCATTGATTGATGCAAACTTACATTTTCCTTCCATATTCCTGCCGATCAGTTTACCATCAGTCGGTTCAACGATGACATCAATCACTTCTCCTGGCTTCAGTTGCAGGTATTTGCTCCCCCATTTCGTAGTGCTCAAAATGGATGCTACAGTAACGTCATACAGCACCTGAATTTCTCCTTCAAACTGGAATCAGATGAACAATTAAACTTTTTTTGTTGTGGAAAACAGAGTAAAAGATGAAAAAAATATATATATCACCAGTATCACAATAAATAGTCAGTAGGAACACATACTTTAAACTTCTTCCTGAATTCCTTTTCTTCTTTTTCAAATTTCTTCTGCTTCTTGGGATCCACCTCTGGCTTTCCTTTTGGAGTAAGCTGTGGCAGTCTACAAGAACACAGACAATCATTGGAAGCTTTTTAAAACTCACTAATTTGCAATCATATGTAGGCGAACTCAGGTGTATTCCGCAATGCATTCCAATGACTGATGCTGATATTTACTTGTTGACATTTGATGGAGGAAAGCTCTGGGATTCATCAACATCTTCATAATCAGCGTATTTGGGCACAGAGACAAGCACAGATTAGTACATAGGATCTCCCCAATGTTTTGGAAGTTTTAATCACCAAAAACCATTGTGAAAACGTGTCTTTGATTGCTGACGTATTTACCTTCATCTGAGATTGGTGGAGGTGGAGGAGGAGGAGGAAAACTGTGGAAACAGAAGAACCAGTGTGAAGATGCAGTGTGGGATGCTTAGTACAGACCTACGGTACATGATATTACACACTTATAAAGGTTAAGATGGGGGGGGGGGGGGGGGGGGGGGGTGCTGTTGTAATAATAATATAACCCCTAGGTATCAACATAACATAAGAACATAAGAATATACATTTTATCAAACTCAGAAAGCAGGCATGGACTGGGAAAGATAATATAGCCATGAACTTCAATAGTAGTAGTGCTGTGTTGTTGTTGCTGCTGTTGGTGGTATATTATATAATAATAGTAATAACAATAACATTATTATTGTTGTTGTTGTCGTCATCGTCATTATATATATACAGTATATATATACACACACACACACACACACACACACACACACACACACATACATAAAGTATTATATATATATATATATATATATATATATATATATATATATATATATATATATATATATATATATATATATATATATATATATATATATATATATATTTTAAGATAAAAGAATGGGGGCATTTGCCTTTAGACAGGACAGTAGGCAAACAGGAAAGGTGGGGAGAGAGAGAGAGGGGATGACATGCAATGCATTCCAATGACTGATGCTGATATTTACTTGTTGAGATTTGGAGGAGGAGGAGGAGGAAAGCTCTGGGATTCATCAGCATCTTCATAATCATTATCTTTGGGCACAGAGACAAGCACAGTTTAGTACATAGGATTTCCCCAATGTTTTGCAAGTTTTAATCCCACAAAAAAAACATTGTGAAGACTTGTCTTTGATTGCTGACATATTTACCTTCATCTGAGATTGGTGGATGTGGAACACTGGGGAAACAGAAGAGTAAGTGTGAAGATGCAGTGTGGGATGCTTAGTACAGACCTACATGATATTGCACACTTATAAAGGTTAAGATAATAAAAATAAAAACATACAAAAAAGGTAGACGTGCATTATGATGGTTGTAGTCTCAACGCCAGACCCATGAGAGTTCTTACACTGATACACTACATTACTGCATGCTGCAGATCTCTCTCTGGGTCTGGGACACTTTCCCTCAGCCAGCTGGGGTCACAAGTGAACCGTTCACTTGGCCAGTGATTGGCCAGTGGTGGATTCAGTCTTCCCCAATCAGTAACGGCTTTGTGATCAGACGACAGGGGAGGCCCAGCCAATTTTTCGAACCGCTCTCTCATTGGTGCTACGACCTGTCAATCATTCAATTTCAAGCCCTCCTAGACCCGCCCTCAAACCCCAGAAGTGGCTGTGAAGTGGCACAGACTCATTTATGTAGTATGCGGAGCACAGCAATTCAACGTAATATTTGAGTCTGGGGAGAGACTATGATGTTGTAATAATAATATAAATCCCTAGGTATCACTCAAACATAAGAATATACATTTTCGAGGATATAAACGCAAATCTGACTCGACGACAGCATTATGCTCAACAGAGTGGAGCTCTTCAACAGCTCAGACAGCACTGTCCGGTTTTTATCAGATACAGACAGTACACCCTAAAATCTATTTTATACAGTGAGTGTATGTCTAAAATCCATAGACTGTAAAAATCTAAGTTAAAATGGGATGCAAAATTATAATTTACTGACACTACTCATGTAATCACTGATCTTTATTGAAAAAGCACAACATGTTATAGCCATAGCAAATGTATTCAGCAATGTACCCTACACAAACTTCATACAGCATAAAAAAGTTTCTTGGTTGGGTGATCAGTTCGGCCTAAAATCAGAGCAGTCCTCTTCATATTGCCTCAGTCATTATCATAGATACAATCTGGAGATTTTTTTTTGATATTTTGAAATAATTGAATAAATAAATAAATACATATTTTTTACATTAAATAATTTTGCATAATGTGTACATTTTGAAGCCTACCTTCTCCAATGTCATCATAAATATCACGTGTATCCCTGTGTAAAATACCACATTAATCAAATATTGTCATACAGACACAGGTATAATTTTCGGTGCAGCTTCATTTGTGTGTGTGTGTGTGTGTGTGTGTGTGTGTGTGTGTGTGTGTGTGTGTGTGTGTGTGTGTGTGTGTGTGTGTGTGTGTGTGTGTGTGTGCGTATGTGTGTGTGTGTTAGAGAGAGAGAGAGAGAGGCCATCGAGAGAGGCCGCCACAGGCAGACCTGGCTCCCAAGAGAGGACAGACTGTGCACCCACTGCACACAAAAGGAGGTGGAAACCGAGCTGCACTTCCTAATCACCTGCCAACTATACGAAGACATCAGAGACACATACTTCCCTCAGATTACAAACATCCAAAAAGACTTTGAAACCATGACGGACAACAAAAAACTTCCATATCTGCTGGGGGAAGTACCGCAATGGGTAAACACAGAAGCACAATTTGTGAACTGTTGTGACAAGAAAAGGATGGAACATAATGGAACATAAGCACCCTAAAGCCAGAGCAGGACAGGCCCCGGGTCTGCCTCCTGCTCCTGCTGTATAGCTTTAAATACCTCTAATAAGAAACAATCAGTGTTTACACAAGTTCCAGGTTTATTTGTACTTGTATATAATTTTTAACTACAGTGTCCACATTTTTCTACTTTGTATTTTCATTCATTTATACCCTTACTTGTATATATTTCGTTCAACAGCCATCAAGCACAATTTTCTCTTTGCACCTTTTAAGTTAATGTTTATACTCTTATGTACAGCTGTTTCTGTTTACACACCTCCTTAGTATATATTTAATTGTAAGCATACTCTTAAGCTAATTTATGTATATTATATTTGAGTGCAATGTTACACTTATATCTTTAACTGTACGGACATTTTTGCTTTTGTGTTTGTTTTCATTTTACACTTGCTTTGGCAATGTATACGTATGTTTCTCATGCCAATAAAGCCCCTTTGAATTGAATTGAAATTGAGAGAGAGAGAGAGAGAGAGACTTACTCTGCAACATGAGCCATTGCCACATAGCCAACTGAAGAAAAACAAGCAGATAATATGTTTTCATTTCTATCCACTCAAAGCATAATGCATGTTATAAAATCTCCATTGATTGATGCAAACTTACATTTTCCTTCCATATTCCTGCCGATCAGTTTACCATCAGTCGGTTCGACGATGACATCAATCACTTCTCCTGGCTTCAGTTGCAGGTATTTGCTCCCCCATTTCGTAGTGCTCAAAATGGATGCTACAGTAACGTCATACAGCACCTGGATTTCTCCTTCAAACTGGAATCCGATGAAGAATTAAACTTTTTTTGTTGTGGAAAACAGAGTAAAAGATTAAAAACTATATATACTGTATATATATATATATATATATATATATATAATATATCACCAGTATCACAATAAATAGTCAGTAGGAACACATACTTTAAACGTCTTCCTGAATTCCTTTTCTTCTTTTTCAAATTTCTTCTGCTTCTTGGGATCCAACACCTCTGGCTTTCCTTTTGGAGTAAGCTGTGGCAGTCTACAAGAACACAGACAATCATTGGAAGCTTTTTAAAACTCACTAATTTGCAATCATATGTAGGCGTGTATTCCGCAATGCATTCCAATGACTGATGCTGATATTTACTTGTTGAGATTTGGAGGAGGAAAGCTCTGGGATTCATCAACATTTATATAATCATCATCTTTGGGCACAGAGACAAGCACAGTTTAGTAGGACACATAGGATCTCCAATGTTTTGCAAGTTTTAATCACCAAAAACCATTGTGAAAACTTGTCTTTGATTGCTGACATATTTACCTTCATCTGAGATTGGTGGAGGTGGAGGAGGAAAACTGGGGAAACAGAAGAGCCAGTGTGAAGATGCAGTGTGGGATGCTTAGTACAGACCTACATGATATTGCACACTTATAAACATTAAGATGGGGGGGGGGGGGGGGGGGAGTGCTGTTGTAATAATAATATCAACCCCTACGTATCAACATAACATAAGAATATACATTTTATCAAACTCAGAAAGCAGGCATGGACTGGGAAAGAGAATATAGCCATGAACTTCAATAGTAGTAGTGCTGTGTTGTTGCTGCTGTTGGTGGTATATTATATAATAATACTAATAACAACAACATTATTGTGTTGTTGTTGTTGTTGTCGTTATATACACACACACACACACACACACACACACACACACACACACACACACACACACAGACACACACACACACACACACACACACACACACAATTATATATATATATATATATATATATATATAAGATTTTAAAAAAATGGGGGCATTTCCTTTAGACAGGACAGTAGGCAAACAGGAAAGGTGGGGAGAGAGAGAGAGGGGATGACATGCAATGCATTCCAATGACTGATGCTGATATTTACTTGTTGAGATTTGGAGGAGGAGGAGGAGGAAAGCTCTGGGATTCATCAGCATCTTCATAATCATTATCTTTGGGCACAGAGACAAGCACAGTTTAGTACATAGGATTTCCCCAATGTTTTGCAAGTTTTAATCCCACAAAAAAAACATTGTGAAGACTTGTCTTTGATTGCTGATATATTTACCTTCATCTGAGATTGGTGGAGGTGGAACACTGGGGAAACAGAAGAGTAAGTGTGAAGATGCAGTGTGGGATGCTTAGTACAGACCTACATGATATTGCACACTTATAAAGGTTAAGATAATAAAAATAAAAACATACAAAAAAGGTAGACGTGCATTATGATGGTTGTAGTCTCAACGCCAGACCCATGAGAGTTCTTACGCTGATACACTACATTACTGCATGCTGCAGATCTCTCTCTGGGTCTGGGACACTTTCCCTCAGCCAGCTGGGGTCAGAAGTGAACCGTTCACTTGGCCAGTGATTGGCCAGTGGTGGATTCAGTCTTCCCCAATAAGTAACGGCTTTGCGATCAGATGACAGGGGAGGCCTAGTGTCCTCTAGTAAGAGAGTGGCGTCAGCGGAGGACCAAAATGCGAGACTCATTAGCCAATGAACAGCCAGGAATGGGTCTCGCGCTACCTTTGCATGCTAAAATAAAGCTGATAATGTACAATTTGATTCAAGGGATGAAAAACCCTTTCAAAGTACAACACAAACTGTATATTTTGCTGCAACTCAACAGTGCTGCTTTTTTTAACTCAAGAGTTCCACTTTCTACTTCCTGGAAAAAAAACTGGTCCATTGGAGTGAATGGAGATGTCGGAACTCTTCTATTATACGGCTCTGGGGAGGCCCAGCCAATTTCTTTTGAACCGCTCTCTCATTGGTGCTACGACCTGCCACTCATTCAATTTCAAGCCCCCCTAGACCTGCCCTCAAACCCCAGAAGTGGCTGTGAAGTGGCACAGACTCATTTATGTAATATGCGGAGCACAGTGATTCAACGTAATATTTGAGTCTGGGGAGAGACTAAGATTCAAGATTTTTATTGTCACTCCGTAGTACAAGTATCACGTGTGAAATCCTTATGCTGTAGACTCCGTTACAACATAGTGCAAAATAACAGGGCATATAGGTGCAGGAAAACAAGATAAACAACAAGCAATAACAGTAAAGCAATAAAAACAAGCCAGAAACAGTGACATTCACTGCACATAGGTGCAAATAGCATAGACAAATTTAAACATAATTAAACATTCTGTTTGCACAGGTGCAAATAACATAGACATAATTAAACATACGTAATGGTAGCAGCTGCAGTACAGCTACTACATGATTGTTTATTTGTGTATGTTAAGGAGTCTCGTGGCCTGCGGGAAGAAACTGTCCCTCAAGCGATTTGTGCGTGCTTTTGTGCGTTCCTCCCTGAGGGTAACAGGGAGAACAGGCTGTTGTGGGGGTGGTTTGTGTCCTTGATGATCTTCAGGGACCTCCTGAGGCACCGCTGGTTGTACAGTTCCTGCAGTTCTGGCAGCTCACATCCTGTTACGTGCTGGGCCGCGCGCCTCACTCTTCTTAGCGCCCTGCGGTTCATGGTGGTACAGTTCCCGTACTAGGTGGTGAAGCAGCCAGTCAGCAGGCTTTCAATGGTGCCTCTGTAGAAGTCCCTGAGGATTTTTGGCCTTAGCCCAAATTTCTTCAGGCGCCTGAGTCCATGTAGTGGCTGTTGGGCCTTTTTGACAACAGTGGCGGTGTGGCTGGCCCATGTCAGGTCCTGGTGGATGTTGACTCCCAGGTACTTGAAGCTGTCCACCCTTTCCACCACTGTGCCCCCCCCCCCCCCCCCCCCCCCCCCCCCCTCCTGTAGTCTACAATGATCTCCTTGGTCTTGGAGAGGTGGTTGTCCTGGCACCATTGTTCCAGGGCCTCCACCTCCTCTCTGTAGGCCGTCTCGTCGCTCCTGGAGATCAGCCCCACGACCGCTGTGTCGTCTGCAAACTTCACGATGATGTTCGAGGTTTGAGTCGCCAGGCAGTCGTGGGTATAGAGGTCGTACCAGAAGGGGCTGGAGACGCATCCCTGGGGCGCTCCTATGCTGATGGTCAGTGGGGAGGTGAGGTTGCTCACTCTCACCACCTGGTGGCGGTCTGTCAGAAAGTCCAAGATCCAGTCACACATTGCTGTGTTTAGTCCCAGATCCTTGAGCTTGCTTACCAACCTGGAGGGTACTATGGTGTTGAATGCTGAGCTGTAGTCCACGAACAGCATTCTCACATACAGTAGGTGTCCTTCCTCTCCAGGTGAGAGAGGGCGGTGTGGAGTATGTGTGCTACTGCATCCGCTGTGCTCCTGTTGGGGCAGTATGCAAATTGGAGCGGGTCGTGGTCCGGGGGCAGTGTGGGGCGGATCTGTGATATGACCAGCTTTTCGTGTACAACTATGATGTTGTAATAATAATATAAATCCCTAGGTATCACTCAAACATAAGAATATACATTTTCGAGGATATAAACGCAAATCTGACTCGACGACAGCATTATGCTCAACAGAGTGGAGCTCTTCAACAGCTCAGACAGCACTGTCCGGTTTTTATCAGATACAGACAGTACACCCTAAAATCTATTTTATACAGTGAGTGTATGTCTAAAATCCATAGACTGTAAAAATCTAAGTTAAAATGGGATGTAAAATTAAAATTTACTGACACTACTCATGTAATCACTGATCTTTATTGAAAAAGCACAACATGTTATAGCCATAGCAAATGTATTCAGCAATGTACCCTACAAAAACTTCATACAGCATAAAAAAGTTTCTTGGCTGGGTGATCAGTTCGGCCTAAAATCAGAGCAGTCCTCTTCATATTGCCTCAGTCATTATCATAGATACAATCTGGAGAAAAAAATTCGATATTTTGAAATAATTGAATAAATAAATAAATACATATTTTTTACATTAAATAATTATGCATGTGTAAATTTTGAAGCCTACCTTCTCCAATGTCATCATAAATATCACTTGTATCCCTGTGTAAAATACCACATTAATAAAATATTGTCATACAGACACAGGTATAATTTTCGCTGCAGCTTCATGTGTGTGTGTGTGTGTGTGTGTGTGTGTGTGTGTGTGTGTTAGAGAGAGAGAGAGAGAGAGAGAGAGAGAGAGAGAGAGAGAGAGACTTACTCTGCAACATGAGCCATTGCCACATAGCCAACTGAAGAAAAACAAGCAGATGTTTTAATTTCTATCCACTCAAAGCATAATGCATGTTATAAAATCTCCATTGATTGATGCAAACTTACATTTTCCTTCCATATTCCTGCCGATCAGTTTACCATCAGTCGGTTCAACGATGACATCAATCACTTCTCCTGGCTTCAGTTGCAGGTATTTGCTCCCCCATTTCGTAGTGCTCAAAATGGATGCTACAGTAACGTCATACAGCACCTGAATTTCTCCTTCAAACTGGAATCAGATGAACAATTACACTATTTTTGTTGTGGAAAACAGAGTAAAAGATGGGAAAAAAAAGAAGAAAAAAAAATATATATATCACCAGTATCACAATAAATAGTCAGTAGGAACACATACTTTAAACTTCTTCCTGAATTCCTTTTCTTCTTTTTCAAATTTCTTCTGCTTCTTGGGATCCAACACCTCTGGCTTTCCTTTTGGAGTAAGCTGTGGCAGTCTACAAGAACACAGACACTCATTGGAAGCTTTTTAAAACTCAATCATATTGAGTTTTATTTGCAATCATATGTAGGCGAACTCAGGTGTATTCCGCAATGCATTCTAATGACTGATGCTGATATTTACTTGTTGACATTTGGAGGAGGAGGAGGAGGAAAGCTCTGGGATTCATCAACATCTTCATAATCATCATCTTTGGGCACAGAGACAAGCACAGATTAGTACATAGGATTTCCCCAATGTTTTGCAAGTTTTAATCACCAAAAACCATTGTGAAAACTTGTCTTTGATTGCTGACATATTTACCTTCATCTGAGATTGGTGGAGGTGGAGGAGGAACACTGGGGAAACAGAAGAGCCAGTGTGAAGATGCAGTGTGGGATGCTTAGTACAGACCTACATGATATTGCACACTTATAAACATTAAGATGGGGGGTGGGGGACATAAAAAAGGTAGAAGTGCTGTTGTAATAACAATATCAACCCTTAGGTATCAACACAACATAAGAATATACATTTTATCAAACTCAGAAAGCAGGCATGGACTGGGAAAGAGAATATAGCCATGAACTTCAATAGTAGTAGTGCTGTGTTGTTGCTGCTGTTGGTGGTGGTGGTATATTATATAATAATACTAATAACAATAACATTATTATTGTTGTTGTCGTTGTCGTCATCGTCATTATATATATATATATATATATATATATATATATATATATATACATATATACATATATATATATATATATACATGTATATATATATATATATATATATATATATATATATATATATATATATATATATATATACTGTATATATAATATATATATATATATATACTGCTATATATATACGGTATATATTTAAGATTGAAAAAAATGGAGGCATTTGCCTTTATTAGACAGGACAGCAGGCAAACAGGAAAGGTGGGGAGAGAGAGAGAGAGGGGATGAGTCATTCCAATGACTGATGCTGATATTTACTTGTTGAGATTTGGAGGAGGAGGAGGAGGAGGAAAGCTCTGGGATTCATCAACATCTTCATAATCATTATCTTTGGGCACAGTGACAAGCACAGTTTAGTACATAGGATTTCCCCAATGTTTTGCAAGTTTTAATCCCACAAAAAAAACATTGTGAAGACTTGTCTTTGATTGCTGATATATTTACCTTCATCTGAGATTGGTGGAGGTGGAACACTGGGGAAACAGAAGAGTAAGTGTGAAGATGCAGTGTGGGATGCTTAGTACAGACCTACATGATATTGCACACTTATAAAGGTTAAGATAATAAAAATAAAAACATACAAAAAAGGTAGACGTGCATTATGATGGTTGTAGTCTCAATGCCAGACCCATGAGAGTTCTTACACTGATACACTACATTACTGCATGCTGCAGATCTCTCTCTGGGTCTGGGACACTTTCCCTCAGCCAGCTGGGGTCAGAAGTGAACCGTTCACTTGGCCAGTGATTGGCTGTGAAGTGGCACAGACTCATTTATGTAGTATGCGGAGCACAGCGATTCAACGTAATATTTGAGTCTGGGGAGAGACTATGATGGTTGTAATAATAATATAAATACCTAGGTATCACCCAAACATAAGAATATACATTTTCTCAAACTCAGAAAGCAGGCATGGAATGGGAAAGAGAATATAGCCATGAACTTCAATAGTAGTAGTACTGTTGTTGTTGTTGTTGTTGTTGTTGTTGTTGTTGGTGGTGGTATATATTATATAATAATACTAACAACAACAACAAGAAGAAAAACAACATCATCATCATTATTGTTATTATTCATTAGTAGTAGTAGTAGTAGTAGTAGTAGTAGTAGTAGTAGTAGCAGCAGCAGCAGCAGCAGTACTATTAGTTGTAGTGGTAGTATCTCAGGTTCAGGTTAAAGTTTATACCAAGGTTTTTGTCATCAGTACAGACTTTGTATTTGGTCAAACACTGACCCCTACTGTCTGTCTCAGATATCTCTAGCACCAGTTTTTGCATTCCCTCTGGTTTCTACACCACCAAATCTGTCCCATCCATTCAAAACATAAGTACAAGCACAAGTACAACCTTATTCCTTGGTCAGCACTGTCCAGATCATCATAAATATCATCATCGTCAACTGTTTAAAAAAGGGAAAAGTCATTACTGTAGACAGGGTTTGTTATTATTGTATTTTAACAATTTAATTTCACACAAAAATAAACAAAATCATCATCACCATCATCATCATCATCACCACCACCACCACCATCGTAACAATAATTAAATACAAACAAACAAACAAACAAACAAACAAACAAACAAATAACCACAGCTTACCATTTTGGCCTTTGAACCCACTGGAAAAGCGAGAGAGCATCAAATCAGCAATCCACATCCAAAATGTATGATCGAACAAAGAAGAATCAGTCATGTGACTGAAAATCTTTGGTGAACTTGTGTATCTTTTTAAGATGTCAATGCAGTGTTTCAGAAGTCATTCTAGATTGTGTTGTCTGGAATGACGTGTCTTGTTGTCACCGACTGTACCTGCAGATCTCAACATCGCCCCCGATGTCATCATAAACCTCTGAGTCTCCTTCGGACTGGTCAGACAGCCTGGTTGTCACCTGTTTTTTCAAACGATCATAGTCTATGTCGACAGACTCGGTCTTCACATAGCCATCTGGAACAGCAAAGCACATTTCACAACTCCTAAAAATCAACAGAGCCAACACTTCCCTTTTAATGTGTAAAGTAAAAAAAAAAAAAACATATGATCAGGGAGTGTGACAGACTTTCTCAAGTGTTTTGTCTCATTGTTTTTTGGATGTCCTGAAATAGCCTTTAATAAAGAGCACCTTCCGATCATTGCTTGGATATTTTATCACAGGTATCCCCATTGCCAGCTTTCCTACTGCCCGCTTTCTACTGTCCATTTCATAACTGTTAGCAAGCAGCACTGTGTGTGTGTATCTCTGTGTGGGTGCCCGTGCGCGCATGTGTGTGTCTGTGCCACTTACAGCAGCCTTCCATGTTCCTGGCCAGCCATAGACCCTTTGGGTTTTCTGTGATGCGGACGATCTCTATGGTCTCTCCCTGCTTCAGAGGCAGCTCTGTCTTCCCTCCTTTACAGTCCAGCCGGGCCTTCCCCTTCTGGATGACTTCGATTGGCCCTTTAATCTTTATAGGCATGAGATGCAGAGACGTGAGCTATATGGCTCCCTGACCTTCTTTGTATCATTTGCCTTGTTTTGTCAGCACAATGCATGAATTGACAAGATTGTGTGCATGTAATTCCATTATATTAGTTCTATTAGTGTCACTATATCATGTATGTGTTGGTATATTCCTGCTGAGGTGACATGTTTTCAATTGTAAATCAAAAGTAGGTTTGTGTTTTCTGAGCGATTTTGTTTGTGTTTGTGGGTGCATTTTGTGATGTTGTGTCTTGTGTGTGTTTTTTGAAGATGTTTGCTGCTATGTTTTTCTAACTGTATGTTAAAATTTAAATTAATAAAAAATTGATCACAAAAAAAGTAGGTTTGTCCCTTTACCTTGAACTTCTTCTTGACCTCTTGTTCCCTCTTCTCTTTGGTTTTCTGTAATTTCTTTTCTTGTTGTTGTTGTTTCTTCTCCTCTTTCTTATCGATTTTGTTTGGCGCTGTCATTTCCACCAAACTGTTGCTTTCATTAGGCTTCTCATCATTCCTGTTATGTGCAAACATAGTAACGGATGCTAAATGAAACCAGCTTGGCAGTATGTATAAAGATTATTTAGGCTAAATTTGGAAGGAGGAACTCTCACCATATCTCATCTAGCTCTTCATACAGGTCCTCATCTGATAACTCTACCTGCTTAAGGCAGAGAAACAATATACTGTAGTCAAGCGGCAAGCAAAGGTCTGTAATTTGCTAGATTTCATTGTAAACCTCTCATTATGTTAGTTGCAACATACTGTAGCTGTCCATTTTAAAATGAGTACCAGAGTGCATGGTGACAATCAAGCGCATGGTGCCGACTGAACTGCTTTTGGATGATCCACACAAGACAATACTTACCTCAGTCGCAGGATGTCCTGTAAAGACAAAACAGCAGGTAATTCAACAATCTTCTCTCTTGTGAGATAAATTAAAGGGCACTTGACTGATTAAGAGAATGATTTATTTATTTGATTTTATTTTTGATTTGAAAATCAGCTAGCACCTTCAAGGGTATGGTCCGCGATCCCAATATCATCATAGCACTCCTCCTCGTCCAGCTGTTGGCTCCTTGTTTAAGGCCAGAAAGAGGAACTCAGTTGCAATAATTCAAACACTGTACAGGCAGACTCACAAAGCCTTTTTGTGACCGGGTCTTCTATCTGTCTGGGTGGAGAATGGCTAGTTCCTCTAATTAACAATAACATACAATAATACTTATGACTCTTGCCTTCATTTATAGTAGGTTAGACTACTGCAATAGCCTTTTTTCTGGTCTCTCCAAAAAAGAACTTAGGCAACTTCAACTCATTCAGAATGCTGCTGCTAGAGTTCTAACGAAGACTAAGAAAGCTGATCATATCACTCCAGTTCTTAAGTCCTTACACTGGTTGCCAGTGTGTCATAGAATAGATTTTAAAATACTGTTATTAGTCTATAAATCACTTAATGGCCTAGGCCCAAAATACATAGCTGAATTGCTCCCACGCTACGAACCGTCTAGAACTCTTAGGTCAACAGGGTCCAGCTTATTAACTGTCCCTAGGATCAAATCAAATCATGGGGGGAAGGCTGCATTTACCCACTATGCTTCTGCTAGCTGGAACAAATTGCCTGAAGACCTCAGATCTGCCCCAACCTTACTTACTTTTAAAAATAGACTAAAGACTTTTATGTTTACCGTCGCTTTTAACTGCTGACAGCTACTATGCAAACCCAATGAGTCCTCTATAAGTTTTAGCTCTTTCTGCAACTGCTGCGCCTGTTGCTTATTGCACTTTTTATACTCTTTTTTTTAAAGTTTTGTTGTGATGCTTTTAAATGTCCATTTTATTTCTTCTTTTCGTTTATTTTCCTGTCAACCATTTTATGTACTTAATGAAGTTGCTTAATGCACTTTTTATACTCTTTTTTTTTTTAAGTTTTGTTGTGATGCTTTTAAATGTCCATTTTATTCTCTTCTTTTCTTTTCTTTTCCTGTCAATCATTTTATGTGAAGCACTTTGAATTGCCTCTGTGTATGAAATGTGCTATACAAATAAACTTGACTTGACTTGACTTGACTTGGCAATCTCAACATTAGCTGAAAATACATCAGCTTTGCAACACTTGTACTTACATGGAAGTTGTGTGGTTAGGTGGTAGGCACGAAGGTGGAGGGGGAGGGAACTTATTGCTTTGACGGGTAGATAGAGGAGCAAGAGGAGCGGGTATTTTCATCCCTGGATCTGTCACACAAAAATGCCATCTTAAATCAGTAGTATCTAAAGTCACTGTCACATCTTCAGAGACCTGAACATGCTAAGTTTAGACAATGGCATTGCTTTTGCAAACGCCAATCTTATTCGCACGTGTTTGCATGACCATGCTCCTCAGGCTCTCTGCAACATGGTGCGACCGATACAGGCCTTCGGATTGTCCACTATGCTGCAGGGCACGCGGGTGTGTGTGTGTGTGTGTTGCTCACAAAATGTTACCTTAAGTTTACATGTGCATGACATCAGTCTTATGACATCACTGATGATACTGTAAGGGACCATTCTGGAAAATCTCCTTTGGCCAGACATCATTTTCAATAAAGGGAGCCTAACACATGGAATGCACTACTATACCTACTGAACTCAAAACAGAACAAAATGGTCAACATTTTAAAATTAATACGAAGGATTTTTTGTTCCCTATCAAATAAACATTAAATGACATTAAATGAAATAAGGCTATTTCTATGTCAGCCATTTTCACTGTATAGTTTGTTAGGGAACCAATAATGGTATGAGTCAATCACTGAATACGATTCTCCAAAGTGCAATTCAAACACCATTTAAGGGTCTCTCACCATTATTGAAGGATGGTCTCTTCCCTTTAAATCGATGTATGTCAACATTAGGTGGCCTAGGAGGCTTCACAGGAGGATTTCCCAGAACCACCACACTAGGGAGGCTCATCTTGTTAGGAACAGACGGATCAGTACTATCTCTTTGAGGCTGATGTTGGGTTCCAGACATCCCTCGAAAGTTGGGTTTCTGCGTTGCTGGGGGTTTGGAGGATACAGAGTTGATGGGGTCCAAAGTTTGGGGACCCTCTTTCAACATGGCAATTTTCCGTTTGCGAAAAGAGCTTTGTAGGGCCAGAGCTAGTGGAGGTTTATCATCGGTGCTCATGAGCGGTTTGGGGATCGGTGGCACACTTGGTTCCTGGGACTGGGAGAACTGAGACTGCAGTGAAGAGATGGAGGAGGTCTTTGGTTTGGGGATGGGTGGCACACTGGGTTCCTGGGACTGGGAGAACTGAGAGTGCAGTGAGGAGATGGAGGTCTTTGGTTTGGGGGCATCAGGTTTGGGGATGGGTGGTGCACTGGCTTCCCGGGACTGGGCGAACTGAGACTGCAGTGAAGAGATGGATGTCTTTGGTTTGGGGGCATCAGGTTTGGGGATGGGTGGTGCACTGGTTTCCAGGGACTGGGAGAACTGAGAGTGCAGTGAAGCGATGGAGGTCTTTGGTTTGGGGGCATCAGGTTTGGGGATGGGTGGTGCACTGGCTTCCCGGGACTGGGCGAACTGAGACTGCAGTGAAGAGATGGAGGTCTTCGGTTTGGGGATGGGTGGCACACTGGGTTCCTGGGACTGGGAGAACTGAGACTGCAGTGAAGAGATGGAGCTCTTTGGTTTGGGGACATCAGGGGGTTTAGGGGTTGATGGGGTAGATGCTATCCCACTGTTGGTCATCGACGCTGGCTTGGCTGAGGCAGGAGTCATCATGGTTTTGTTGGATGAAGCCACTTTCAGTGGAGGTTTCATCGCTGGAGGTCTGGCTTGAAGGGAGGACCCAGCAGACCTTTGTTGGGTTGCCAGTTTGTGGTGATTATCCTGCACAGGGCTGCCTCCTGTATCGAAACTAGCCATGAGACCCCTGACATTTGCCTGAGATTTGCTTTCCTATATAGAAGAGGAGAAGAGGAGAAAGAATCAATGCAGTCTTGATTCCCTAATGTCTTGCTAAAGACAGGGTTCATACAGACATTACAAGATGAAATTATAAATTTGCCCCAAAATGGGCATCAAATTTGAATTACGGAGTAAAGGCTTAGTTTTTAATAGTGGTAAATGTAGCAAAGCAGGCCAGACTGGTCACTGGGCATCTGTTCTCACATCCAGGTCAAAACTATGGCCAATATCAATACAATTAAAATAGTTATTATCAGAGGTGCACAAGTGCAAGTCCAAGTCATTACTGCACCATGACTGCATGCAACATTGGGGAGTGACGGTGACAAAGTTCTGATTCTGAGCAATTTAGTTATAAGCACTTGATGAACAAAACTAATAATAATAATAATAATAATATAAGACAGTGTTATGTGGTTCATTTGAATTTCAATTACTTTTCAAACACTTGGTTAAGCATTGGCTATTTTCAAGGTATTCCAGTACTATTTTTTCCCTCAAAATCCAAGCACTTCTAGCACTTTGTATGAACCCTGTATAAAGAGGATGGATACCAGTAATATAAACCTTTCAAATCTAGATAGTCTGGAACAAACATTAGCACAAATTGCAAAATTATACAAACACATCTGCTAGCAAAGGGTTTAAAGCAGAACTTAGGGAACATATATATATATATTTTATTTTTTTACTTAAATTTCCTAACATTTACCAAGCACCTCTGAGCCTATCATGCTGCGTTGATGTCTTCGTGGCTAGATAATTCAGACATACAATACTCTTCTTACACAGGAAGTACAAGGGATCTCACCATCTTAATAATGTGAGAACTGTGAAGAGCCCCCTACGCATTATGAACATACTGTATGTTATGAACAGTCAGTATTAGTTTCCAGCACAATGATGTCTCTGAGTAATGTTCTTTATGTTTTTCCAGTTAAAATCAATTCTATTGATATATGATATATAAGTGTCACCTATAGTGAGACTACAGAATAGAAGTAACACTATGGGCAACACATTGTGTTGCTTCTACTGTGACACTATAGGAGGCAACGTATATTCTCGAAGAACCCCCATCCTCAAAGATACATAAACAATAATGCAAGACTCACCATGTTTCCATCGATGTAGAAGCAATATATAAAGTGCTGCTTAGAGCATCTCTTTTTAGGCAGCTCCTCCTTCCTAGTACTGTGACTGACACATTTTCTGCCGTTAAACAGATTAACCTCAAGTCTCAGCCAGATGACCAACATGTATGAGCAAGCGACTATCACACTGATGCTCATGTATGACATCCACTTCCCTTTCTGTGTTATGGCAGAATGCACAATGCATGCAGAACAGAATATGTTGAGAAATTGGACGCATTTCCTTTGTACCCTTGCCTACGCAGGCCTGTGGTTGAGCATGAAACCACAACCTGTTTGAGACTTTGGGACAGTTAAGATTTGATCTGTACACAGCTCACATGAGCAGATATTCTATGCCCAACTTCAGTTCCGACCAAGACTCAGGTACAGATTTCTCCTCCGATTGTTGGGAGGGGAAAATCGGGAATAAATTGGCGGGAAAACCCCTGTAATATGAGCCTGGCATTACACGAACACTTCAGAACAAACTTTAATTTCTACTCAATAGTACTGCAGATGTCCAATTGAGGTCATCTTCTCGTCCTGGAGCTCATAACACAGAACTTGCTAGTTACGTGAGTGTAGCCTAGCCTAACCACAATTTCTCACAAGCCAAAGTGTGGATGTTGTTGCCCAGGATACAAGCGGGTGTGAAAACCACAACACCATTTAAACATAGTCTCTCGTCCTCAGGAAGAGAGAACGCAGCAACACGGACTAAGGTCAAACATTTTCTGTAAATGTTGCTGGCCTCGAATACAAATTCAACTGGCATAGGAATAATGGCAAATACAAGTTCAAGAACCCTGATTCATTTAATAGTGTATACTCATAGTTGTACAACAACTGTAAAGTCCCAATAGTCCATGGAACTATGACAACCATTTACATATTTTCTACTTCCTTCTCTCGAGCAGTAGGATACTGTTTGAAGTGAGAGTGGCACTGGTTGGTATGAGAGCATCAATGTCCTGTATGGCTTTAGCTGTTCTCTGCAGTGCGTCGGCGATGCAACTCTCAGTCACTGGTTCCCTACGAGTCTCCTCTTCAGCAGAACTAGATCCCAGATCTGAAGCAAATTGAGTACTTCTTGGCACATTACTGTTCTCCAGCAGAACTAGACACAGGATGTTAAAGAACACACACTTCGACAGCTGTGCAACAATCTCTGACACAGGCGACAATTGTTGCCAAGAAACTCATTCTGCAGGAATGGAAGTCCACCTCTCCACCCTCTTTTCAGCTGTGGTTGGCGGACATGATCTCTGTTATACGGATGGGACCCGTTTCTGGCCTACCTTGACGAGGTTAGGGGCGACGAGTGATTCGCCCGGCTGGTCTCCCATGGACCCCATTGTGTGAGATCCCATGCATAACATTTTTTACAAGCACATAAGCACTGTATGCAGTTGGTAGCACCACGTTGTAATATTGGAGTGTCGATGTATATGTATGTTTTCTTTCTTTCTTTCTTTCTTTCTTCTCATTTCCTGTATCTGAGTTTGTTTGTTTTTGTGTGTTGGTGTTCTGAAAATTGCAAAATAAAACATTGAAAAGAAAGAAAAAAGGAAGAAAAAAAGAAGACACACTTCTTCACTCAGAATGATTACCTACAGTAGCAGGTAACTGGACTGCCAGCTAGTACAGTGTTCTAAACATGTAATACAAGTACAATTTCAAACCCTGATAATAATAATGTCCTTATACCTACTATAATCATCTCAGAGTTCAAGGATACAGTTGAATCGTTTTATCTTCTCCAGTTCTGCAGCTACGAGGTCTGACCTGAAAGTGGATGGAAAGTCACTCGACATTACATGTCATGAACGTGATTTTAAAGCCGTTAAGTAATGAGAGCTCAGTGGAACACACTGTAACTCACCCACTGTGTGTGCTTTGTGTGACGATCATGTGACGATCTATAGGCGCAAGGTTGGGTAGGTTTTCTTCAAATACCTCCAGCTCAGACAAATGTCTGTCCTGTAAACAAAATAATACAAATGTATTTAGAAAGCTGAACAGTTTGTAAATATCACTTAACATCTGTATGGTCCAAGTCTTTGACCTGTTGCAAGCAGCTGGCTGTGGCAGGGAGCTTTAACGAGTGCTTGGCCTGGTTGTAGCAAGTGAGGATCCTGAAAAAAAGAAAACAGTGATGTGAACTGAGACTCAAATGACAGAGAACAGCCATCAAAATGTTGACCACTGTCTTACAGTGGGCGGTTACCTGCTTGCACGACTCACAATAGAGCCCACAGAGTAGCGTTGCCCAGGGACATCAGGTGGAAGGTTGCTCAGGTGGTATGTTACCTCTTTCACCTGGGAGACAGACGCCCAATTATGCAAAGAAGACCCAAATAACTGTCGTTGCTTTCGCTTAAGAGGCTTTGTATCCCAAAGCAGGGTTATAGATCAGACTATAGGGCTTGTATGGCGGCTACTGTACATGACCGGCTGAAGCTCACCTTCCCTGACTGGGGCTCAGTTTTGTGGTGTGTGAAGTAACTGGTAAGGACACCATTAGACCGGATGACCGATCCATCTCCTGGGGAAACCTCGATGACTGAGATAGCTCCAGCGGGGATCCTACAAGATCAAACTCAAGGACTTTTCAATGACTGTCAAGGTTTTGACATTGGTCAAAATTAGAAATCACAAAGGCCTGATTTTTTTTTTACATAATGATCATGTCAACCCAAGAAATTATGGTAAAACCATTGATCCATTTTGTTTAATTTTTCTCAACTCATCGCACTTTCAAGGATTTGAAGGCCCGTGGGAACATGAAAATCTAATGAGCTGCGTACCTGTAGATGACTCCTTGGCACCACATCACTTTGAGCAGCTCTTCTGGAAGGATTTGGTCTGACTCTTCCTCGCCGTGGGCCAGGGGGTCTTTAAAATTCCACCTTAAACACATTCAGCAATGAAATGCTACATGTATAGGGATGATGACACATGTAAAATCTGTCACTGCACATCTTTCATTGGTGCACCTTGTGTGCTCGATTGATTAAAGTCAATGAATGAGTGAACCTGTGGTGATGAGGCAAGGGACACGTGAGAGGCAGTGCCTCAGGCAGACGAAAGCTTCTCTCCTCTCTGTGTCCAGCTGTCATGTTTATCCTCCAAACCTCCTGGCTGGAGACTATTCTTCCCTCTGCTGCGATATCTCCAGGAGGCTTGGAGAGGCGAGCACTCCAGTGGTGGCGGGCCAGGGAGAGAGGGTAGCGCCACATGGGGGCGACACCGGAGCAGGAGTGATGCTGGACCACTGTGGTCGACTGGTACAGCTCTTCTGGCTTCGAAGAGAAAGGGAGAAGAGAGGAGAAATCAGTAAGGCTGTGATCCTCCTAGTGGCACTGGAAGGTAGTGTCAGCTTGTGGTAGTTTGTTGCATGTTAGTGGCTAGTCAGTGACACGCAAGTGCGTGACAACTAGTGGCATGCAGTGGAAGCCTGTGGCAGTCATGGATGTATTAAAAGAACCGGATAGGGTATAGGACACGCCCACCAATTCATTTGAATGTAAGCTACACATTGGCACAGGAAGCATTTTGAAGGGGGTTTTCTTCCTGGTTGTACTTCCATGATGTGCGGCCCAAGATCATGTGCGCATGCCTGCTTGTGTTCACGAGCGAGCCCAGGCCCAGATTTATAGTGGCCAGAGCCAAAGAGAGAGAGGGAGCTGCAGAAAATGGCTCTTGGTTGCTTCTGAAAAAATAAATGGCCCATAATATAAAACTTGATCATCAAACGAGTCGTGTTGGACTCTGAGTGATACCCAGAACAATTTTCGCTGAGTTTTACAGCTGCTATTTCCCCCATGTCAGTGGATGCAGGGCGTCACATGACATGCAATACAGAGCTTAGCCACCATGTTCAATTTGCTTCAAGGCCCAGGGGTCTCATTTTGTGCATGAAGCACGTGCCTATATGCCACTGACATGACGGTGCCACTAGCTGCCACTGATGTGACGGTGCCACTAGCTTCCACTGAAGTGCCACTAGCTTCCACTGAAGTGCCACTAGCTTCCACTGCATGTGACTGAAGTTCCACTAGCTTCCACTGCATGCCACTGAAGTGCCACTAGCTTCCACTGCGTGTGACTGAAGTTCCACTAGCTTCCACTGCATTCCACTGAAGTGCCACTAGCTTCCACTGCGTGCCACTGAAGTGCCACTAGCTTCCACTGCATGCCACTGAAGTGCCACTAGCTTCCACTGAAGTTCCACTAGCTTCCACTACGTGCCACTGAAGTGCCACTAGCTTCCACTGAAGTGCCACTGAAGTGCCACTAGCTTCCACTGCGTGTGACTGAAGTTCCACTAGCTTCCACTGCATTCCACTGAAGTGCCACTAGCTTCCACTGCGTGCCACTGAAGTGCCACTAGCTTCCACTGCGTTCCACTGAAGTGCCACTAGCTTCCACTGAAGTGCCACTGAAGTGCCACTAGCTTCCACTGAAGTGCCACTAGCTGCCACTGAAGTGCCACTAGCTTCCACTGCGTTCCACTGAAGTGCCACTAGCTTCCACTGCGTGCCACTGAAGTTCCCCTAGCTTCCACTGAGTACCACTAGCTACCACTGAATATCCATTGAGATTCCACAAGGTGACACTACCTGCCAGTGCCACTACGAGGATCCTGGTGTCTCTCAGAGAAATAGAACAAAATCAGATAAAAAACAAGTTCGAAATGAGCAGTGAAATGTTGATGGGAAGCATTACCTTGGGCAGAGGAGAACACGATCTGCGCAGCCCCTTCTTTGTGGTTCCTGTACCCTGAACCTCTGTGGTCTTATCGTGGCCTCTCTGGTGCTGCTGACTGACTGGCCATCCATCAGGGTCTCTGCTAAGGCCATGCGTCCTGTGGTGCTGACTGACAGGCTGACTGAGGCTGCAGGTGAACTCGACTGAGAAGTCTTCCCCTGACGATGACAGCGTCAGGGCAGCCCGTCCCTCCGCTGACCTGACGATGGTCTCGCCGCCAGGTCCGAACTCGGCGTCGCAGGACGACAACTCGGGCCACTCCACATGTGAGTCAATACTGAAGAAAGGCTGTACGAGGGATGGGAGACACAGATGATAACTGTATAGAGTTAAGCCTAAGCAGTAGCCCTCAGGCTCTTTAGATCGTTGCCTGTCAACAGTACACGTATTATCCATTCACCTAGCCAAAATCCTTTAGGGAATCTGGGTTGGGTATTAAACTCACCTTATTTCTGCACTTTGAAGTCACAGGTAGTAGGGTCGCATGGGGAAACCTTATTATATCGGAAGGCTAGTTGCGCCAAAACGTGAGCGGTTATTCTTTTAAAAGACAAAGTTTGACGAGAATCAGCCAGTTGCCTGTCCAGATGCATGTGCACTGGCATCATTTGGTGATTCCGCTGGGAAAAATAAGGTTCTGGACTAGTGCATGTTAAAAGTTTACACAGATTGTACCCTTTGGGGCTTTTTTTAAAAGGTTGTTGGCAATTTGAGCAATGTGTCACATCTGCCATCTTTCTGACTATCTTTGCTGTCACACGTTGGGGGGCTCTCTAAAATGCATTGCAAAATGTCTGTAGAAGACGAAACGATGCTAGTGCACACATGCGTCTGTACTGTTTCCAGGCAACTGGACGATTCTCGTGAAACTTTGTCTTTTAAAAGAATCGCTCACTTTTTGGTGCAACTAGGCTTCCGATATACCCCATGCAACCCTACCTGTGACTTCAAAGTGCAGAAATAAAGTGAGTTTAATGCCAGACAAAGATTCCCTAAATGATTTTGGTTAGGTGAATGGAGGGCTCTTCTTGTACTGTTGACAGGCAACGATCTAAGAGAGCCTGAGGGTTACCTAAGCAGAAGACTTTTAAACAAGGACTAGTACTGGGTTAGCAAAAGGCCTTGGTACCTTTTTGAGGACCGCAGGGATGAGTTCCTCTGGCAGGTATGGTCGAGTGGCATACTTATTCCTGAATACCAACGCAGCTTCCATCATCTCCTACAAAATCATCATCATAATTTTAAACAAGATAGTAGGCTACTATCTTAGCTAACTACTACTACTATTAGTAGCCTATAAGCAAGTATTACCAAGAAATGCCTTTGGGAGTACCACACCACCAACCAGCATCAGGCTTGTATAGAACAACAGCATTGTTGTTCTTTGTTTTCATGTTTTTATTTCGAGTCTTGTGTGATTTTATGACTGTTTTGTTTTTTGCTCTGCTGCAATCCAAAGTGCCCTTCTGGGACATATGAATAAACTTGAACTTGAACTTGAACTAATCTGCTGTATTCATCTTTAGTACCTTGTATGTGCTGATGGTGAACCTGGACCTCTGACGGAGTGTGCGTGTGGTCTGCAGAGGATGTCCGGAGGAGGGGGCTTTCACCAGCATGAACTCACAGCCGCACGGCGACAGCTGTAACTGGGATCCGTCTCCGTAGCGAACATCCACCGACTCATCCTCATACATGCTCATCAAGACACTGGACCCTGCTTCCATCATTAAAACTGTATTATGTGATCTGGCAGCACTTCATAAAAGTTACCGTTGCAGCCAAAAACGCTAAACTCAAACCACAAACATCTGTGTGGAAACGTCGACGTCATCAGGAGGAGACGTTTGTTTTGGTTGCGCGCGCCGGTGAAGGAGACACATGTCATGCACCATGCACCCAGTAGTGGACTGATCTGGGTTAAGTTTTTGATCATGTGAGTATTCCCTTTGTCCTGCACCCTTCAGACCCCCCACAGGCACAGCCACCTGTCAGCACTGTACCCAGCAGAGGAACTTTAGCCTGGGTCAAGAGGACCCAGTCTGATTAAAGAGGAACGGGAGAAACTCTGTCAGGAGGGGGAGCAGCCTTCACTGAAGGAGGAGACTGATTAGTTGACTCCGCCCTGTGATGGAAGTGACCAACATCAGTCTCTGCATTCAGATCCTCACTTAATTTATACTCTAGTTGTGTGCTTTTTAAATGTGAAATGTTGATATATACTTCCTGTTTCAGCAGGACCAGCATCTGAAAAAATATCAGTGGTGGTGAATGGCAAAGAGACAATCATTTTTTGATCCCGTTTGAATTGTGCCATGAAGTAGGCCTACACATCTGATGGTTGTCAATTTAAAGGATAACATTGTAAGAAAGTCAAAGTTTGATGTAAAACCAGGGATATATTACCGAACGGTGGAACGGGCCTACCAGGCCCTGGGGCCCAAGGGCCCGGGGGGTCCCAGAATCTCTTTATAGGGCCACCGTGTATCTTGCCCGGGTCTGGGATGAAATGATCCCTCAGGGCCCCAACCCTTTATTTTTGACAAACTGTTCCATAAGTTTATGGACAATTAGAAGGTTATTGTGCTTTTGGGGTTAATTGAGTACATGTGCTGTAAATCCTGTCTTATTGAGACAGGGTCCAACATTAGCACCAGTCAAATGCTGGCAAAATATGAAAGTGGCTGGTAGATTTGCTTCACTCACCAGCCAAAAAACAAACAATGGTAATCTATTGAGTGGCTGGTAAAATGTGAACATTCACTAGCCATTTGGCTGGTAGACAAAAAAGTTCATTTTGGAGCCTGTATTAAGATACAGGTGAATATATTTATTGTGGCTTGGTGGCTGTGCTGTAAATCCTGTTGAGATCCAGGTGAATGTATTTCTTAGTTTTTATTCTAGCCTTAATTGTGCATATGTGCGCTGTGAGGGGGGGCTGATCCTTTTAGGCATCCAGGCCCAGGGGATGCCCGTCATGTCATAATCCACCTATGCGTAAAACGGAAACATTTTTGTAACGTTTTGTATGAAACAGCTCAATCTTGCACAATATACATCACACCAACACCAACATGGCCTGGCGGGAGAGAAAGTTATGACATCTATGTGTATTTCAAAATTTTAATTTATAGTGCAATGGTTTTACGACAAACTGCGACTTTCTTGACTTTCAAAGTTATCTTTTAAATTGACAACCATCGTTATGGTTAAGGGTACAATTGAAACGGGATAAAAAAAAATTTTCGCCGTTCATCACCACTCCTATTTTTTCAGACACTGGTTCACATGAAGAATCCACCACTGTGAACATTCATTGACTCCATTTGACTCCATCAATGGATACATTTTTCATCCAGGTGCATTATGTAGTTCAAGTGTGTGTTTGGACATACTTCATATGATGTTGTTTGCCAAAGCCAGGTTGAGGAACTGGGGGGTGGGGTTGGAATGTGCCACTGCCCCTCAAAATGTCTCTGCTAAGGAGGTTCTGTGACGATGTAGGGATACAGCATTGTTTAATGTGCTTGTAAGAAGTTGCTCCTCCGGTGAACACATCATTGTCCACCAAGGTGTCAATATCCAAACTATCAAGTAACACTTGTACTCCTCAGTCCTTAAGCATTCCCAATGTTCTAGCAACAAACAAATGGAAGAAGAAAAAATGTCACCCAAAACCATTACTTTGGCTAATTGCTCTGGGAGTCAATCATACAACATTTAGCCTATGTACTTTTTACACAACCAAACACAGATGTTTTAAACTTGTGGTCATGTTTTGATTCAGGAAATATCACTATTGTTGCAATTTCTAGAGTGCACATTCAAACACGTCACAAATACTTATGATGCTTAGCTCGCTTTAAATGATTGTCAGTGTAGAATGCCTCTGGTGAAGTGAAACGTTAAATGTGTCTGTTAAACCATCCTATAAAGAATATTGATTGATTGACTCCAGAAAACTACAAGTTTTTTTCAAAGAATAACAGAGAAATCTGAAGGCTGTTTGTCATTTTAACACAGGTAATAATAGATGATGACAGAATTCTTACAACCCTGTCTGTCAGAATGACACGAGAAAGTCTAATGCCCACCAGATGAAATCCCAAGTTAAAAGTTTAGGTGTCATCCTTGACTCTGATTTAAGCTTTAAGCCGCACTTTAGTAAAGTGACCCAGACAGCTTTCTTTCACCTTAGAAATGTTGCCAAAGTACGACCATTTCTACTAAAACAGGATGCTGAGAAACTAATTCATGCTTTTATTACTAGTAGTAGGTTAGACTACTGTAATGCACTGTTTACTGGTCTACCAAAAAAGTCTATAAAGAAACTTGAACTCATACAGAACTCTGCTGCTAGACTTTTAACTAAGACCAAGAAGAGAGAACACATCACTCCTGTTTTAGCAGAACTACACTGGCTCCCCGTTCCTTTCAGAATTGATTTTAAGGTCCTTTTAATTACTTATAAAGCACTTAATGGCATAGCACCTTCATACATTTTAGATTTCTTTACACCTTACCAACCGCAAAGAGCCCTTAGGTCCTCAAATTCCGGTCTTTTAGCTGTTCCAAAAGTACTGCACAAACATAGCGGGGAAACTGCTTTTATGTACTACGCACCAAAACTGTGGAACACCTTGCCTGACTACATTAAACAGGCAAGCTCCGTGAACATTTTTAAAAAGGAGCTAAAAACCTACCTTTATTTGAAGGCCTTTAACTAACCCGCTTATTTTATTTTATTTTTATTTAGTGTTTTATCCCCATGCAAGTTCTTAGTTTCTTTTTGTTCTATTTTAGATTTTATTTTTTATTTTTTATCCTTTTATTATTTTTACCTTATTATTATTTTTTTATTGTGTTAACTTATTTTCATGTCTATAAATTGCCTATTTTATTTTTATTCTTATTTTTATTTCTCTTATTTTTATTATCTTTTATTCCTTTTATTATCTTTTATTTTTTTTATTTCTATTTTTATTATACTATCATTCTTATTGCGTTTACTTATTTCCATGTCTACAAATTTGTTTTAATGTATTCTCTTTTGCTATGGTCTGATTACTCCCGTTTTAAATGTCTTTTTTCTTGCATGTCCAGCACTTTGAGCTGCATTTCATGTATGAAAGGTGCTATACAAATAAAGCTTCTTATTATTATTATTATTAATGCGACCTCTGGTGTGCTGTGTGGTGTACTACAGTATCTGACTCAGATAAGGAAACAAAATGATCACCTCCCCACCAGTTGTACTGTACAAAATTAATAATAATCACATTAAAATGCCCAAATCCCAATAAGGTCTCCTTTAATCACTTCATAATTGTTAAAGAGCTGTACGTCCAAGAACGGGCTTGTTCCCTTCTACTGACAATCTGCTGTCCTGTTGACTTTTACTTTGCCACCATAAAATAAGTGGTCCATCGGGCCAGGAGCAGAGCGCCGAACAGCACCGTGTAGCTGAAGAGGACAAATTTGAGAACCTCTTTGAACGTCCGGAGGAAGCGGATGGACAGAGGCTCCACGTCCAGAAGCACATGTGTCTTCTGCCTGCGAACTGTGTGTTCAGTGTGTCCCATGTTTTCTCCTTGTCCCATATTGTTCTGCAATCACACACACACACACACACACACACACACACACACACACACACACACACACACACACACACACACACGTCATATTTACTCCTACAGCCTCAATTCTACTCTAAATGATGAAAACAAAGTTATTTGACAAATGTGCATGTTTTTGGTTAATTGAATCAGAACTGTTGTGTGAAGAAGATCCCATAATAGTATGCTGAAGCCTTGGCTGCATTATCAGAGGACCATTATTAATAATTTAGTTGTAAATTGCACTTATGGGTTCAGTATTGATCTGCTCGCTGTTTAGACCCAGAGATAATGTAGACTGTTGCTCGGTGTTTTCATATGGAGAAATCAAACACCCAGCAATCAACAGTTTGAAACACGTTGATTTCTTAAGGCAATCTTATTTATTTTTTTGTCTTTGACAGTGGCTGCTTTACCAGGATGTTATTTGAACACAGTACTTGCAAAGTTACACATAAGAACAGCTGTAAACCATTCTAAAAGTAATGCTCTTCTTGTTTTTGAGTGGGAAAATCATTGTCAAAAATACTTTCTTGTTGCATGTGTGCCTGGCAATGATGTATAACTTGAAAAACCATTCAAACAAATGTTAGTAATACAGTCATAGCATGTGCCTTTATTTCACTTATTTAACCATAGATACATGCATTGTCTGTCTTGGCACAGGCTGTAAAGATTGATCTTAAATCTTTTATTTGAATAGTAACAGACTTAAATCAATCTTACCTTTGTGTTGTTGGTGGAGGACAGGAGCTGATCAGTAAGCGCGCTCCTGTGTTGCCAGCAGAACATGTTGGTGTCTGTTGTTGCCTTGTCTGTTTCTAGTCCTTTTGGCAGAGGAGGAGCCAAAAGCAATTGAACTGATTACAAAGGGTCTGAAACCCTTGGGTTTGTCCTAATGGAAAGTTAAGCTGTACAGTGCACCTGCTCCTCAGCAGAGAACATCTACAGTATGATATTGTACGTCAAACAAAAGGTACAATTCAAGTACATTCGCTTTAAGCAGAATTGTTTTCAAGTCTAGGGAAGCAATTAAAATAGAAGTGAGAAAAGGATGTATCTCACAAAAAATATTAACAGCAGCAAAGAAAGCAAGATGGCTTAAAAAGCCCCCCCACCTAATACAAAGAAGCATTTATACATGGGGGGGGGGGGGGGATACATGCATGCTAAGACTGCAGAGGGATTTCTTTTAAAATAAGAAAGATGGAGAGCACTAATGGGGGAACATTCAGATTGATAACTGAACAAACATAATTTACTTAGTAAGGAAATAGACTGCAGGTGATGCCCTGAGCTAGTCTATTGTGTTTTCTTTCAATTAAAGTGAGACAAATAAACAGGAAATATATTTCTTATTAAAAAAAAATCCTATGTGCAGTATATTGGACCGAATAGTCTATGTAAGGTGAATTGTATATAACCATAGACTGTATAAATAAGTATATAACCCATGTTTAGTTTTGATATGTTTGTATGTTTTTTTTTTTACATTGGTTATTTTCTGTATTATTTAAATTTATTTTGATTTCATGTATACATATTTTCATGTTGAATTGTTCGGATATACTGTATAAAACTACAAAAATTGTAATCCCTAACAAAGAAATGCAACCTATGTTGAAATATTTTCAAGGTAAAAGGGCATATGAGAAATAAAATAACCAAATAAAACAGAATAAATAAATAAATAGAAGTCAGGATCACTGACATTATCTGACTGCTGTCAATGTGTCTCACTATGTTCATAGTGTAAGGCACGGAGAAGCTATTGACTGGAAAGATCACACGCCCTCCTCCAGCACAGTTATCCGCTACCGGAACATGGACCAAATGGCTTCCTAATTCAATCAGCATGCTGCGCTGTCAAATCATGACCTGCTATATCTGGGCTAAGCTCTCCAGACAGCAGAGGGCCATTATCGGCTGATCAGGAGGCCTGTTTACTGGGATAATTGCTCCTTCAGAGAGCTGACCGCTGCTGATGGATACGCTCCCCATCTCTTCCTTTCTGCTCCTCTACCTGATCACAAGCATCTTGCCTTTCTGCAAAAGATCCATGAGCAACTATTACTGTATACAGAACGTTTCAATATAACCATGTGATATGTTTCAATATAACCAACGGATTTCAGGTTTGTTTAAACCGCATTGCATTTACAGATTTTTTTCAGGCAACAGCCAAACACAAAACTGCTCAAAAAAGAAGAAAAAAGTCAAACAAAATGCAAATCAAAGTACATGTTTTATTGTGTTATACATTGACACAAACATCCAAAAGCTTTCCAATATACATATATACAGTACAGCTGTTTAGTAGAGCAATGACCAAACTGATGAGGGCAAGGGGACCTACAGTAAACAGTAGCATCAGTAGGCAACAGTAGGGCAACTTTACATTATATTGCGAAGGTGCAAGGAAAGGACTGGGAAACCTTAAAGAGCCAGCTGCTGTCTCACCAGTGCAGACATCAATGAGACACCTGTAGTAGCCTACATTAATATGGACATCAAAACAGCCGCCAATGTCTTCTGGTGGATAAGAGTGTTTGATGTGTGTGCACCTCCTAACCGAAGGTGACTCAGGGGGTTTGGGATTCAGGCCGGTCCATGAGGGATTTGATCCAACTGGTGCCATTAATGAGTTTGGTGGTGGCAATAATGTATTCCATCCCACTGTCTTCCATTTGGGAGAGGAAGCGCAGAGCCGCTATTTCTGCGTACGTCACTCCTCCGAGAAAGAAGACCAGTGTGGTCCTGTTCTCCCCCTGTTGGCCTGTAAGACAATGAGAGGAGAGCGTGCACAGGTCAGACAGAGCTTCTGTAGGCTGGTAGACATGAAATTCACTAAGCAGGAAAGATGAGAACACTTGCCTCAAAATCACTTAAGACTACACACCACACAAACAATGACTTTCCTGTATGATTTTGTATCCCACCACATGGACCAGAAAGATGATAAGAACATGTCTCAAGTTTGTTTAAGTCAGGGTGACATATGACCACACGTGAGTGACAGCCGACTCAGGAATGTAAAACAACCAACGTACACTTCAAGTTTAAAGCCGACAACAGTAAAATAATATTTTTTTTAAATCAAACTAAATGGATAGTCTTTGTTGTGTCAGCAGTTAACTAGTATGAGTTGTGCCAAACAAACATTAATATCTCAAAAACTATACATCACATCGCTTATATTTTGACATTCTGAGTGAGAGCAGAAGTAGCTCAAGAGTTTGATGTATAATATACTATATGCATGTCGTGTTGAAGTTGTGTGAACTGTGGCAGTTTTTAAAATGTAAACAACACAGCCAGGGCTGGGGTGAGCCACTCTAGGCTGGCGCCATAGGGTCCTATTTTCCCCCAGTGGGACCCTACTGACCCGTTTGTTTACCAAAATGCTTATCGGCTGATCCCTCGTATTGCAATACATTTGAACGGAGTTATGACGTCAGTTATGACAGTTTCACAAAATGCTTTTTTTCCTGAATCGGCGGTGAACGCACCATAATATACTGTATCTCAATGCAACCTCCAATTATATTGATTTTCAAGCTTTTTTTCTTTTTTACTTTTTTGTACACAATTCAAATAACTTAAACCAAGTTACATCAATCAGGTTAACTGTAGTTTGAAACAACAAAATAATTTTACAGCACTAATTAACACATTGGTTAGCTTACCAAGTGTTAACAGTCTTTTCAGAAGAATCGTCACATAAAGGGTGCATTCGTAAATAGCCACTCCGAGCGCCAGAGCGCACACTGGACCATTCGTAAATTGGGAGCGCTGTTGTAATTTACCGTACATCCGCGCTCTCATTTCAGTGTAGCGCGTCAGATTGGATTTACGAACACACCCCTAGAAACATAACTACGGTAATCTAATTTATTTTACACAATGAACAATTATCCTTACTTCTGTATTATTCTCTTCAGGGTATCTAATAGATGTATATGGGAATTTGTGACTGGGTAAATTTTTTGTTTTATCTAATGCAACTGAATAAATAAATAAATGTGTGGATACACACAAGGTATATAAAACAGGCAAAGCCCCATCTGCTTAAGAACCTTATTTTGGATTCTGAAAATATTAATTAGCCATCACCCTCCGTCTTCTATTATCGCCTTTTAAAATTCAATGTGGGGAGGACATGCACAAACAAGTCAAGGATCTAATACCCAAAGTCGCAGCTCTAATTAGCACATTTCACAGTTAAATTGGTTATTCACATCAGTGTGACACAACAGCCCTATGAAAAGACTGCAGGTTATGGCCTTTTTCACAGCAGACATTTTGTGTCTAAAACGCAGGAACTAACAAAGGTGCAACCAAACATTAATTATGGTTTCCAACTTCCAAACCATTTAGGTGTACTGGGGCCCTAATTAATGATTTGGTTACACCTGTGTTTACCCTGCCTTTTAGACACAAACTGACGGCTGAGAAAAAGGCCCATTGGTAGAAAGTGCTGGTGGTGGTCAAATTAAGCACAGCCCCATCTATCCACCCCTCTCGTCAGCACAGACACACAAAAGCCTGCGCAAACAGAGACTCCGACGACGTTCTATTGTGAACATTGTGCAATAAATCTGCTGCTATTCAGCATTTGACATGATGGGAACAAAACCATGTCTTATCTACCCGCAGCATGCCGGAGGCCATTTGACTTTGATTCCATTTGGTGAACAGCGGGAGGCAAAGTACAGCCCTGGGTTCTATGGGCTCTTACGTTTCTTATGAAGCCCAGCAGGCAGCTGCTGTCTCTCCTCGAAATGGGGGCCTGGCAGCATCTTCAGAACCTCTTCGATGCTGCGCCAGCCGGGCCGCGCCAACACCTGGGTCAGTCGGATGCTTAGCGGAGCGTAGCCACTGTACACGTAGGAGATGTCATTGGGGTTCTGAAGAGAGCAAAACACACCCAGTCCAGAGGTTAGTCGAGGTCCTCACACCCTTAAAACGTCTCCTGGCTAAGTTCTTAAAGTGCTTTTCTACAGCAGCACAAGATTCTCATCAACAGGACTTACCTGCTCATTGGCATCCTCCATCCATAGCTTGAGGGTCTTTCTAATGGTGGGGTAGTTGTTCCTGGAATTTGTCTGGGGCTTCAGAAGACCTGTCTTCTCTAGGTTGTTCAGTGTTAGCATGTGTTCATAACCATAGGTCTTGACAAAACAGAAGACAAAAGAATATCTATAGGGAGGTTTTAGCAACAAACCAGCCACCAGCCAGTTTCAATTATTAATTCAATCAAAGTGGAAAAAAGCAGAAGATTAAGAAGAAGAAGAAGAAGAGCACAGTACACTCTGGTTCAATAGTTCCTCACACAGCAGGAATGACAACAGGGATACAAGGAAGATATGATTTTCTGATCAGGCTCTGCCTTAACTACCACACCACCACAATTAAAGCTGATCATGAAAAAAACAATGGGAAAAGTTTCAATTCGTGTATTGTACCTGGAGAATCTCCCTCTTGTAGTAGTCCAAGACCTTCTGCTTGAGGCCGTTGTTGCAGACAGACTGCATGCACACCAGACGCAGAATCTTGATCAGGGGATCTTTCTGGGCAATGCAGTCTTCAATGTATGTGTTCACCTGGACAAAATACCATACATAATGCATGAGTGAGCGCTTGAGCAAACAACAGTCTCCTACCATCTAAAGACAAAATTGCCTCAGAGAAACAATGGGTGGAAGGGTGGAGAATACCTTGTCTGTATCAACTCCAGTCATAAACTCCTGCTCCACTGTTAGGTTATCAAAGAAGGCCTCAGATGCTGAGGAGAAAAAAAACACATTAATTTGTTGAATGCTTAAAACCTATAATATAAAATGGTATTCTTTGGCAAACAGAGATAGAAAATGGCACTAATAAAAACAACAAGACATAACGTTTTGAGTTGGGAAGTTCTACGTTTTTTTATTTATGTGATTTATATTTTCACCTCAAACAGACAAACAAACCTGGGGGCTGATGGATAATGCCTTCTTTTTAGCTGTGACCAGCAGCTCTATAAGTCACTCTGTTAACGGGTCCCTTTAACGGGCAGTTTGCGCCCTAGGAGGCTGAAATTTGGCATGGAGGTAAAGGTGTGTGTTTGTGTTCATGCCTATTGGCTAAAAGGGGGGCGGTAGGGGGCACATTTTTAAATGCAGGATGGCAGGGGCAGAGGGCTGTCATTTGGCATGGAGATCATGTGTGTGTGTTTGTGTTCATGCCAATTGGCTAAGAGGGGGCAGTGGGGGGCATATTTTCTTAATGCAGGATGGCAGGGGCAAGAGCCCTGAAATTTGGCACGGAGGTCAAGTATGTGAAGGTGTGTGTTGCGTTCATGCAAATGGGCAAAAAGGAGTCAGTGGGGGGATTTCAAAATGCAGGGTGGCAGAGGCAGAGTAGGGTGGCTGCCCCTGCCATCCTGCATTTTGGAAATTTGCATATGTGGTCGCAGCTAATGCACATTTGCGCTAGTTTTTTTTACCATTTCTATTTCCACTGCCAAATCTTTACAGTGCACAACGCTTTATTTTCCATTTATGAAAATATGGGCATATGGGCAGAATTGCAATGCAAGACATTAAATGAGATTAGATGGGAGGGGGAGAGAAGAGATTTATTTTTGACGCACTGGTGATCTCCTTGATGAGCTCGGCTATAGAAGTGTGGTTGGCCAGCGAGCTGCGTGCCGCCTGCATGTGAGGCAACTGAGACACAAACTGCTTGATTTCTCCCACCGTTTTAGCATTATGCCGCTCCTGAAAGACAAGAACAAGCTGTTAATCAATTCAACATGGCACCTCAGAAAAAGCATTTAAAGGTAATATTTTTTAAACTCTATAAAACATGTCTCATGGTTCTTTAAAACAAGGTTAGGTTATGTTATGTTGCAAAAAAATAACCTCTGTGGGACTTCTCTATCTGCTCTGTCTCTCCTCTCATTAATTATGCAGTTTTGATAAGATAAAACAAGATGATACAATGATGTGTTGGGATAGATCCATCTTTGGTGCAGTTTATTGTTTTCTGTAAATCGTTCCATTCTACACAGCTATGCTAAGTGGGCAAAATGAGTGTTACTTTGTGATGTCACAAAGTCACGAAGTCAAAGCGGCTCGTTTGGAGGCACTTTTTCCTTACATGGCTGGTGTGGCTTTATCTGGGGACCATGTGTTTTGAGACTTCCATGATGTTTATATAGCATGCTCAAGTCCTTTAGAATCAAAGAAGCAATGAAAACTTGTTTTACACAAGATGTGACCTTCAAATAATGCAAACCAATTTGATCACTATCAAAAACCAATCATACAGCACAGCAGAAACATGAAATGAGATGTAAAACATGTCTGGACAAGGCAGACAATTAAGATGTCAACACCTAAAGGGGACGCAGAAGCCCCTGTCTAATTATAATAGAAGGCAAAAAAAAAGTTGAACCCCTGTCCAAATCTCACTATAAAAATAAAACCACAACTCGCACACAAAATAATATCTCCGTCTACCGCATAACTACACAAATTCAAATCAATAACACACACACCCCATCAGTTAACAACTGCGCTAGATCAATAAAGGTAATATACAGTAAGGAGATTACCAAAAGCCTAAGTAAGAATTATATTATTGTGGCCTTATCAAGCATTGCGTTTGAAAGATCAGTACTCTATCTTATCTGTGGCCGACTGCCATCACTCGCCTAACCTATCGGTTTTCTGTTATGACCTTTGCGGCAAATTGCCTGAGAGATCATGATCACATTGGACTATCTGAGGTGTCTGGATAGATACTTGGAGATATGTAGGATGGCTTCCTGTAAGTAGGGCTGGGCAATAATTCAATATGATCAATTATCATATTTTAGTGAAATCATATCCACCTTATTTTTGAATACCCCGCTGTAAAATAATCATGGGTGCAAGGTCCGGTTTAGAACATGACTTGATTGTTGCAGCTTGCACATTTCCTCGTTAAAACTCTGACGCTGGGGAAAAAAGTTGCTTGTCACAATAAATACACTCGTTTGACGACTTATTTGAGGGAATGCAATAATTTTATCGATCACATCCGCTATTTCTGTTGCCCTTTGAACAACTCTGGATATTTACACCGGAAGAAGCACCCATATTTCACGTAAGGCATCATGGCATCTAGAAATAAGGTGGATGGAGTTGATAATGAAAATATTTTGATAACAAGTTAACTTTATTTCAAAACACTGAAACATGTTACGGAAATTGTGACATCAGTTCAATGTGATGAACATTGTGTGTGGGGGGGGTTCCTTATGATTATTGTGATATTGATTTCAATCATATCACCCTGCTCTATCTCAAAACACCATATATTGCACCTGCATGAGTTTGTCATCTTATAAAAGGCACTCTTAACATTACAATTCCTTCACAGTGTGTAAATGAGGTAAGAGGGAGGAGTTGAGGTGACACCAACCTCAAAGGCAGCAGAAATGATTTTGGCCTTCTTGCTGAGCGCTGCTCCAACAGCGTTGAAATTCTTGTCCCGGATCTCCGCATACAATTCCTCTGCTGAGTTGAGCTGCAGCTTCTTAGACTCTGTGGGTAGATCTTTACCCGCCTCACCTTGTTTCTTCTGCGCAAACTTCTCGGGGGGCAACTTGACGTAACCTGCGTTTCAGAGGAAACAATAATGGGGACCGGGGAGAAGAGCACAGTAGAAGCACAGCATATGTTAGATAAATATAAATGTGCATTCACATAAGACTTGAAAGTTGAAATATAATGATAAAGGAATCCAGAGTTTCATCCTGACCATTAGTGATTCCGTAGATCTCGTCAATGAGGCCCTCGTAGGTGAGCTGCGTGGCCAGAGGGGTGAGCAGGTCAACATTACGGTCCAGGAGGAGCAGGGTGTCGAACACGGGCAGGATCTGATTCTGACTGCCAGCGAACTCCCTCTTCATCCTCAGCATCATATTGGCTACGTGCTGCGAACAAGGAGAGAAGATCCTCCTCAGAACAATTCACATATCTGCTGCAGCGTATCTGCCCAGTTTCTCATGTTATTTTTTCCCAGCAACATTATTCCACCTCACACCTCATACTCACCCGCGCACATTCTCCTTTCCCATAAATCTGCGGTATAGTGCCATACAGTGCCTGTAAGGTCATGAGGCCTTTGGCGGTGTGGTAAAGGCTTGTCTGGTCATTTTCCAAGTAGCACTCCTGTAAGAGACATGAGAGGCTGAAATAAATTAGTCATGTGAGTCATGTAAGAGCTATATTGTTCATGTTAATTATAATGTTAAGGTGTGGAATTTTAAAGATTTCCTTTTAGTCAACTTAGTAATTTGAACTATCGCACAACTACACTGACATACAAAGCCAGAGAGCAGTAGTAGTGAAACTGAAAATAAATAAATCACTGCATCGCTTATCTATTATCGAACACTAGACAGAGATGTACTGTATATCAATGACTAGAAATTAGGCTATAAGTAGAATTTCTAATCTATTGATTTGAAATCTGAACTCTAGTCATGACCATTGACCTTTATTCACCTTATGTAGCCACGCCCATTTGACCCGGTCGTGTGGTCGTGTGACGACTTCCGGCTAAAAAAAAAAAAAAAATGGCTGGCTGCTCCAATATCATCCAACTCTGAATTAACTAATAATTTAGCTAATTGTATGTAACATACCAAATAAAAGCAAACGGCAATGTCTAAGAATGCAACGCCATGTAACTGGCTCGTTAAGTCTGGCATTCGAGGGAATTACGTTAACGTCTGCGGGTCTTATAGACGTAAATGGCTCGAGCGCAACTCGGAGGAGAAAAAACTATCTGAAGCTTTCTTTGTTGGAGTCCAGGTATGTTTTACAAAAAAGTGCTCATCATTGTCGACAATAACGTTATCTGACCTGGCTAACAATGGATACTCGCTTGCTTGCTGTGTACCGAGCTCAAAATAGTAGGCTACGTTCTTTATTTTACCCCCTGCACTGTCCTCTCCAAAAACAACTATCTTCTTCTGACATTCTTTCGTATTTGGCGCCATGCCCGCCGGAAGTGTTAACACGACCCGGGAAGAATTTGGCCCACCCCCGCGTCTGAACATAAGGTGAATAGCATGCAAATAGAATTACTAGGTATAGGTTGATATATCGAAATTCAATTCATCGTTACTATGTGTCATGGGGCAGACATTTATCGTGATAGCTACATTTTATTCTGCTGTAGTTAGGGATGCACCGATATGAAAATTTTGGCCGATGCCGATAACCGATATTAACATTGCTGTTATGGCCGATAACCGATATTTACCGATGTCGATATGATCTGTATAAAACCACATTTTTATGATCATCACATTTTGTACATACTGAAAAACACATGTTAACACTGAATTTGAAAAAGTTATGCATTTCTTTATTTGCAAAGCCTTTGGAAAAGCCCATAAATCATAGATTTACTGCATTATTTCATATCAATGTGAAGAATTTGGCTGATAATGATAACCGATATTAACATTGCAACATCTGACCGATACCGATATGACCGATATGTTAAAAAATGACTAACATCGGCCGATACCGATATGATTGCCGATATATCGTGCATCCCTAGCTGTAGTAATCACAAGTGAGATGGCTTGAAAATTATATTATTTCCACTTTGTAAAGACATTTTTAATTTGTTTGCATTCTAGCAAGCCAGTGCCACTGCTAGAAAGATCTGTGTTTTGGAAGTAAACATAATTCTGCAGTCACACCTTGTTGTCATTGTCGCGATACTACATCGTATCGCGGTTGTATCGAATCGTGAACCCCGTATCGAATTGTAACGTGAGAGAAGTAAATAATCCCATCCCTAGTAGTTACTACTGTGTTTGTATGGCAGGACGGACAGTGGTGGACACAGTTGGTAGGTACAGGTTACACACACACACACACACACACACACACACACACACACACACACACACACACACACACACACACACACACACACACACACAAACAAACAAACAAACAAACACACACACACACACACACACACAAACACACACACCCTGAAAGCACTCTCAGACTCCATGGAGAGTAGGTCCCCATCGTAGGGAATCAGGTCCAGGATATACTCGTCAATGTTGGTGAAGGAGCCCAGCACGCCCTGCTCCTTCAGCCGCTGTTCACACAGCATGCTCCGCCGTGGCACAAACAGGATGTGGAAGTCACGGGAATGCATCTTATCCTCACTAAAGGTGCATAAATGAAGGTGGGAGGGTTACAATGCTGTGGAAAAGTAAAACAGACTTGACCGTCTGCCTGAGATGTGGAGAAAATGTCTGGACAAAACAAACCTAAAGACATTCTCAGCGATGATGTCCATAAGCTCCAGTCTGGGACGGACGAAGAAGATGATATTTTTGACGTCAGCTGGTGGGAGACGGCCCCCTTTGAGGGTGAACATCTTCTCCACTTCATGTTCCTGAAAGGCACAGTCATAATGATACATCACAGCTATAGTAGAAAAATAACTACAGTAGGTACACAAGTAACGCGTCCCTTTGACTATAGTCTACAGATCTGTTTCATCCTGATCCATGCCTGGGCTGTGATGTTATTCTGCTACACAAAAACAGTATGTGAACAGACAGAACTTACCTTCAATAAGGAATACTGTGCTATCAGTCCAAAAGGTCCTGTCAGATATTCATCCCAAACTATGGCCTGGGGAGTAAAAGCAAATAAAGTTACGATGGTCGCTGCTATTTGGCTGACAATTTGTCGGTTAAAATAAATAATAAACAGTGTAATGACCGTCTGTGAAAAAACATGCCGACCATTGACAGGTCCGTGAACGACTGAATAAACCGTAAGTAAAATTTGTTTTAGTCATGGTTTAAGACGCTAGTTAACGTTACCTTGCTTCCCGCACATTTGTCTAAAAACTCGCGAAGCTCCTTGCGTGCTGCTTCTCTCAAAATGTTTAAATTTACTCTTCCGTATGATAAGTGAGCAGCCATTTTTACTTCAACAACACAGAAGTCAGGTGACTCCAGCCGCGGTGAGGCGATCACATGATCAAGACGATAGATTATCTTTCACATCCTATTCCAGCCTTTGAAAACTCCTGTCCACTAACAGCGTACATCTAAAAAAAATGTATCGAAGGGGAAAGCAATAATCAAATAGCAAAGTAATAACATTGGACCAAATAAAAAGCGCGCGCGTGTTTCTAACAGCCAAAGCGAACACGGAAGTGGGCAGGAGTGAAACCGCTTGTTTCGTTTGTATACTTTGGTATTTTGTAGGTGTGGCATCCTATCTGCGCCACACTAGTCTCGCTTAGCGCCACACTACCAGTACCACCATCGTCATTCAGACTATTGTGAAAATAAGTATGCCTTCACATTTTGGAGTTGAGTCCACTGATTTATTTTGGTAGGCATCATTAAATTACGATCAAATTGGATGGGGCGCGGTGCACAGTGCACGTAACGTCTTTTGGGTGCAATGGACACTTTGTCCTTTAGATGGCGCAATGTCTTCACAATTTGCAGGGATGTGGAGCTGAGTAAAGCTGCCATACAAATGGATAGACTGAGTGATGGATCGGAGGGAGTCTTCAGAAACCCACTATTTGTCACGTCTTGGAGCAACATTTTGCTGCAAAACATTAGCCCCAAGAACCCAGTTTACTGAAAGAAAATGTGAGTAACAAACTACGTTGCTTTTAGGAATAGGCCTAATGAACATGAGTGTTCCGGGTGTTTCCAATCTGTTAATTAGTGCGGTTGCTTCTTTTGTTGTTGTTGAAAAGAGTGGCCTAACTTTAGGCTAAAGTTATCAAGAGACTATTGTATCAGAGAACACAATAAAATGCAGAGATGACCCCCGACATAAAAAATATAGCCTATATATTGAATAACCTAGCAGGCTAAGCTTGGTTGGTCTGAAGCCAAATTTAGAAGGCAAGCTCGTAGACTGGACAAATCGATCCACTAGGGTTGCACTATGGGCTGTAGAGATAGCTACAATCGGAGCAGGTGATGATTGTCCACTTGAGCATCACTGTTATCACTTTGGATCCAGGGGTTTCCTTCCCAGTGTACCAAGGGCATCCTCCACGGAGGAGAGGACCAGTTCCCACGCAGTGTGGAGTGATCAGCTGTGCCTGCCTCTAGCGACAGGCAGCGCACGAATACACTACAAAAGTAGTACTCCTGTAAGCAAAAAATAAAAACACGGGCTTTGGTGGCTGGCACCATGCGCATTGACTGACTTTGGGGTTGGATCCAGGCGCTGCACAGAAATTTAGTCCGCATCATTCCCGGACAAGCTGAGAGAGGAGAGCGCGGAGACGGGCTGGATTCTCAGGTAGGGTATCCGATCGCCTTCGAAGGATTTTGAAACATTGCATACTCAACATAAACCACTGTAAGGTTATTGCATTCAGTCAGTAGCTCAGTGAATTACAATTTCTCATTTAGGCTACGAATTCAACGAATTAAAGATTTCATTCACATAAGAGACTAGACTGAAAATGATCTGCTACAATGAAACATATTCCATTGCATGTATTTTCTCATATGATGAAACACATTCTCATTGCCTTCATGAGACAGTTACCTAGATCCATTTTTATGAATGTGTGCAATGCATTGAATCTGCATGAGGCTGTGACTAATTGACCCATATACCTAATTGTGCAAATTAACTGACTGCTTTGTTATTTCAGTGGTTTCTTGGTATATATATATAAAAAAAAAGCCTTCTCAAAAACATTACTCTGCTAGAATGTTGCTGTCATTCATGTAGGCATTGTTAAAGCTGTGATAACCTTATTTTGGAATGTGAAATGAATCTACATGCGTTGGTGCTTTGATTAATACTGATATTACTCTATTCATTAATAATTATGCTAAAACACACACACACACACACACACACACACACACACACACACACACACACACACACACACACACACACACACTTGGTGTATACCTTAATATTAGACCACCATATTCACCCCCCCCCCCTCCATTTCCAGCTTCATTAAAATGAGACTGGTGGACTCCTTGTTGCAGATCTGCTCTAAGAAAAACAGACCTGGTCAGTCATTTGGGAGGTTGTGTGGTTGCGGTCCCTGGGCGTTGCTGCAGGATTTTAGGAGCACACAATGGGACTTGATGTGCCTACTACAGGCTAGGAGGAAAACATCAATGATGACTGTGTCTCCCAGCTTATCTGGGCAGGGTAGCTCAACTCCAGCTGGGCCACAGGACAGGTGACTCAGTCGCCTACTTGTGGTGACGACGATATCTCGTTCGCTCTGCACCCATGGGTTATTATGCACTTGGATGGTCAGAGCGCTGTGTGTGGTAAACAGAGGCAAAGACCCACCATGGACTCATTGCAGTCCACTGCTACCCGCCTTATGGAGGGAAGACGGGGAAATGGAGGCGTGTGGAATCCATCCCCCCACTTCCAGCATCTCCAACTCCTCACACAGACCTGAAGCATGGGGATTAAATGGGGGAGGGGAGAAAAGACTCAATGAACGGTTTGAGATTTCTGCAGCTGCCTCCTCTCACATGAACAGCCACCACAGTGATTGGACGACACCCTGATGCCGCCACCACCTCCCTCCCTCCCTCTCTCTCTCTCTCTCTCTCTCTCTCTCTCTCTCTCTCTCTCTCTCTCTCTCTCTCTCTCTGTCTGTCAGCCTGCCTATCATGGTGCCATGTATACAGAGACAGAATGGAAGAAGGATCAAATATGCTTAGGAAGACTGAAAGACGTTTCTTACCTCATATCACACAAGGCAAGAGAGAGAGAGAGAGAGAGAGAGAGAGACAGGGTGAGAGATGGAGAGAGAAATAGGAAACATGGGTGTTTAGGGAAGAGGTGGAAAATAGATGGAAGAATGAAGTAAGTGCCCTGGATGCTAACTGCATTATTTAAAGCTGGAGGATACAAGGCAGTTGTACATACGCATGAATCGCATGTCTTTGGCTTGTCTTCATTTCCGCCCCTCTAACCACGCTGTCTTTTCAATTGATACTATTTATAGCAATGGTGAGAATCAATCAAGCAAGATGCAACCAATTGCAACCATATTTCTTGATGTGGGAGCAGGTCTACTGATCCACTGACACTGATATTGAAACAATGACCCCATACCACCCCCCCCCCCCCCCACACACACACACACACACACACACACACACACAGCGTTTAATCATTCTGATTCTCCTCCTCTGATCTTGCGGTTACCATGGCCACAGTTGGTAAAGGTACATGACTCCTCCTCAGTACTGTTCAAAATTATAGATTATACCAAGAATCTCTGTAGCTACATTTTGACATCCTGCTTTTCAATATCGTTTTCAATACGTCGACTGCCAAGAATACCTATAGACGGTTTTCACGGAATTGTGTGAGGCTTTACAGTGATTTTACAACGGCTCAGAGCACGCCAAACCAGGCACGCCAAACCATGGCCTCTTGGGGCTTATTGCTTAATTTGAAAACTAGCTCATCTCCTGTCAGCTATTGTATTAGCAAACACCACAACAGGAAGTAAGCGAGGGGCAATTTAGAATGTTTATGTTGTCAAGTTAAAACTGTCTATTCTGTCAAGTGTGGCTCAGCGTCAAAAGGGCGTGGCTGTGTGCTCAGATTCTCATCAGGCCAGTGGACAATCAATTCATTAGTGTAAATCCCAGCCCCTCTGAACCTGCTGATTAGATCGACCTAAACGCTCTGCTATATTGGAGAAGACAGATGTAATTAGTGTGGCCTTTAAACAAGATGCCTCCAAGAGAGCGAGGGGTTAAAAACCCAAAACAGCCTTTCTGTTGTCTGGAATGGGGGCTGTGGTTGGATCCATTTCGGCCACCGAGATGTCAACATATCTGTAAACAACATATTTTCCCCATCTGCTGCATCTCTGTTGAGACACACGTTTAACCGACTATCAGCGTCACTGAGCACAAACACACATAGTAGCTGCTGTGATGCTCGTGCCCAGGAGGATCAGAGAGCGAGCCAAGTGACCACATTTCAAGCTGAGTTCTCTGCCTGAAAAGTCTGGCTAAAGATTATTTTTAGTGTTGCAGTGTTTTCAGACTCCGACTGGCTCTCGTTTGCAAACAGAGATCTGCTAACAGCACACAGGGGCATTGTACCTGCCGCTTGGCTTTGACGAGAGGGAGGGTCAGATATCCAGCATCTGAACTGTGCCAGATCCTCTTAAAGCCAGCTCCCTGCAGCGTGACCTGGGACAGAATCACGGCCATCACCTCAACGGACCTGACGGTACGGTGGCTCAGCGGTGACTGTCGCCTCACAGCAAGAAGGTCGTAGGTTCGAAACCCAACCCCGGTCCGTCCCAGCTCCTTTCTGTGTGTGAGTTTGCATGTTCTCCCCGTGTTCATGTGGGTTTCTTCCGGGTACATCGGTTTCCTCCAACCATCAAAGACATGCATGTTAGGGTTAATGGTTGGGTGTGGGGCCCCCACCCCGTAAAAACCCACTTGCTACAGAAACCCGCAATTGTAGTCTTCCTCTGTCTGAGGAAGACTGCCTGGTGGTGTTGTGTTGGTTGCGGCCTATATGCTCCACCTAGGAGCTATAAAGGGAAGAAGACAAAGAAGGCACCGACAGACCGAAAGGAGATGGGACATTAATTTTTTATATTTTACCAGCCGTGGAAATGATCTCAACCGACCCGACAGCTGTAGTTGAATTCCTGTGTGAGTAGCAAATTGATGCATAATTGCTTTAAAATGGACATTTAGCGTGCCAATCTAATGGCCCCTCTCTGAGAGTACCTGTTTCTTAGAGATAAGATGAGTGGAAATGAGTGACCGGTGCATCTGCAGCTAATTCTCAGTCCCACCTCTTACAGTACCTCAGGGCCATGCAGGGATGAATCACCGTCAGCCAGGCACATTAGAGACTTTACTGCAGCTCCTTGCTGGAGTGTGCTTAGCAGAATGCTCCATGTTTGATGTGTGGCATCACTACGGTAGTATCTGCTTGCATAGTGTTTCTAGAGGGAAGCCTGGACAAAGGCAATCAGAATCTCAGAGCGAAGACGTGGCACGGCAAGCATTATTTGGGCGAGTTTGAGGCAGGATATGGACTGCTAATTCTGTGTGTATGTGGTGCTGTATTTTGTTCTTCACAGCCCCGACTGTCTCCAGTACCCCCCCTCCTGCTCCGTCCTGTTGGATGGGGCTGCCATGATAGCGGGGTGTTAACAGCACGCTAGCTTGACGGTCACTGGATGGTCTTTCCTGTTTGTGCTCCAGCGATGCGGGACCTGGAACCAGGCCTGCTGGGAGGATGGTAGTTGTGTGCGACGCTCTCACACTCGAGAGGAGAGGTGTCCTCACAGATGGTCTCGCAGATGGTCCCCGTCGACCCCACTGTATGAGTGAAAAGACGGATGATTTGCCCATGTCCATAGACTCCAAGGACCCACTTCCCAGACGCTCTCCAAGACGCATCCCGACTGTCTGAACACTGAACAGTCTCCTCTTCATAATCTGCCCTTTCTGTCAGACCCTTTTCTGTCTATTTCTCCCCCAAAAGCCCGCTGTATGTGTTCACACACAGTGTTAAAAATCTTTGTGGATAGAGGCATGAATATATAAAGGCACAGACTCATGCCTTAAAGCGGGGACTTGTACAGAGGTAAGAGCGAATGGGGGTTGGAGTTGTAAATAATTAAGAAATGCTGAGTGATGTTTTCCTCCTGCAGTGGAGGGCTACAGTACTTGGTGCAGTGCTTTACAGTCTTGTCCAAGTCTTAGTGTTTAGTGTTCTGCTACCTTGGCATCTTACCTACCTCTTAACGGGGGATGGAGCTGTGCCATGCAACTGGGAGATGGCTTGTGTTTTCGGTCTTTCCTACCCCACCCCACCCCACCCCAAAGGCTCCTCACTTGTCCCTTTGTGCCAAGAACATATAAGGCGTCAGCAGTCAGTTTCAGAGTTACAGTAACGGTGCACACTAGTTGATGAAACCAATGGTGAAAAGGAGAGAGGCAATTGATGGTGATGGGATTCAGTGTCCATCTGCAGGGATAGGAAACTGAAAATCATTTGATTAACATTTGAAATCTGTCAGGATTTTGTTCTGTTAATCCAATCTGAGAAATCAATGGCACATTTGAGTGGCCCTTATAAACTTGTTAAATGGTGACTTCAGAACATAACCAACTGTTAGGATTGAGGCGATAGCTTCGGTGCCTGTTTAAGTCGGAAAAGTCAGCATCACAGATCCAATGTAACAAATTCCACTATAATCTATGACAATAGACCCATTTCACGGCAACCATTTTGAGGTGGTAAAGCAGGTGTAGCCAACACCATTAATGGTTCCATTCCACTGCGGTGTTCCAGTGCCAAGGCCCTCGTCAATGTTTTTGGTTACACCTGCTTTACTTTCTGATTTACCACCTCAAAGTGGTTGCTGTGAAAAGGGCCTATTGTGTCATTGATGCGAGTCACTTTAGCACACTAGGCATAGGCATCTCGAGCGCTACGCTCGCGCGATTCCTAGGCTCTGTGCGGGCTCTTTTGCTCTTATGACATCACTAATGAATGACATCACTGATGACCTCATCAGTGATGTCACGATGCCTTCGTGTGTGTGTGTGTGTGTGTGTGTGTGTGTAGTGGGACAAAAATTTAAAAAGAGACTGCCCACATGCACCCTTTTATAGATAGATACATTGATACATTCTAGGAATCACAATGAGTGAAGGAGTTTGTCATGTTCTTTCATTTCTCCCACTTCACTGCAGTTGTGTTTGTGTGATTCAAGACATCTTCCACTAGTTCAGGGTTTTGGTTGGTATTTTAGAACATTTATAATTAATATACATACAACAGTATAGAATAGAAATACGGTGTCATTATAATACTCATTGTAAAGGTTGTAAAGTAAATAGTGTATTAAATAGATTTAATTAACTTCAAAATGCTATATTGTGGAAGATAAATTGCTACCTGAAATGCATTACTCAAAGCAAAGATGATCTATAATCTTAATAACTATCTTGTAAGCAAAGGCCTTACGCTGAACTTAACATGGATCATTGTCCCAATTTTCTTCTCTGCTCATAATATAGAGAGCTGTGTAATTCAGGCCAAGGATAACAAATACTGCTATATTTCTCAGACAATATTGGAAAGTAATAACTAGAAACTTTCCAATATTGTCTTCTTTCGTTTCGTTTCAAATTATTTATTTTTAGATTGGTAGATTTGATTGGTGCCGAGAGCCTGTTCTATCTCCAGTATTGGATTAGACGGGTTCAGATTGGCTCTCAAATAAAAGCCTGTATTTAAGGATGTGTTTGAAGAAGTGATTTAAAGGAAAACACTCATCAGCTGATCATGCAGAGGTTCCAAAGCCTAGAGCCCCACAGGACAGACATAGAGCCCCACTGGAAAGGCCTAGAGCCCCACAGGAAAGACCTGGAGCCCCCACAGGAAAGACCTAGAGCCCCACAGGAAAGACCTAGAGCCCCACAGGAAAGGCCTGGAGCCCCACAGGAAAGGCCTGGAGCCCCACAGGAAAGGCCTGGAGCCCCACAGAAAAGACCTAGAGCCCCACAGGAAAGACCTAGAGCCCCACAGGAAAGACCTATAGTCCCCACAGGAAAGACCTAGAGCCCCACAGGAAAGACCTAGAGCCCCACAGGAAAGACCTAGAGCCCCACAGGAAAGGCCTGGAGCCCCACAGAAAAGGCCTGGAGCCCCACAGAAAAGACCTAGAGCCCCACAGGAAAGACCTAGAGCCCCACAGGAAAGACCTATAGTCCCCACAGGAAAGACCTAGAGCCCCACAGGAAAGACCTGGAGCCCCACAGGAAAGACCTAGAGCCCCACAGGAAAGACCTAGAGCCCCACAGGAAAGGCCTGGAGCCCCACAGAAAAGACCTGGAGTCCCACAGGAAAGATTTAGAGCCGCACAGGAAAGACCTAGAGCCCCACAGGAAAGGCCTATAGTCCCCACAGGAAAGACCTGGAGTCCCACAGGAAAGATTTAGAGCCCCACAGGAAAGACCTGGAGCCCCACAGGAAAGACCTGGAGCCCCACAGGAAAGACCTAGAGCCCCACAGGAAAGGCCTAGAGCCCCACAGGAAAGATTTAGAGCCCCACAGGAAAGACCTAGAGCCCCACAAGAAAAGACCTAGAGCCCCACAGGAAAGATTTAGAGACCCACAGGAAAGGCCTGGAGCCCCACAGGAAAGGCCTGGAGCCCCACAGGAAAGGCATGAAGGCCTGGAGCCCCACAGGACAGACCTAGAGCCCCACAGGAAAGACCTAGAGCCCCACAGGACAGACATAGAGCCCCACAGGAAAGGCCTGGAGCCCCCACAGGAAAGGCCTGGAGCCCCCACAGGAAAGGCCTGGAGCCTCCACAGGAAAGGCCAGACCATCATGGGGCTCTCAGACTATGCTCCAGCTATATGGGCCTTAGAGCAAGGGAATACATTGAACTCAAAGTATTTATGCCAAATTGAAGACATTTACACAACTTATGGGAGGTGGCTATTAAAATTCTTGAATCAATCTAGTGTATCACCTATAGAACTATATGACATGACTGTTAATCTCTTGGACACTATATGGCAGCTATATGTGGTCAGTTGAAAACGGGTATACAAAGAAGACAAGACTCATATGCGTCATGCTTACTTTTTACCAAACATCTCTATTCATCACACTCACTCAATAATGAATGTTGACTTTGGATAGATAATTGCTTCTAGTTTTGCTGTTTGCATTTGATTCTGGCTTCAAATGTGAATTATTAACATCTAAGGGCTAAGTGCATAAATTGGCATGAGACACACCCATCGCCATGGGTGTGTTCAATGCCAACTTATGCACTTAGCCCTTCGTGTCTCTTCTGCGATCTTCCGCATGTGCGGCAGGACCAAACAGTGTCCTGGTCCAGGCCTTCCATCCTCTTGTGATCAAAGTGGCTCGAGCTGGTCCATGTTGTTGTCGTAGATTCAGGCTTGATTGGCTGGCTATGAGCAAGAGTCGTCGAATTTATAACCTCAGCAGTGAAGGATTTATGACATCACTGATGATGTCACAATGTCTGACCTCAACAGATGTTATCAGTTATGTCATCAGTGATATCACTCTACGACCACAATTGTGATGTCATCAGTGATGTCGTTACCCGGGCTCTGTCATATCTTCGTGATTTATGACCTCATCAGATGAGGTGGAAGAGGTCCGGGAACACGGAGGTCAAATAGGAGAACGAGGCGGCTGGAGGGAGGAACATTGAGGAGGGGGCGGACCCCCCGAGTCTGGAATTTGTGTAATATTCTGTGAGGCAGTAATGTGGCGCAAGGCATCCAGTCTGCCGGAAAGCCATTAGAAGAAAATCCAGTTTGTGGAGGGGAGGTATTCGTCCGAGGGTGAGTTACACAGTAAGGAGAGTAGAGGGACAGAATGTAGGGAAACAGTGGATGGATAAATCCAGGAGGCGGTAATGTAACATAAAGGATGCCAACTGCCAACTAAAACACCGCGGAAGAAGAAGTCATAGCAGCGTGAGCTGTGAAGGGTCTATGTAAGATGGATAGGATGTCACTTTGATGATTGAGGGACATGCCATCATCAGTGGGTCACCACTCAATGTTCTGAGCAAAAAATCAGTTTTGGACAAAATTCAAAATGGCAGAAGTGGAGGAAGACAGACAACAGTAACCACTGAGTTATGGCCATTTAAAATCTAAAACATTGGCGTAGACCCCCACCCCCCCACCCCCCATGTGATCAACCTTATGCCAGACCTCTGAACAGTGTTTTGGCAAAGTTTGGAGGTGATTGGAGCAATGGTGTGTGTGCCTTGCAACTCCATACATACATACATACATACATACATACATAAAGTAGAGAGTACTGACGAGGGTGTCACTTAGACCGCAAGGACTCTGCAGCACCAGTATGGACTGCTGGTGGACGATGGCTGCTGGCTACATTAGTCTCCAGGGTTCCTAGTCGACCTATTACAATAAGAGTGCACTCTTGATGAAAGATAATTAAAGAGAAACCAATCGTGGGGCTTTGCATTGATCCCAGAATCTCATTATCCCACTTGGGAAATGTCCTTCTTGGAGGATGGCGCTGGAATTCTTGCCCTGGAATTGACACTCAGTCAGTACCATCCATGACATTATATTTTAAATGCTTTACAAATAGGACAGCACATAGCGAAGTACATTAGAAATACCAGATATACAGTGCCGATGTGGTTACCCCTCTGCATATTTCTATATGCTGGGACAGAAATAGGGAATGTCTTGTCCCTGACTTTTTCCGTTTCAAATTGTCAATACAATGCACATTTTCCTCATAATACATTTCAAACGTTTATTGAGTAAAACCTCGTTGTTGTTGATGTTCTTTGAGCGGATGGCACTCCAGGCGAACTGGAGATGACTCCTCTCTTTCTCCCCACCCCCCCTTGAGCGCTGGGATGGTTGCTGCATCCATAATGCTCCATGCTGGATCAATCCATCAATGCCTTCCTACACTATTGTCACTCTGCCTGCTTTCTCCACTTCCTTCTTGTGCCACAGTCGTTCGTGTACCAAAGTCCTGGAAGAAAAAGGGTCTGCTAGCAGTTCAGTCATACAGTACGTGGTGCAGTAATGCATCAAAGTGCTGCTGTTGAAACTAGAACCACAAATCTGTCCAGATTAATCTGTACATTGTATGCCTGATAAGACTTAAAGCTTGTGCTGAGCATTCAGATGCAGTATCCAAGGAGAATGCATGGTTGCTCTGCTAAAAAGGGAAGGGATAATGTTTTTGTGTAGGGGTTGTTGCACTGGGAGTTGTGTCCCTGAAGATCATGGGGCGATGCAGATTTGTATTGGCTATCCTCTGAGGCCCTTGAGTGAGATGCAGATTTGTATTGGCTATCCTCTGAGGCCCTTGAGTGAGATGCAGGTTTCTAAATTGGTCCTACTCCACCCCCATATGAAATGCTATCCAGGACCAGGAGAGACCCTGCTGTGTGGATGAGTTGAGATGATAAGGGCAGATGACCGTCTGAGTCAATGCTATCTGATTCTCCCAGTCCTCCCTCCCACTGCTCTTTCCTTTTCCATCTAGCACATTATCTACCGTATTACTATTCAAGCCGAGTGCATTTTGCACAGACTATATTGTGTGTGTGTGTGTGTGTGTGTGTGTGTGTGTGTGTGTGTGTGTGTGTGTGTGTGTGTGTGTGTGTGTGTGTGTGTGTGTGTGTGTGTGTGTGTGTGTGTGTGGCGACGGTGGTGCTTTTGCCATGGTTTCCCGGGCACCACTTTGTGCCCTCTCTCAAAAACCCTCGTCACGACGGCTTTGTGCTATTTTGAAAAATTGCAGGAAAACATCAGCTGCTTCTCCGTGCAGAATCCACCACCTGAGAGCGAAACATGTAGAAGATGACTGTGGTAGCAAGCCAGAGGCACAGATGACGCAGATTGGTTGCGTGTGTATGCTCAATAGCCTGGTCAACGAGGCCCACGTCTCACAAGGATATCTAAACCCTGGAATTGCAAGGCTCAACCTGACGTTTTGCAGCTATATTTTGGACCATGCAAATTTAAAACATTTTGGGATATGAACAACATTTGTTTACATTTTCATATCCCTTACTCTCTGAACATAGATCAAACCTAGAAGTGCCGTCTACCCTATACTCTTCTCTGTCTGAAGCGTGCGCAGTGTATCTGCCGAGAGCTCTTCATGTGAGAGTTGTGTACGTGACGCCATCCTTCAAGCTATCTTTTGAATGCCGCCGCTAATTAGATTCTCACTTCAGCAAAGATGTTCCCTCTCATAGCCCTCGTCTCTGATGCAGCAACATCTATCTATCCACAGCGTCACAGAGCTGACCAGTCTGAGTGAACGATTATCCAGCCCGTGTCTGAATGTCTCTTCATATCTCTCTCTCTCTCTCTCTCCATCGACCTCCCCAGGACAATCATCTTGGACAAAAGTGGGATAATTCATTTTGTGCAGTGAAGGAGAGCCATGGCTGTGAGACCCAGTCTATAGGATGTATGCAGTCGGAGTAATGCCCCCCTAGGGTGCTGCTGAAAAGGGGAATGAGACAAATGCTCTCTTAAGACCGGCTTGGCTAAGATGCAGCAGCATCCGAGGGACAAGCCCACACCCAGAGTGTCTATTTATAGCACTGTAAATTTGTTGTTATTTAGTGAATCCTGCAGGCAATACAGCAAAGGTATGTCGGCTGACATTGCGCGGTATAACACGTATAGTTGAACCGGTGAGACTCGTGTTCACTGTCGGCAGCAGTTTTGTGTGTTGGAGGATATCCACAGTAGTGTCACACACCCTCTCTCCCCCTCTCTCTGTTTTCACTCCCTCGCTTATGAAAAGCTGAAGATAGATGAAACGTATTGATTTTCCTTTTTTTATATTACAGTTATGCATGCCTTCTCTCTCCCCGTCTCTCGGCTGAACCTGCTCCCTCTCCCTCTCATCGCATCACGATTTCTAACTAACTACTAACTAACGTGTCAGACAGAAGCTCCAGAGACATCGGACCTCCTCTGAAGGACCAGTGCTGCTGCTCAGTGCTTTGTGGACCCTGCTGGCCATCTCAGCCTCCAGGTTCATCCCCTCAGGACATGTCCCCTGGCCTGATATGGCCGACTCCGACTATCGCTCCACGTATAGTCTGGTGGAGACTTGCATCTAAGTCAATTGCACAGGGCAGCTACACACACTCAGCAGACATGCCCATAGGCGCTCGCCCCCGCTGACGTCTGTTGACATCTTGGTGTCATTTTTACTACATCACTCTGTGGGACTGAATTGCTCAGTTGTTGCATCATGTTGGCTTGTGGGCATTGTAAGTAGGAGGTTGATATTGATGGTGAAGTTTTAGAAACAGGCTTGGCAAGCGTAGATGGTATCCTACTGGGTGGACAAACCTGCCACCAATAAATGGGCATATTTTTATCAACAGGCCATATATGCTTGCATTGTCGTGCCTGTAGATTGTTGCTGATATTGTGTTGCTAATAGTTTGGGGTAAACCCACCTAAACTCACCCTGTTTTCAGACTTATTATGTACGAGTATAGTCATCATCATAGTAATTAAGTATCTGAGGAAGGTTATGGAAAGGCCTTTAAGGGGAGAAAGGTAATTATTGCTCTGAATATATAATAGAATTTTGTTAGTACTGGTGTTTGTCTTGTGATGTTCACCAGCTGGAGGTCATCTTTTACCCAGCTTTTATTTGCTCCTACATCACTGCACTTACGCAATTAACATAAGTGCATCTGGTGACGAGCCAATTTGAGGTCAGCAGCACCATCCTGGCTCACAGATTTGGAGCAAATGTCCGCACCGGTGACGGAGCAGCCCACGTTACTGCTTAAGTCAGCGCTGCATAAGAGAGACGGACAGGAGATGGCTTTTCTTTCCCGCAAGAATTCAATACATTGAGGTTTTGTGCTTAAGCTGTGAAGGTAAAGATGTTACAGGCGTTTACATCCCAAGCTCAACTGGACAGTTATCTCATGATCTCATGTAAGCCTCAATGAGAAGCGTGGTGAGAAGAGGTGCCAGCTAAATAAACAAGAGTTAGCTTTTTTCCCTTAGCTTTTGTTTACATGACATTCAAGAAAGTCGTTGTTGTTTGACTACTTCATGCTGCATGTGTCTCTCTCTCTCTCTGTCTTCCTGTCCACCTGCAGACAGCAGTAGTGCAGCAGCAGCAGCCATGACGGACACGGTGATGAGCGGCAGCTCGGATCGCTGGGTGTCCAACGACCGGCAGAGGGCCATGCACGCCAAGTAAGCACAGCAGGGTACACTGGGCATAGCGGGCGCCATGCTGTAATCAGTGGGAACAGCTGCTGTTCGTGATGTTAACCCCCTCTATGTCTCCACCAACACTAAACTGTACCCTCCCTCTTCTCTCCTGCTGCCTCTCCATGTGGGATCTGTGACACAGTGATAAGGAGCAGTAAGTAGACAAGCTCCCACTCCACGTCTCTTATCTCGCTCACTGTATTGTGTAGATCCACTCTGTGACTGACTGTTTAGAAAGCTGTGTCATGTGTAGATCCACTCTGTGACTGACTGTTTAGAAAGCTGTGTCATGTGTAGATCCACTCTGTGACTGACTGTTTAGAAAGCTGTGTCATGTGTAGATCCACTCTGTGACTGTTTAGAAAGCTGTGTCATGTGTAGATCCACTCTGTGACTGACTGTTTAGAAAGCTGTGTCCTGTGTAGATCCACTCTGTGACTGTTTAGAAAGCTGTGTCATGTGTAGATCCACTCTGTGACTGTTTAGAAAGCTGTGTCATGTGTAGATCCACTCTGTGACTGTTTAGAAAGCTGTGTCATGTGTAGATCCACTCTGTGACTGACTGTTTAGAAAGCTGTGTCATGTGTAGATCCACTCTGTGACTGTTTAGAAAGCTGTGTCATGTGTAGATCCACTCTGTGACTGAGTGTTTAGAAAGCCGTGTCATGTGTAGATCCACTCTGTGACTGAGTGTTTAGAAAGCTGTGTCATGTGTAGATCCACTCTGTGACTGAGTGTTTAGAAAGCTGTGTCATGTGTAGATCCACTCTGTGACTGAGTGTTAGAAAGCTGTGTCGTGTAGATCCACTCTGTGACTGAGTGTTTAGAAAGCTGTGTCATGTGTAGATCCACTCTGTGACTGTTTAGAAAGCCGTGTCATGTGTAGATCCACTCTGTGACTGAGTGTTAGAAAGCTGTGTCATGTGTAGATCCACTCTGTGACTGTGTGTTTAGAAAGCTGTGTCATGTGTAGATCCACTCTGTGACTGTTTAGAAAGCTGTGTCATGTGTAGATCCACTCTGTGACTGTTTAGAAAGCTGTGTCATGTGCAGATCCACTCTGTGACTGAGTGTTAGAAAGCTGTGTCATGTGTAGATCTACTCTGTGACGGAGTGTTTAGAAAGCCGTGTCATGTGTAGATCCACTCTGTGACTGTTTAGAAAGCCGTGTCATGTGTAGATCCACTCTGTGACTGAGTGTTTAGAAAGCTGTGTCATGTGTAGATCCACTCTGTGACTGTTTAGAAAGCCGTGTCATGTGTAGATCCACTCTGTGACTGAGTGTTTAGAAAGCTGTGTCATGTGCAGATCCACTCTGTGACTGAGTGTTAGAAAGCCGTGTCATGTGTAGATCTACTCTGTGACGGAGTGTTTAGAAAGCCGTGTCATGTGTAGATCCACTCTGTGACTGTTTAGAAAGCCGTGTCATGTGTAGATCCACTCTGTGACTGAGTGTTTAGAAAGCTGTGTCATGTGTAGATCCACTCTGTGACTGTTTAGAAAGCCGTGTCATGTGTAGATCCACTCTGTGACTGTTTAGAAAGCTGTGTCATGTGTAGATCCACTCTGTGACTGAGTGTTAGAAAGCTGTGTCATGTGTAGACCCACTCTGTGACTGTTTAGAAAGCCGTGTCATGTGTAGATCCACTCTGTGACTGTTTAGAAAGCTGTGTCATGTGCAGATCCACTCTGTGACTGAGTGTTAGAAAGCTGTGTCATGTGTAGATCTACTCTGTGACTGAGTGTTAGAAAGCCGTGTCATGTGTAGATCTACTCTGTGACGGAGTGTTTAGAAAGCCGTGTCATGTGTAGATCCACTCTGTGACTGTTTAGAAAGCCGTGTCATGTGTAGATCCACTCTGTGACTGAGTGTTTAGAAAGCTGTGTCATGTGTAGATCCACTCTGTGACTGTTTAGAAAGCCGTGTCATGTGTAGATCCACTCTGTGACTGTTTAGAAAGCTGTGTCATGTGTAGATCCACTCTGTGACTGAGTGTTAGAAAGCTGTGTCATGTGTAGATCCACTCTGTGACTGTTTAGAAAGCCGTGTCATGTGTAGATCCACTCTGTGACTGTTTAGAAAGCTGTGTCATGTGTAGATCCACTCTGTGACTGTTTAGAAAGCTGTGTCATGTGTAGATCCACTCTGTGACTGAGTGTTTAGAAAGCCGTGTCATGTGTAGATCCACTCTGTGACTGAGTGTTAGAAAGCCGTGTCATGTGTAGATCCACTCTGTGACTGAGTGTTAGAAAGCTGTGTCATGTGTAGATCCACTCTGTGACTGAGTGTTTAGAAAGCTGTGTCATGTGTAGATCCACTCTGTGACTGAGTGTTCAGAAAGCTGTGTCATGTGTAGATCCACTCTGTGACTGAGTGTTCAGAAAGCCGTGTCATGTGTAGATGGTTGTAAATGCATATTCATTCATGAATGATTTGTGCACATGTATAGTGCACAGTTAACTGCTGAATGTTTTCACAATGTGCATTTGTCCGCTCAATGTAGGCTTCATTCTCTTATGTGAGATGCTCTGTGTCCCTCTATCCAGTGTTTTTGTTTGTCTAAAGGCCTACTTATGCAAATGTGTGTTTGGACATCATTGTAGTAAAAGCATAGAGCCAATGTAATCTCAACTGGAGAATATGGTTGGCTCGACAGGGGCAACTGGACCATGCAGCCAGGCCCTGGTCCTGGTCCAGACCTGACAGATGAAGAGAAGGAGATTATAAACAGTGTGATCGCCCGTGCTGAGAAAATGGAGACCATGGAGCAGGAGAGAATTGGGTGAGGACACATGGACTGGTTTCTATAAATATACAAAGACAATATCACTCTTGTTGAGACTGATGGGACCCTGTCTTGTTGCAGGCGCTTGGTAAACCGTCTGGATGACATGAAGAAGACAGTGTGTGGGGACGGAGTGTCCCGCTGCTTGCTGTGTGGGGAGCAGCTGGGCTCACCCGGGGTCAGCTCAGTGGTGTGCGAGGACTGCAAAAAGGTAGGGATGATGAGTCGGCCAATTACTAATGTGGCAACCAAACAACCCACTCCACTGTGGCAGCTCTGATCAATCCTGACAAAATACAAGCGGTCGTGCTTCGTGAGATGAGCATAATGTGACATTGTAAATGGAAACCTTTATTTTCTCCTGTCATGACTCATCATGTAGAACATGTGTACCAAGTGTGGACTACAGTGTGGCAGTCGGTCACGGTCTGTGTGGCTGTGCAGCATCTGCAAAGAACAGCGAGAGGCAAGTTTTCATCCCTGGCGAGCTCCAACAGAAAAGAAATGTCAGTTGTGAGAAGCCTACGATGGTAACATTTTTCCGTTCCTCTTAGGTGTGGAAGAGGTCTGGTGCCTGGTTCTTCAAAGGCTTCCCGAAGCATTTTCTGCCTGCGCCTATGCCCATAGCTAAACCCAGAGAGGCTGCAGAGCCCAAGGGGGCACCGGCCTCTGGGCCCAGTGGGGCAGCAGCTCCGCCTCAGCCACGGGGTAGACAGTCAATATGTGCCCCTTCAGCTTTAGCCTGCAGTGTATAGGAATCATGATGAATTCATACAGAAATGGAATTGCACGCTCTTCTTAGGACTACATTCCGTTTTCTCTCCATCTCTCTCAGGTCAGAGTCAGGCTCCTACCTCTGGGAAGCAGGTTTCAGGCAAGTTATATCTCTAACCGACGCTTGTTACGTTTCCATTTCTCTTCAGTCTCATGAGATCAGCGGCATAACGCCAGTCCCCTTCCAGCCTGCTTGTTTTATTGCTCTTCTCCCCACCATCAAACCTTTCATTTGCTTCCCAAATTTGGCAGCACCGCCCCCTGTTGCAGGGGAGGGGGCGGAGGAGCTCAATTAAGCTGTTGGGGAAGTGCGTGCCGTGCAGTGACATGTTGCCTCTAGGTGGTGCTGGTGTGATGGGTCACACCGGATCATGCACACGTTTTCAGCCCAATTACCTGTACAATTTGATGAGCTCATAAAAGTAAGAGGTAGTTGAGAAGATGTGCAGACTATATAAGCGCAGCATATAGGGCTGCCTCAGCTTGTTGCAATGTATGTAGGTCAACACGCCTTTGCATGAAGAAGCTGCAACATCAAACGTATCTGAACTGGAGAGACTGAAGTATTATAGATTCCACTGCAGGGGGCTGGAAGTTGTGTGTGTGTGTGTGTGTGTGTGTGTGTGTGTGTGTGTGTGTGTGTGTGTCTGTGTGTGTGTGTGTGTGTGTGTGTGTGTGTGTGTGTACATGTGCGTGCATTTATGGCATTCATGTGTACTTTTAGGAGCAGAGCCACAGGGCCGTGCTGCTTACCCACCTGTGGCCCCTAAACCATCGGAGGTGCCACGGGCCATGGCCACGGGCGGGGCCGGTGCTGGCTACAATGACCAGGGCAGCCCAGTAGTGATGAAGAAGGCTGTGACGGTCCAGAGCTCCAGACCTCAGCCTGCTGCATCTGCCACCATGGCCCAGCAGGGTGAGGGACAGCCCGGACAAAGAAATCACTGACAAATCCCCCAAATCACCCATTTGCTCACGAAGCATTTCAAAACTCTAGATGTGTGTGTTCTTTTGTGCAGTCAGGATTGTATTGTGGTTGCAGGTTCAATGGCGGCAGATGGAGGTGCTCCAGAGCAGAGAGCGCCTCCTGCAGTACGGGAGGAGAGGAGGCAGCCTGCTGCTTACAGCGCTCCCCCCGCCCGGCAGCAACCTCCCCCAGCCGAGGACGACGACGACGCCAACGACTACGACTCTGATGAAGCCAGTGAGTGTTCACCATCTGCCCGCTTATTTCATGGAGTAAAGTGGCTGATACCCATGTACAATAGTTATATTAGCTTTACCTCATGACAGTTTGACTGCGATTGCTCTTGTTTTCAGGTAAAAGGGACTAGCTAGGGTGCTTTATAAACAAATCACAACATATTGTGATGTATTATAATAGTACTGGGCATTGATGTGCAATATTTCCCTTCATTTGGCAGCATTACTATTCCCTTTTGTGAATCTGAGTCATACCATGGCAAAGCTGAATTTCTGCCTTTTAGTGTGCTGGTAATATTTCATGTCTATAAATTGTCCAATCGTGCTTGCAGACAGCAAGCATCATCCTGGCAGAATCTATTGAGCCTGGGAGAAGATGATAAATGATAGGCGCCATATGTTATCCAAGCAGAAGAATCAATAACTTAGAACCTAAGCAGAGGAGGACGTGAATGAGTCAATAGTGACACATAAACTATGTAATTCTGCTTTTTTTTGTGTAGATCTCCTTTGAGTGATGAGAATGGTGCCATGTCAGTCATGTTCTGTGCCTCCAGCAGCAAACGGCCTTTATTCTTTCTCTGGGGTATCGGATGTTAATTTACTTTATTGAGGTCCGGGAATACGGAGCAGTGCAAATAATTTGAGATACATCAGGGCTGATGGGCTATAGATTCCCCTTGTGTTTGATGTAATCCCCTGTGTTAAGAGTGAAAATGGCAGAAATAGCAATGGTTTCACTGTGCCTGTTCTCTGTGGAGTTGGGAGGGTGAGAACAGATAGGTCCTGTGGTGCTCAGCTGGTGATGTGTTGTGCGCTCTTACATCAAGATGTCCTGATCGTGCCTTTCAGCTCACGAAAGCAAATTCAATACAATTTGAACGATGTACCGTAGTTTAATAATCGATATGCTTATCAAAAACAAATTGGACAAGCTGGGACTGCTTAGTGTCGAGTTTCAGAGCACCGCATTTACATACAGGCCCTACCCTACAGGACCTACAGGCTGGCTGGTAGCTAAACTCAGCACTGGGATGTTTACTGTTAAATAAGAGGATTAACAAAATAGATTTGATCATTTGGTCCGCTAACCGCTACGCTAGCCATTGTTACTACTTCACAGAAAATCAGTGAGAGTAGTATTTTCAGTCCTTTTACCCATAATGTTGTTTTCTGAACGCCCTCCTTTGAGAGTCAAGGCTTTATTTGATTCCTTTTATATTGTTTCCTCTGTTTTGTTATGAGATTACCTTTCTTTAGGTAGAAGCCTCTGAATATGTTCCGCGATCTTGGCTCCAGACTGCTCAGTCCAATTTACAGCACATTTAAGGGGAAGCTACTGCAGGCCCCATTGTGATTCAGCATTAGTGTCTGTGTCGAATCTTGATGTGCTCGTCTGTCCGTCCTGTGCCAACGTCAATACTCACTAAAACTCACAAGCAGAGTCTCAATGATGTTTAATTATAAGAGAGTCTTTCCTTGTGTTTATACTCATAATTATTCTAGGGCTAACACTGCCTCTCTCTAGTCTAACGTCATGACTGGTCTGCGTCTCTTTCAGCCACTCTGGGCTCTCTAGAGTTCAGTCTTCTTTATGAGCAGGAAAGCAACAGTCTCCACTGTAGCATCATCAAGGCAAAGGTACCACCCCTCTCCTCATGCTCTCACACATTGGGACAATTAAGGTGAAGTGGTTGATGTTGAAACACTCCTGGACGGTGCTTTAGCTTTATGTCTCTCTGCTGTCTCGTGGTGTGATGGGCACTTTCTCTCCGCAGGGACTGAAGCCCATGGATTCAAATGGACTGGCAGACCCCTATGTCAAGCTCCATCTGCTGCCAGCTAGTAAGGTGAAAGAAGCACCTTTACTGCACCAAGCATTTGCCTCTTTTAAAAGAGTGATTTCCTGAAAGTCCTGCTTAGGAGAGAGGAAGAACAGCGATGATTAGACTCCTGTGGTTCAGATACAGGCCTTCCTCCAAGCTCAAGTCTGACACCTTGTGGTGTAAACATGCAACATCTTATTACTCTAAACTGGCCATTAGATCTTACTACAGGAGTGATTCCCAAACTGTGGTCTGGGGACCACTGGTGGTACTCAAGAGCCTTGCTGACTGCCAAATCAGCCTATCAGCAAATAAGATGTGTTTATCTGTTTATGTGTTGGTTATTTGCAATCTGACTTGCAAAAGTAGCCTACTAGTATTTAGCCTTTCTGATGCTATTTGTATGGGTAAATCAGTGATATTTTTTTAATGGAGAAAAAAAGTTAGTAGCCACAGTGGGAAGTGGTACTTGGGAAATTTGTTTTGGTGCATGTGGCACTTGGTCTGAAAAGTTTGGGAACCTCTGTACTACCGTATTGTCTAACACATTTGGGTGAGATATTGTGTCGTAAGTGAAAGTATTAGTGTAAGCATAGTGTAGGCCAGTCTAGGTCTGATCAGTGCCAAGTAGAGAAGGGAGCAGTTCTTGGATGCCAAAAACTTGGAGTAGGTCAATTAAATGAAACACCCATGTAAATGCTCACCCTGGTTAGATGGCACAAGGAATTATATATACTGTAGCCTATTAGATCTTTTGTAGTTTTGTCCCAAACATAAACCAGTTTCTTGTCTTGATGTGCCCCTTAACAGTCTACCAAGCTGCGCACAAAGACCTTGAGGAACACCCGCAACCCCACATGGAATGAGACTCTCACCTACCATGGGCTTACAGATGAGGACATGCAGCGGAAGACACTCAGGTGGATAGTTACCTCAAGCAGCCAAACATGAATCAGTACTTAGCAGCTAATCCAAAAAGGTTCATAGTGTCTATACTTTACTTAGATTGTTAGGTTTTCTTCTATATCAGACACAGGTTTTTGTTCCTACCTGACATGTTTCGACGGTAATACTTCCGTCTTCTTCAGAGGTTTATTTTATTTTATTTCACCTTTATTTCACCAGGAAAATTACTTGAGATCCAAGATCTCTTATTATCTCTCATTTCGCCGTTTGAGAACGCTGCTCCAGGTGGTGGAAAGCATGTAAGCCCCCTCGTCCCGGTTTATCGTCGTTTGCGCCCGCTTCCTGATTTCCACCGCCTCCATAATCCAGCGCTGGTGTTTGTTTTCCTGGGTGCGGATGACTTTGGCCATATCCCAGTCCATAATGTGGTTCTCCCTTTTGCAGTGATCTGTGATTGCCGATTTGAGATTTTCTTGTAGTGCCTGTTCCTTTATAGCCCGTGTCTTTATAGCCCGAGGGGGCTTACATGTTTTCCACCACCTGGAGCAGCGTTCTCAAACGGCGAAATGACAGCGGGGGGCGTGGTCGTCCTGTCAAATCTGACAGGACGATCACGCCTCTGTAAACAACATCAGCTGTTTAAGACACGTCACACACCATCTAGTGACACCTCTGAAGAAGACGGAAGTATTACCGTCGAAACATGTCAGGTAGGAACAAAAACCTGTGTCTGATATAGAAGAAAACCTAACAATCTAAGTACTTAGCAGCTATTTGATCATCCGCTATCGTTTCTTGCTTCAAACATGATCTGCCCTTACACGACTTCCTCCTCCAATGGTGGCAACACGCCCCCAAACGATTAACCTTTTGTTTTGATTTGCGCAGGCTGGCTGTCTGTGACGAAGACAAGTTTGGGCATAATGAATTTATCGGGGAAACCCGAGTGGCCCTGAAGAAACTGAAGATGAACCAGAAGAAAAACTTCAACGTGTGCCTCGAGAGAGTTGTCCCCGTGAGTGAGATTCATTTACAGTCAAGCAATGGCGTGCTCTCCTCGTCTGAATCTTTTACTGACCTGCTGGATCATTTCGTTGCCTTCACAGACAAAGCGAGGTGGAACAGCCGGCGGTGCGCGAGGCATTTCTCTCTACGAGGATGAGGCAAGGTTTTATTACCACCAGCATGTCTAAACGTGGCAGATTCCTCCAGAAGTTCATCCACATCTTTTCATGAATCTCCCTGAACCATCTCACCTGCCCCTCCCCCCTCTGCTCTGCTCTCTCGCTCCCCAGTCAGGGAAAGATGGCGCGGAGGTAGAGGAACGAGGCCGGATTCTCGTCTCCCTCATGTACAGCACCCAGCAGGGCCGCCTCATCGTGGGCGTGGTGCGCTGCGTTCACCTGGCTGCCATGGATGCTAATGGCTATTCTGACCCATTTGTCAAAATGTGGGTTCCAGGATGGTTGAGATTATTTTCTTTGTTGTTGTGTTGGATTGTAACGCGAGGGTATCTCCGCACCATCAGCTATTATCAGTACAGCGAGGAAGCTGACAACATACAAAATGATGTTACTCTGAGTAGTAGATTTCGATTGTAAATATATGAATGCAGAATAATGGCAAAAAATGTAAAGTATATATAACATTTACAGATGTCTGAAACCTGACATGGGGAAAAAGGCTAAGTGCAAAACACAGACCAAGAAGAAGACCCTAAACCCGGAGTTCAATGAGGTTCGTACTGCAATTCATGGTGAAAGGCAGCAATAAATACAAATGACTCAGCTATTTTTCTGAAATTACCATTGAATCAGTGTATTGATATTTTTGGCAACTCAAGTATGAAAAATATCCCTCTTGGGGCATGTCTTTGGGAACGATAAATTAATTTCTTTCTTGAATAAATTTCAGGAATTCGGCTATGAGATCAAACACGGTGAGCTGGCCAAGAAGACATTAGATATCTCCGTGTGGGACTATGATATCGGGAAATCCAACGACTACATCGGTAAGTTATTTGGAGGATCTGATTAGCACCATTCACCTGCTCCACACTAAACTGATACCTTCGATGGTTCTTCCTGTCGGACAGGTGGGTGTCAGCTGGGCATCACTGCCAAAGGAGAGCGGCTGAAGCACTGGTACGAGTGCTTGAAGAACAAAGACAAGAAGATCGAGCGTTGGCACACCTTGATGAACGAGAATCATCGCGATAGCGATTAACCACTTGCCCCCAACCTGCATGAGTTAAAACCTCCCTACTCGGTCCACTTCCCTTCTCCCTAATGCACTTTTTTCTCCTTGTTCAATTCTTTTTTGTCTGTTCTTCTCTCCTGTCCTCTCTACCTGACTGACACACAGGCATCGCTCTCATGCCTCCCTCTCCCTGATCTAATGTGCCCTTTCCTATCTACAGTATTCCTACCTATTTCTCTGCCTGTGCTGACCACTTCATCTGCCTTGTGGAAGTTTCCACAAGGCAAAACATGGCATACTAAAAATTAATTGGAGATGATTTCACGAAGACATCTAGATGTTATGTCATGTCGGAAACTCCACACATCCTTAGCTAAAGAACATGAAATTTGGATTGCACTGGCACGGAACAAGAGAAGCAATATGTTATGGCATCTAAGGGCACCACCATGGTCCAAGGCCGCGACGTTCATTAAGCTCCTTGGAGTGGCAGGCTACCATTGTTGGATTTCCTGTGTAATTAATTACATCACGCTGTAGTGTAACACTTGTATGAGCATGCAAAGCCACAGACATAAGAAAACAGTGAACACGCAGCTACGCCTTCAAATATTTCAACTGTGCCCGATGTCATGGACACACTGTATATTGTCATCAAGAAATGTTTACATATTGATACATTGCTCAGGTTAGGATAGAAATTACAAAAATCTGGTCTATACATGATTCATTAATCAGTGGACCATGCGCTAAATGAATCTTTCACCAGTTGCTGTCGATGTGTGTCTTAAAATTATAGCACACCTAGTTGAATATTACGAATTTGTATGTCTGATTATTCAAGCTGTGACTTTTGAGTTTGTGGGAAATGTTAACCAATGTGATTTGAGGAACTGAACAGTGAACAGAAATGTTTGTTTTTCAGTTTTCATGTATTCGTTGCGGTGGGAGCTGGCAGGAAGAAGGGATTCTTTCTGCCAGCTTTGCTCTTCTGAAGCACGTGGTTTCGCTCTGACAGCTCAGAGGTTTTCTACTGCAGTTTTTCTACTGAATGCACACGTCACGGTCCGGTTTCGTACTCTTTCAATCAGTCTGCTCCGCTTAATAGTAAGAGAACAGGTTATGTCATAAGTATGTGCAGCTTTACCTGCATGCACTGTGATCGTTGTGACTCTTGTGTGCCTGGAGCAGTCATGGCCCGCTTTTACCCCGTTACACAGCCGTTCCACAGGGCGGCGCCGTTTCCATCCTGCCAATCATCGAAGGCTTTATTTAGTGTGTGGCTGTTCACTAATCACAGCGACCCAAGGAAAGCACACCTTACACAATGGAATGACCTCAATTTATACAGCTGTTTGCAAGTTACTCCAATGTCAAAAAAGAAAAAAAGACAAACAAAAAAGCCTATGCATGAAATGTATTGTGGTTCAAGATATATATATACAGATACTTTTTAAGAAATTAATGCTATTGTAATTCAATTAATGTTTACACTTCCCCATAACATTCCTATTAATACTTTATATACAGAAGGAAACACAATTGCATCAATGCTGCATGACTATCAGGATGCTTATTGATATGGTTGAGACAGCTTAATTGAAATTGGTGTTATCTGAATAAACTGGTCTGATAGCATCCACAGGACTGATTGGTAATATGATACAAACTGAGCACATCAACAAAAAGAACTTATCCAACTCTAGAAGTAGCATAGCATTGAGATTAATCTCATTCTTCGAGTGAGACATTCTGTAGATAAACATCAACTTCTCTCCAGTGTCTTCTCTCTGAACAGCCACTCTGCCCCCCTGTGGCAGTGATTCACAACGCACAGTAGCATCATACACAAGTAATGCTACTTCAGTCACAGTGGATCATTGTGTGATGGTCAACACATATAATGTTCACTCGTTTATGTTTTTGTTTGTCAGCAGGCTTCTCCCTGAGCTAAACATCTAGCCGTCTTCTACTCGAGTCTGCCAGTTCAGTGGAATGTTTCCTGGTTCTATCTCTGTATTTGTAAATAGATAGTGCATGCACTGGAAAAATGTATGTTTGCAAATAACTTTGCATGTAAAGATTTTGCAAAGAGTTTACACACAGATCAATAAAAACAAATGAAAAGTGATAAACCTGTGCAGTGTGTATTATGTTTGGGATGCGCAGAGGATTTAACAGATTTATGTGCTTTTATACTAAACTAGGCATCTAGTGCGCTCGATTCCTACGCTGCGTGGGCACACGCAGCGTGGCCTTGCCCATCCTGAAGCTCGCCAAGCTGGCCCTGCAGCTTGCATTCGCAGCTTGGCTGCTGTGTGGCCTTGCCTGCCCTATTGGCGCGCGTTTCCCCCAGTCTCTCTCTCTCCCTCAGTCTCTCGTGAGCCTCCTCAGTCTCTCCCGTGATCCTCAGACTGATGACATCATCACTTATGACATCACTGATGATGTCATCAGTGGGACTGATGTCATCAGTGGTTTATGACATCACTGATGATGTCAGTGGTTTATGACATCACTGATGATGTCACAGTGGGATTTATGACATCATTGATGATGTCATTTATGACATCACAGTGGGACATGGGACAGACCCAGAAACAGAGCCCTAGCTCCCATTTATATACTGCTTGTTCTCCTGGGAGATCTGGCAACACTGCTGCTTGTTGTTTACGTCATTGTGGAGGAAGCTAGCCGATTCTGTGCCAGGTAATAACGTTTAGGTTAGCTTTCCATTAGTCTAATGTTATAAGTTGTTCAGTCATGGGGAAGTCATTTGCTAATTTTATGTGTAAGAAAGATTTCCATCCTGCGTCGAAGTCAAATATCAAAAAGGTATGGATAGCAGAACAGAAATGGACTTTCAAGAAGAAGAAGCAGGAGGACCTTATGCAGGCATACATGAAAGAGCAGGAAAGTTACAACAACAGATTGTTGATGGGGGATGATCGTGTAAAAAATGGCCTCAATTTCATGTATGAAGCTCCACCTGGAGCATCCAAAGAGGAAACAAAAGATGGGGGACAGTCAGATTACAAATTTGAGTGGCAGAAGGGGGCTCCTCGAGAGAAGTATGCAAAGGATGACATGACTATTAGAGACCAACCATTTGGCATCCAGGTGCGCAACGTAAAATGCATCAAATGTCACAAATGGGGCCATGTGAACACAGACAGAGAGTGTCCTCTCTATGGGCTTTCTGGTATCCAGGCCAGCTCTGTGGCCACAGAGGAAGAAGCAGGTCCGTCGATGCACCCCTCAGAGTTAATGGCGGAGATGCGAAACAGTGGGTTTGCCCTGAAAAGATGTGTCCTTGGTAGGAATGCTACTGTTTGTGATCCAGCACAGGATTATGTGTCCAGTGAAGAAGAGGAGGATCCTGAGGTGGAGTTTCTGAAGTCACTGACAACCAAGCAGAGACAGAAGCTCCTCAGAAAACTTGATCGCCTGGAGAAGAAGAAGAGCAAAAAACAGAAAAAGAAAAGCAAGAGAAAGCACAAGAAGAAGCATTGCAGTGACAGCTCGAGTGACTCCTCTGATAGCAGCAGCGATAGTGACTCCGACTCAAGCAGCCACGGCAAATCAAAGAGCCAAAAGAGAAAGAAGAACCAGATAAAAGATTCATGTCATGATAACGGCACCGGGGGCGAGAGCCGAGTCAAGAGTCAGAAAAAGGGCTCTTCTCAGCACAGGAGCAGGTCACAGAACCCTCACAGCAGAGCTGGAGAGAGAGATCAGTAGAGTGTAAAGAGCCCACAGCACATAGTGAGAGGGGCTGCCACAATATACTATTAGATCCTAACTATAATGGACACATGTAATAGGAAGATTTTCTCCAACAGAAATTAAAAAGCGGCAGCAGCTATATTTGATTAGCATGACACTGCTGATTAAAATAGCATAATAGAATAGTAATGATAATGACATAGGCTACAACCTAGAGTTATACTGGACACTGCAGCAACTCAGAGGACGACTGATAATGCTGGTTGGAAAAGGCCCGCTCAGTTCAGAAACTGTATCAAATTGCCAGAAGGAAAGCTGTCAATGCTGCCCATTAGAAAGTTTAGGACCATAGGCTATATGCAGTGTTGGGCAAGTTACTTTCAAAATGTAATATACTAAATATTACTAGTTACTTTCATTTGAAAGTAATAAGTTACTTTACAATATTACTATCTGTGTAGAGTAACTTGTTACTTATTACACTAGTTTTGCATTACTTTAACCAAAACAACAGCACCAGCAGAATGACATCGCTGCCCCAGAACCATCCCGAAAAATAATGTCAACCGCCTTGAAGTCAGTGTAAACAATCCAAAATTCTAAATGTTATTCTTTTCCTTTGTTATTGTCATCTGTAGTGGTTATTTGCATAAAAACAGACCGATTGATTAGGAAATGATTGTATCTTTATTTAAATATGTGCTTTGATTAAAAAAATGTTTTAACTCAATTTGTAACTTGAGTTACTTGACAAAGTAACTGGTATAATATTACTGAAATCCTATAAGTAATAAGTTATATTACTGTTACTGCTAAAAGTAATATATTCATGTAATATGTTACTTTTGTAATGAGTTACCCCCAATACTGGCTATATGCTATGCCTTCACATTGTGTCCTAAACCTGTTTCCCCTGATTCTCCAAGTAAATAAAGTAAATATCGGCTACCTTTGTTATTTGTCTCCCAAAACATTTCACATGAGCCTGATTTTCCCTGGCCAATTGGAGACATGTTTCTGCATTCAATCTAGTCAATTCCATGGCAAAATGCAACTCATGCAAGTATAAGCCTGAGTCAGGACACACACACACACACACACACACACACACAAGGCCAGGTGGGTGACGTCACTGAAATCCTTACACACACGGCCAGGTGGGTGACGTCAGAAGGATTTATGACAGTAGTGTCATAAATCCTTTTACACACACACGCGCGCGCGGCCAGGTGGGTGACGTCATTAGTGACGTCATGAATGCTTCCTGGCTGAGGCTATATAAGCTTGGTGGAAGCACGATAATTCAACATTTCCCACCTGGCAATGCTGAGGCTGAGTTAAGAGGAAAAGTTAGTGAGCGCGATCAAAGATGGCGGAGTACTTGGCATCCATTTTCGGCACAGAAAAAGATAAGGTGAACTGCTCTTTTTATTTTAAAATTGGTGCCTGTCGACATGGCGACCGCTGCTCCCGGTTACACAATAAGCCAACCTTCAGCCAGACAATTGCCCTTTTGAACATTTACCGTAACCCTCAAAACAGCGCCCAGTCTGCTGATGGTTTGAACTGTGCCGTCAGCGATGTGGAGATGCAGGAGCACTATGACGAGTTCTTTGAGGAGATCTTCACAGAGATGGAAGAAAAGTACGGAGAAGTGGAGGAGATGAACGTATGCGACAACCTTGGAGATCACCTAGTTGGGAATGTGTATGTGAAGTTCCGTCGTGAGGAGGATGCTGAGAAGGCTGTGATCGACCTGAATAATCGGTGGTTTAACGCACAGGCCGTCCATGCTGAACTCTCTCCTGTCACAGACTTCAGAGAAGCCTGCTGTCGCCAGTATGAAATGGGGGAATGCACTCGAGGTGGCTTCTGTAACTTCATGCACCTGAAGCCCATTTCCCGTAAACTATATGGAGAGCTCTATCGGCGCCGTGGGAAGAGCAGCCGGCATAGGTCTCGATCCAGAGAGAGGCAGTCTCTCTCGCGGCGGGACAGGGGCCGGGGAGGTGGAGGAGGCGGCGACCGCGAGAGACGCCGCTCCAGAGACCGAGAGCCCTCAGGAAGGTTCTAATCTAGACCACAGTGCCACCCACGGCCACACGTCCTCCTCCCTCCCTGTTCATCCCCAGGTTGTTTTAGTTTCAGGTCTAATGGAAAGTTGTTGTTTATGTGACAGAATTGACGAACTTGTTTTTATTTGTGAAGATTAGTTTATACTCATTTGTACTCCAAAAAAAGAGGAAAAATTCGTTTCTCCAGAATCTCCACTTACAGGGCAGCGCTGATCATTGTACCCTATTGTGTACACGTTTGTGTTTTGTCTTGTCTTTCACTATTGCAGTGTAATAAGCTACCTACTTCCAGAATAAAATGTGTACCTTTCCCCTAGTATGTAGCGTGTTTTTCTGAGCTTCTTTGTATTTGTATATTTGCATGAGTGATGGAGCTGGAGGTCAAACGACAGCCTGCACATTTTGTATCAAGGGCATTTAATTTAACCAAAGTCAGAAAACTACACAAACATAGACACAAGAGATGTACAATGTGTCAGGATCGGAGTGAGAAGCGTGGATCTAATCGCGGGTAGTTGATGACCACGGGAAACTTGGTAGGTCTGGAGAAGCTGGGGTGTTGTGGAACTTGGTAGCTTGAAAGCTGGGGCTGCACTGTTCGAGGTTTTGGGAACGGTTGCAGAGAGATGGCAGAAGTTGCTGGTTGCAGGAATTGCAGGTTGCAGACGTTCCTTGAGATTGGTATGCTCCTAGTTTAGATTATGAATCACTGGCCAGAGCCTGCCGGAACAGGCCTTTATAGATCCGAGCATGACACCACCTGTGCTATGACATCATACCGTTTGTGACATCATCAGAGACATGACATCACCTGTGCTATGACATCACTAGCGAAAGGCATGAAAGACACTTATGAACCATGACATCATCAGTGATCGATGACATCATAGTCGGAATGACGACGTCAAAGTAGGAATGATGACGTCATCCTAACAGTACCCTCCCCTCAACGGACGTCACCTGGCGTCCAATGAGGCCATCAAGGATGGCATCTGGGAGACAAAAAATCCGTAGGTTCTGGTGGAGGTGCTCTTCCGCAGGTGGTTAGACGCAGGTGGTTAGGCCCCAAAGGGGGTGTAAGAGAGTGAGGTGCTCTTCAGCAGGTGGTTAGATGCAGGTGGTCAGACCCCAAAGGGGGTGCAGGACAGTGGAGGTGCTCCTCCCTAATACAGGATATCGAAGCCATAGATGGACCGATACGTGGATAGAACTTCCACCGGGTCCGGTGGATCCTCTGGGACCGGCCATCCCCCGGGGCACGATCCAAACATGGGAGGCTGGGGACCATCAAAAGGGTCAAATGCCGCCGTCTCCGAAGGCAGAGCCGCAGGGGGATCTGACACAGCGAGGCCTGCCCTCCCGACCTGTAGTTTGGGGAGGTCACCCACCGTCTCCTCCTTTAAACGCCTCTTATTTCTTCTTGCTCTTGACCGAGGGCTGACAACACTACGGGAGCCTCCCAGCATGAAGCTGGAACCTACGTGTTGGTCAAGGACAGGAATTGGCTGCTGCTGGGGTACGGGTTCAGACTCGGCGAGGGGAAGGTCCACAGGTTGTGCCTCAGGTACAGGTTCAGACTCGGCGAGGGGCAGGTCCACAGGTTGTGCCTCAGGTTGTGCCTCAGGGCCAGCAGACTCGGAGGCCCCCTGCGGGGGGACGGAGCCGATCTGCAGGCAGCGATTGAACTTCCCAATGAGACGGTCGACAGTCCTCTCCAACTCGTTAACCCTCTTGGAGACACACTGCCACTCCTGGGTCCTGCAGGGAGCGCTACCCAACCGTACAGATCTTTCGGCTGGACACGTAGAGTCTTGATCCACTGAGAGTACCACGGGCCGGCGAGCGGTGGGACCACTTACTGGACGCCGGGAGCAGGAGGAGAGGTAATGCCCGGCTCGGCCACAGTACAGGCAGCTCCGGGTGTCCAAACGGCGCTGCCTCTCCTCTGGTGTGATGCGAACCCTGCCGGTCAGATCACGGTACAGATGGCTGCTGGGACTCGAATGTGACTGCCCCTGCTCTGGGATGACGTGAACTCCCCCCCAGAATATGCCCTTAGCAGCTGGGGGCGGCCGAGAGGCAGAGCTAAAAGCAACGGCCGCTGTAGACGGGGGAGTAGCAGGTCTGGAAACCTCCGGAACGGCGGTGCGCTCGGAAGCTGGGGCTTCGAGACGATCTAGCCGGCCAATCAAGAGGGCGTGCCGATCAGCGGCTGCGGAAGCCAGAGCCTGGATTGCTTTTTCCTGGTGGGCAATCAGGCGTCTTGACTCAAGTGCGAGGTCTTGCAGAGGCTGCGGGGTGACACCCTCAGGGGGGTTCAGTCCGTCGAGACGATCTAGCCGTTTTACCAGGAGGGCGTACTGATCCTCGGCCTTGGAAGCCTGAACTTTCTGGGTGTCAAGCAGGTCTGACATCATGGTAACCACGGCTTGTAAGATCTCCTCGATGACGATACCCTTCGTTGAGTCGCCTGGTAGGCCACCTGGAGCGGGCGGCGGGGGAACTGGCGTCTGACGCTTGATCGCTAAACGGCTAAATTTGCCCGCTAAATCCACTTTTGAGTGATTCATACTGTCAGGATCGGAGTGAGAAGCGTGGATCTAATCGCGGGTAGTTGATGACCACGGGAAACTTGGTAGGTCTGGAGAAGCTGGGGTGTTGTGGAACTTGGTAGCTTGAAAGCTGGGGCTGCACTGTTCGAGGTTTTGGGAACGGTTGCAGAGAGATGGCAGAAGTTGCTGGTTGCAGGAATTGCAGGTTGCAGACGTTCCTTGAGATTGGTATGCTCCTAGTTTAGATTATGAATCACTGGCCAGAGCCTGCCGGAACAGGCCTTTATAGATCCGAGCATGACACCACCTGTGCTATGACATCATACCGTTTGTGACATCATCAGAGACATGACATCACCTGTGCTATGACATCACTAGCGAAAGGCATGAAAGACACTTATGAACCATGACATCATCAGTGATCGATGACATCATAGTCGGAATGACGACGTCAAAGTAGGAATGATGACGTCATCCTAACACAATGTGGGTGTGCTGCAGTATTAGAAACTGAGGTAACAATTTACAAGGGTCAATAAATTAATGCTTAGTTAATGCTTAATAAGCATTCACACAGCTTTCACAACTCTGCTCCTGTAAGGGAGTGATTTGCTGCCCACTGAGGGATTTGAGTGGAGTTCCTCCCGCTGTATAACCTGACTGCCAGATGGGGGCGGTCAGGTTACCCGCAATTGTATTCCCCTTCGTCAATCTCATTTTCTTGGAGGTGCAGGTGCATGTGATTTAGCATGGAGGTGGAAGGTTTATGATCATCATCTTGCAAGGATGTGACAGCAGATATGCATCCCGGGGAGGGAGGATGCTGGCAAGATGGGTTTTTCTTTGTATTTGCAAGGGACAAAATCTTGTGATGTGGATGAAATTAGATGCTGGAGCAAAGTTTCAATTTTTGTCCGACTGATGGTGTCATAGTGATGTCATAAGACCACTGATGATGTCATCATTGATGTCATAAGAGCTGATTCATCTTATGACATCACTGATGATGTCATAGGCACTTTGATGTAAACTTAAGAGGGTTACACACACACACACACACACACACCCGTGCGCATGTAAACTTATGGGCAATAAGATTTTGTGAGCAACACACACCCACGCGTGTGCCAATAGAGCAGGCAAGGCCATGCAGCAGCTGAGCTGCGGGCGAGGCCGCACAGTTGGTCCAAAACGTTGGTATTATACAATTTTCTGTGAGACTGTGTTTGGCACAGCAGCTGAGCTGCAGGCGAGGACGCACAGCAACTGAGCTGCAGGCGAGGCTGCATAGCAGTCGAGCTGCAGGGCAGAATCGAGCGTGCATAGCACACGAGATGCCTAGTATTATAGTAGCATTGTTATACCCAATGTACATTTGTTTTGCGTTTATTGCTTGCAAAGTTTTGGGGAACCTGTGAAGAAATATTTTTGTGGAAAAACCATATCACACAAATTATTTGGAGGGGATCTTTTAAGTTTAATAGTCTTCAAATTATATTATGACATGAGGTTAATTCACCTTTGCACAGAAACAACTGGTAGAAGTACTTTTATAATTTTGAGTACACAAGCCTGTATTTTTTTTAAACTTTTACTTGAGTAAACAAGTTGAATCAGTACTTCTACTTTTACCAGATTCTTCTTTTTACACAAGTAACTGTACTACTTAAATTAAGTGAATAATGTGTGTACTTTTCCCATCTCTGCAGATGTGACTTCACACTCCAGTCATGAAGAAATCTGTGGAGCACCACCTGCCTCCCCGCCACTGCCCCGAGCCCAAGCAGAGATGGCAGGCGTCGCCTAACTTTGCCGTCCGCCTGGGGAGTAGGGCACTCTATCCAAAATACGGACGCGTGGACAGAGGGTGTCTTGATAGGCATCTGATATTTAATAAGTTTTGTCCCGTGTCATACGGGACAACGTCCCGTGTCATAGAGTATGATGGATCCGAGGGCAGTGGTTTCAACTGTTGTGCCTTCTCAGCCCAGGGGCTTTACCTGATGTTGGGAACCCTTTCCGGACTCATCAGAGTCTACAACACCTTCTCCGGCAAGGAGGAGGCCAACTACAGCTGCCATGATACACCAGTCACACACCTCGAACCCTCTCTGGATGGCAAATTGTTGCTGACCTCAGCTTATCGGAAGGACCCGTGGTCTACTTCTGTTCTGTGGGATATCGATGATGCCTTCAGCATGAAAACTTTGTTTGCAGAAGATGACTATGTTGAGTTCAGCAAACTCTCTCAGGACAGAGTCATCGGCACCAGTGACCAAGTTGCCCACATCTACGACATCCAAACGAGTCAAAAGATTCTGACGCTGCACGACCCCGCCCTCGCCAGCAGGTTCACCTCCTTCTGGGATTTCAAATACCTGAAGAACTGCGCCACCTTCAACCCCACCGATGAGCTGGTGTTGAATGATGGGGTGATGTGGGACGTGCGGGAGTCACGGGCCATCCACAAGTTTGATACGTTCAACTTGGGCCTTGGCCAGGTTTTCCATCCCAATGGCCTGGAGGTCATCATCAATACTGACATCTGGGACCTGAGGACCTTTCACCTTCTGCACAGTGTCCCCGCCCTGGAGCATAGCAGAGTTGTCTTTAACAGCAATGCCACCATCATGTATGGAGCGATACGGGGGGATCCGAAATTCGATCACAAGGGCCTGAAATTGCAGAGTTCCTTCGGGTGCTTCAGCACCTATGACGCCAAGAACTACAAGCCAATTGTTACTGTGGAAGTGAACAAGTGGAGCATCTTGGACCTCTGTCTTGACACCAGAGACTGCTACCTGGCTGTTGTTGAGGAGCCCAAGCCAGACTTCTGGAACAATCTGGCCCCCTTGAACCAGGGGTGTTGCCTGTATGAGATTGGACGACAGGAATTACAACAATAACAACAGTTATTCAACCTTATATTCCAGATGATGAAAGCTTTTCCATTTACATTTTACAACTTGCACGCTCATTTCTTGCATGTCAAAGAGTTAGCCACACCTGTCCAGGTCATCCATATCACAAGTGTTCAGAGATGTTTCGCCGACATTTTATCCCATATGAATTAAGCCAAAAAGGATTACTTTTTTCATGGAACTTCTTAAGCCCATGTACGCCTTCAAATATTTCAACTGTGCCCGATGTCATGGACATCGTATATTGTCATCAAGAAATGTTTACATATTGATACATTGCTCAGGTTAGGATATAAATGACAAAAATCTGGTCTATACATGATTCATTAATCAATGGACCATGCGCTAGATGAATCTTTCACCAGTTGCTGTGTCTTAAAATTATAGCACACCTAGTTGAATATTATGAATTTTTATATCTGATTATTCAAGCTGTGACTTTTGAGTTTGTGGGAAATGTTAACCATGTGATTTGATGAACTGAACAGTGAACAGAAATTGTATAGTTTTATAGTTTTAGTATTCTGCCAGCTTTGTTCTACTGAAGCATGTGGCTCGCCCTGACAGCTCAGAGGTTTTCTACTGAAGTTTTTATAATGAATGTACATGTCACGGTCAGGTTTCTTACTCTTTTAATCAGTCTGCTCAGGTTATGTCATAGAAATGTTTGTTTTTCAGTTTTCATGTATTCGTTGCGGTGGGAGCTGGCAGGAAGAAGGGATTCTTTCTGCCAGCTTTGCTCTTCTGAAGCACGTGGTTTCGCTCTGACAGCTCAGAGGTTTTCTACTGCAGTTTTTCTACTGAATGCACACGTCACGGTCCGGTTTCGTACTCTTTCAATCAGTCTGCTCCGCTTAATAGTAAGAGAACAGGTTATGTCATAAGTATGTGCAGCTTTACCTGCATGCACTGTGATCGTTGTGACTCTTGTGTGCCTGGAGCAGTCATGGCCCACTTTTACCCCGTTACACGGCCGTTCCACAGGGCGGCGCCCTTTCCATCCTGCCAACCATTGAGGCCTTAGTAGTGTGTGGCTGTTCACTAATCACAGCAACCCAAGGAAATCACACCTTACACAATGGAATGACCTCAATTTATACAGCTGTTTGCAAGTTACTCCAATGTCAAAAAAGAGAAAGAAAAGACGGAAACGAAAAAGCCTATGCATGAAATGTATTGTGCTTCAAGATATATACAGATACTTTTTAAGAAATTAATGCTATTGTAATTCAATTAATGTTTACAGTTCCCAATAGCATTCCTATTAATACTTTATATACAGAAGGAAACACAATTGCATCAATGCTGCATGACTATCAGGATGCTTATTGATATGGTTGAGACAGCTTAATTGAAATTGGTGTTATCTGAATGAACTGGTCTGATAGCATCCACAGGACTGATTGGTAATATGCTACAAACTGAGCACATCAACAAAAAGAACTTATCCAACTCTAGAAGTAGCATACATTGAGATTAATCTCATTCTTCGAGTGAGACATTCTGTAGATAAACATCAACTTCTCTCCAGTGTCTTCTCTCTGATCAGCCACTCTGCCCCCCTGTGGCAGTGATTCACAACGCACAGTAGCATCATACACAAGTAATGCTACTTCAGTCACAGTGGATCATTGTGTGATGGTCAACACATATAATGTTCACTCATTTATGTTTTTGTTTGTCAGCAGGCAAACTGAGTTAAACATCTAGGTCTTCTAGGCTACTTGAGTCTGTCAGTTCAGTGGAATGTTTCCTGGTTTTATCTCTGTATTTTTAAATAGATAGTGCATGCACTGGAAAAATGTATGTTTGCAAATAACTTTACATGTAAAGATTTTGCAAAGAGTTTACACACAGATCAATAAAAATGAATGAAAAGTGACAAACCTGTGCATTATGTTTGTGATGTGCCATGTTAGAGGATTTAACAGATTTATGTGCTTTTATAATAAAAACATAATGTGTGTATGTGTTTAAATGAATAACTGAAAGCATTAAGGGGGGAAATACTGAACTATAGTGTTTGAGTCTGATTGAGATGTACCTACAGATTGTTGACTGTATACTATTAGATCCTAACTATAATGGACACATGTAATAGGAAAATGTTCTCCAACAGAAATGAAAAAGCGGCAGCAGCTATATTTGATTAGCATGACACTGCTGCTCAGCAGTAGGCTATTAAAATAGCATAATAGAATAGTAATGACATCCTACAACCTAGAGTTATACTGGATACAATATTGGACACTGCAGCAACTCAGAGGACAACGTGCTGGTTGGAAAAGGCTCACACAGTTCAGAAACTGTATCAAATTACCAGAAGGAAATCTGTCACTGCTGTCCATTAGATTAAGGTTTAGGACCATAGGCTATGCCATAGTTCACATTGTGTCCTAAACCTGTTTCCCCTGATTCTCCAAGTAAATAAAGTAATATCAGCTACCTTTGTTATTTGTCTCCCAAAACATTTCATGTGAGACTGATTTTCCCTGGTCAAGTGGAGACATGTTTCTGCATTCAATCTAGTGGTTATAGGCCTATTATGCAAAACATGTTGAGAAGGAGCCAGCCCCCAATAAATAGGCTACCACATTTTTCAATAGGCTATTCGATGTTTCTCTTATTGTAAAAAAAATATATTAGGTGCTTAAGCCTTGTACATTTTTGGGATTGTTTAGGCCTACATGAAACAAGAATTTTGTTGATTTTCTGAGTGGCTAAATAAACACAAGAAGAACTGATGAGTTTGTACAGATTGGTAACTGCCTCCTTCAAATTCCATGACAAAATGCAACTCATGCAAGTATAAACACTGCCTGAGTGAGGACACACACACACACACACACACACACACACACACACACACACACACACACACACACACACACACACACACACACACACACACACACACACACACACACACACACACACACACACACACACACACACACACACACACACACACACACACACACACACACACACACACAAGGCCAGGTGAAGAGAGTGTCATATTTCTGAGGAGCCTCTTCAACATGCAGGCCTATGAGAAAGCATCATCATATATGCGGGTTAACCGGGCATCGCTGCGTGGCATGCATGCCCTGACAGAGTGAAACGCCAGTGGCAGTGGTGTATACGCGTCGACCAATAGGCTACATTTATGCTGCAATTAATGTGGAGATTTTACGGCATTTTTCTGACAATCATTTGACAACAGGATTATTCGCCCGTTTTGCTTTGAGATGCAAAGTCGATATCTGCTGTATGTTCTTCTTGCCTTATCATCACCGCTCATCTCGTCAAATACACAAGATGTGATTGTGTCAGGTGGTCACTTCTGTCACAGAGCTGGTCCTGCCGGGGAGGGACAGACGCGCCTCATGTTTCTGCGGGAGGAGAGCACAGCCGGCCCGCGCTCCTTGTACTTGACCATGTGGTCCAAAGATATGCGACTTGTAAGATGCCAAGTAAATACCGAGCCGCTCGTCACGGAAAGCTACCGCTCTCTCTGCAGCGGCAGCGACGGCGGCGGCGGCACTGAGGGTCAGGAAATCAGCCAGCGCTTCAATATCAGTATGCTGCTGGCTCCAGGTGCCGCCTGCGTACCGGACTCCACCGCTGCGCAGCAGTTCACCAAGCGCACCAAGAGGGATGGAGGTGAGGGGAAAGTCCGGAGGAAACGCGCCTGGAACTTCCCAGGGACGCTGTGGTGCGGCACTGGAAGCAGAGCCACCGGGTACCAACAGTTAGGTGAGGAGTGAGGACCGAGGTGAACTGAATATATATATATTTTGTGTGTGTGTGTGTGTGTGTGTGTGTGTGTGTGTGTGTGTGTGTGTGTGTGTGTGTGTGTGTGTGTGTGTGTGTGTGTGTGTGTGTGTGTGTGTGTATATATATATATATATATATATATATATATATATATATATAGGCTATATATACACACACACACACACACACACACACACACACACAAAATTATTACAAATTTGAATTCTGCAGGCATGCTATAAATCCATATAAAGTAGGTTATAGGTAGCCTACTCCTATTTTAGAATTAGGCTTAAAGGGGCTGCTACATCATGGAGCCGTAAAGGTCATAAACACATTATAGAGTTCCACAGAAGTCAATAAGAGTAGGTAGGCTGTTACACTTTATAATAACTTTCAGCCATTTACAAGCAGTTACTGTAGTTAATTAATTAAACATGCATTACTTATTATATTAGGCCTATAGATGTTAGAATCTGATTAGTAGTAGGTTAATCCATCATTACATGCTATAGTTCAACATTTATATCTGAAATTATAAGCAAGGAATAAAAAAATATCTTATAACTCATTTGTAAAACATTAGCTGATGCTGGTTAAATTCACACTTATATAAAAACTTACATAAATTGTAAGTGTGTTAACTGAATATTTACTCACTTTTTATAAATGATGTTGTTACTATGCTGTAACAGACAATGCAAAGGGGCATTGAATCCTAGCCACCATGAACAGGAGGATGAGATTAGGCTATATGGCACAAAATACCTAGCCTGGGTAAACCCAGCCCCCACGTGACCTGCTCTCAGAGTTCCCAGTCACTACGAACAGGTCTGAGAGCAGGTCACTGGGGGCTGGGTTTACCCAGGCTACAAAATACCTCCAGAACATAACACATACTATAGGCCTACGAGAATAATGTACTTGGTATGAATTAAATTCTTACAACCCATACATGTTTGATTCCCCCATATTCCTTTGATGTCAGGTCAGCAACTTGTAGATTTTAAATCAGTTTGGCTGTTTATCTGGACTATTAAAGTAATCTCTGCTTGATTGCTTGCAAAGTGTCATTCAATGTTTGAATGATGTGGAGATTTACTCAACCACCACAAATGCACTTCTTGTTCTGCTGAACAGGGATGTTTGAGAGTGCAGATCGCTGCTGCCGGGAGCACGACCACTGTGTGCATATCATCCCTGCCTTCACAGTGGATTATGGAGTCTTCAACCCCAACTTCTTCACTGTCTCACACTGTGACTGTGACCAAAGGTGAGTCTAAGCATGCAATGCAGACCTCAGGTATCCATCCAATACATTCTCAGGATGTCGCAGACTCTCCTCCCTGCAGGGAAAACAGTAACTCATGTCCCCAGCCATGCTTCCCCCCCATCTTCTCTCACAAGCGTGGGCATACAGTCCAGTCAGGGTATACCTGTCTGAAGGCTGGTTTTGCTGTTTGAATTCCTCGAGGGTGGTGATAAACAACATACATTGCAAATTTCCGTACTACGAGTGTTGTCATCGGTGGAATATTTGAATTAGATCATTTTGTCACTATGCCAGTGGAAACAGATTTAACTAGGATCACCTGAGGGCATGTAATTATGCCTTTGATCTATAATAAATACAGTACAATTGACTGACTGATTGCAGTTGATTACTACAAATATAGTTATTGATAGGGAAAATTTTTAATCACATTAGCCTTTATTTGGACATTCACTAGTTATTAATATATTCATATACATTTTCATAGACGTCATATTCAGATAACCTGTGCACATACACACACAGACATCATATTTGGATAACCTGTACCTTACATTTGCAGTTCCTCTCTATCTCACACTGTGCCCATGTCATCCTGACACTATGCCGTCTACAGGGCCAGGATAACAGATAGGTTGAGTCTAGACAGTAGCCTTCAAATGTGCGTCAAGACAGATGTAATCTGATGTGTGTCCTACAAGTATCTTTGACTTTCTGTTCATGGCATGTAAGCCTGTGTATCCATTCGTGAATATGCAAGAGTGCATCTCTTGGCCAAGAGTGCATCTACATACATCATATCAGACGACTTCTGAATCCTGGCTCCATCTTTTTGATCACAAGTGGTTTTCTTCAAATGGTTCACTGTTTACCTTTTGGCTGTCAATTTAATTCTACAACAGTTATTGACTCAAACATGTACTAAATCTTTTAGTTCATACATTTGCACGTAGAAAAAGACCTCACTGACTTTTCAACATGGGTCTGCATTCAGCCCTCAAGATAAACGTATCATGTTAAGAGTGAACACTTGTCATTATTGCATTGCTGTGAGAGAGCATGTTGTGCCTCTTTCAGTATCCATTAGCCTATTGAAACCTGCAGAGAGTGAGGGATGCCAGCTTCAGTCTTACTTGGCACAGAACGCAGACGGGTGCATGTGTAAAACATTTCACCTCTAATTCCTCTTTTTCATCCACAAGTAACAGACATTTTGAGGATTACCCCTAACCTGTCTATCATCACGAGCTGTTTGGATTACCTTAGAACAGTGGTTCTCAAATCTTTTCACATGAAGGACCCCTAAATGACAAAGATTAGTCCACGGACCCCCATTTCATAGGATTTTGTCCCATAAGATTGATGATTTTAGATGTTTTATTACAGAAAGTGTATAAAAGCCATGACCAAAATAGTCATTGTGTTACTTATGAATGGAATTATAGCTCAAATAAATTACCCCCCTTTTGGCTGGGGACCCCCTGGAACCCCCTCAAGGACCCCTGGGGGTCCCCGGACCCCCATTTGAGAACCACTGCCTTAGAAAGTGTGCATGAAACCCTCCATAAGTGTTCAAGTTGGGCTAGTCTGACTTTCTACTATTGTTTATGACTATATTCCTATTAATATTGAAATTGCCTTACATTGCATGCAGTTAAGCTCTTAATGGCTTTGTCTCTGTGCCCATCACCAGGTTTCAACAGTGCCTTCTTGGTGTGAATGACACCATATCCAATATGGTGGGCTACAGCTTCTTTAACATCCTGAAGGTGCCGTGCTTTGAGATCACACAGCAGAGGCGATGCATTCAGATGTACTGGTGGGGAATGTAAGGGACATACATATTGCTATTCATGCTCAGAGCTTTGCTGCATATTGTTAGTGTAAGTGGGACACAAGAGCTGCTCAGTTAAACAGGACACTCTGAGGCCATTTACACCTGGCACTGACATGTGTTTTCTGTGATCAGATTGCAATCGGATAGTGCTTGACCACTTGAAAGTTACAGGTGTAAACGCCCCCAAGACACATTGAGGACGGATTGCGATCTGATCGGCCAAACGTATCAATCCACATACAACAGCAGTCACCGCTGTTTGTCTGCTGCTCTACACTATGGAGGTTGCCAGATGCGATCACAATCAGATCTCAATGTGGGCAGTGGAGGCATATTAATACCCGATGTAAATGTAATCAGGTTTATGTGGTCAAGCACTATCCGATTACAATCTGGTGACAGAAAACGCATGTTAGTGCCAGGTGTAAATGGCCTCTGTGTTGTTCGTGACATACAGATACAGATACAGTAGTATGGAAAATTAGAGCAGCAACTAAAGTTCAGCTGAGCAGCTTGTCTTGTAATGACATGCCTGACACTCTGCCAAACCCCACATAACACCCACAGGCATAGTGCCACACCCCCACTCCGTTTCCACAACTTTGTCTACCACATAAAAAAACAATCTTCCTTACAAACAAGAAGAGATTAATGGTTACTTTGTTTCCAGCAGCCCTGGTATTATGTTGACAAACTCAAATTAGAAGTAAAGAGATTTCAAACAAGATCTGACATTCAGAGAATGTGTGGAAATACCTTTTTCTAGTGAACTATAGAGAACATCACATGGATGCAACTGGGACGTATCATCAGTGATGTACCCTGGGGTCATAGGATGTTTCGGGTCTCGCAACATCATACACTCTTGCCCAGGTGACCCAGCCGGGGTTGATCAAGCCCCGACTTACGTCCCAGTAGCTACCCACGGTCGGCCCTCTTAGGGAAAGACAGGGCCACTCAATCTGCTGATCTGGAACTACTCTGCCAGGACCGGGAGGCTCTTGGCCCGTGGAGGGACTGGGCTCTGTGGGGGGGGTCAGCTCGCCATTCCGAAGTGTCGGCATTCCGATCATTGACTTCTATGGGGGTTCTTTCGCAATGGCGAGACAGATCTCAATGCCAGTATTTCGGAGTGCCGACATTTCAGAATGCCGAGGTGTCCCCCTCTGTGGGTTGCCCCCTGTCCGGGCTCCTCATCTCACCAGGTCCAGGACCTGTGCGTTGCACCAGACTCCCCCGCTCCAAACATTTCATTCTGGTACGATGTTTCTTGGGCCGTGGTGGTACTGCAGGCTCCACATGCGGCTTGAATGGCCCTCCTAAAAGGCCTCTCGTGGATTTGTTGGGCTTCTTCCGCACGGAAGACACAGGCTGGGGCGCTAACCCATACTGCTCCCGGGTGCCGTCTACATTCTGGCTGTGAACTATAATTAATGTTCTTTTCCCCCCTCTCTCTTTTTTCTGCTTCGTGAATTTGCAGTGTGCTACTATAATTATCTTGCAAGGAAAATGCTAATTACAGCCCAGAAATTACAGAACCTGTGGCCTAAAATAACAATAACAGGTTTACCTTTTTTGAATTAGATAAATATCCAAGGAACATGGTCAACACTTGCAAGGTTTTCTCTTGGCGTGGTTGGTTTCTAAACTTTCATGTTTACTCTCTCTGTAGGTGCAAAGTAGCCAAAAAGGCCCCATATGCCATCTTCCAAAACCCCTTCTCTTACACCACCCGCATTACAAGCAAATATAGCGACACCGGGGCTAGCAACGAGTCAACAAGTACTGAAGGGCACCGTGTAACGGAAAGACCGCCGGCCAATGCAAACAGGAAGTTGCCCAAAGGTGATGACAGATGCACCTCCAGAGATCCACCCAGAGGAGATACTTTCCACCGCAAAAAGAAGGGGAAAGGATGCAAGAGAAGCAGGAAAACGTCTACAACCGTATCCACCCAAATGCCCCCGGTATCGATGGCACACAGCACCAGTCCTTCAACACTGACAACTGCAGCCCCGATACAGAAGATGACATCAATAACATCACAACTGAAAACAGCACGCTCAAATGCTTCTGAAACCGACACGTCCATATTGAATAAGAAGAAACAGGGGGAAAAGAAGGGCATCAGAAAGCAGCTGACAGCTTCCCCCACACACAGAAGCCAGCTTCTATCACAGGTGACCACAAGGCCATATCCCAAAACTATACCCACAACACAGAGCACCCCAACTGTAACACAGAGAGCTGTGCTTCATCTACCAACAACCATTACACCGGCAACCACCAAAACGCAGAAACAAGCTCACAAGAAAGGTCGCCGTTGTGGCCCCAGGATGCCTGTGAGGGGTGTTAACTTTAAGCCTCATCGTAAAGCCTGTCTGGAACAAAAAACATCTCAGACAGCAACTATTATCCCCTCAACATCTACAGCTGTATTGCCAAGCCAAGGGACAGCAGCTCCGAGTCAACGGCCCAGTCAGACAGCAGCACCACCCAAAGGGAAGACTACAACAAGAGTGTGGAATACAACTCCTTCTACAACACCCATCACAGTCAAAGGAGAGACAGGACTCCCAACGCAAACAGCAGCCCCCTTCCATCAGGATGGTGAGTCTCAAGGCAGAGAAATGCCTGTGCACTACGGGATAAAACAAGCCAGCTGAACCATGATAGCAGGTAGTAGCCTACCAACACCTGAGGCAACTAGTCTATGCTGTAACAAGCCTGAACCAAACCATGGCATTACATAATATGACAGGACAGCACCTGCAGTACTGCACTGTAACAATGACCCGCACCGTAACCCCAACTTTCCCTTGGCCTGGCCAATAGTATGACTCCTTGGAAGGGGTGGATGACGGAATACATGTTATTGTTTACAATGCCACATGTTCTACAAGCAAATATGGAGGCACCTAGGGTTACGAGTCAACAGGCATTGAGGGACACACACCATGTAATGCAAGAAGCACTGATGGCCTCAGTCAGTAGCCTAGAAAATTTTTAATCTGAATATTGGCCGGTAACTTTTAACATTACACACATTATAACACAATAACATTTAAATGCCTCAAAATGCTCTCTTGCATGAATGGATTACAAACTCATTCCGCGAGTGAGTTTTTAATGAACACTTTACCTTATTCTATCTGAAATCAGCATTGAAAACAGGTAGGGTGGCAATTGTACATACATTTGGCATATTGTACTTGGCAGGTAATTTTTTATTTTCAAAATAAATCAACACTGATTATAGTCCTCTAAAGAGCTGCCTGTGTTGAGTCCAATAAATAAAATGTTTGCTTTTGTTTTGAATAACAACTTGAAATGGAAATTGTAAAGAAAGTGATGGAGTTGTATGTCTATATAAAGAAGTGTGTGTACCTCGGTAACGTGAGATCATCTGTGTTTATTTTTTATGTTTTGTGCTGCAGACAATCGGCTCCTGTGTGGAAGCCTCAAGCTTTTGGATGAATGTAAATACAAAATCCCTCCTTTGGAGAAGAAGTACCAGCTGCAGAACATGGACTCAAAGACCGTCTACCATTGTGGTTGCACCAGCCGGTAACTTAATAGCTCAACACTCGGTTTATATGTGTGCTGCACGTACATGTGTGCTGAATGTACGCACAGGCATGAGCCTATCAGTGCTACGTAATGTGGTGTGAGAAAGGTCAAGATAGGCCCGCCTGCTCTGGCAGCAGCAATGAATAGCTCTCTTGGTGATGATTGCTTTATGCTCTCGCTCTGTCTCTCTCTCTCTGAGGCCATTTACACCTGGCATTAACATGCGTTTTCTGTCATCAGATTGCAATCAGATAGTGCTTGACCACATTAGCCTGCTTTAATTGCAATCAGAGTGCAATCTGATCACCCAAAATGGGTGTCCTCTCAATCCACATACAGTTCCTGTATCCAGATTGAGAGGACACATTGCATTTACACTTGTGTTCAATGTGTACACAATGCGTCCCTGAACACCTCCGGAGGAGGTTTGCCCGATCAGATTGCAATCCGTCTTCAATGTGTCTTGGGGGCGTTTACACCTGTACTAAGTGGTCAAGCACAATCTGATTGCAATCTGATGACAGAAAACGCATGTTAATGCCAGGTGTAAATGGCTTCTCTATGTCTCACACATACACTGAATCTTTTCATTCGTCTGTTTCTCTCCACAATGTTATAAATAACCCCTGCTTATGTGCTTGTCAACTTTCCAGGTTGGCTGATCAGATTGGATATTCCAAGATTCCCACCTTTCTCCACTATCTCCTGGTGGATTTTGTCTCTCACTACTGCTTTAAACTAGCAAAGGAGAAAAAATGCCATAACAGAAAAAGGTTTTACACTCTGATACTCTCATTTACATTAATCTCTGATGTTTGATGGCAGCTGTCCCAGTTTGGCTGTCTAATGTGTTTCTCATTTTTCCTGTGTGACAGATTATGATGTTGGGGCCCCCGATCCCTTCATTGATATTTTTGCGCAATTCTTTTCTAGCTGTGCTGCTGGCTTCTCTAAAGCCTCTGACCTACTTCAGGCACTTAAGAAGATAGAGGGAAAAGACACTGCTGGAGTACAGAAATCAAGAAAAAGAGGGGTTCCTGTTCGTCTATATAAGCGATGCCTGAGGATTGTTGAGCCTGGGAAGAGAGGCTAATTTTATTGCACTGCTCCCATTATTGATTATAGACTGAGCTGTAATGTAGCCTACATTAAGAACCAAACTTACATTTTAATGCAACCTTTTCTGTATCTCTGTGATGATGGAAAATAGGTTTAGAAAATTACTGAGGACTAAATACAACCAAACCCCCTCTTTTGATTGATATATTTTTTGTGAGTACGCCCTGGCACATAATTAATATATTTATACAGACCTGTAATAAAACCTGCAATAAAGCCATTTATTTTTCAATTCTGCTTGAGTTAATGTATTGATTTGGAATTACATTGTGTCAAGGGCAATTCCGCAAATGTTCACAGGGTGGCGCCCTAGTATCTGCGTTGCAAATCTATTCAACGAGGATGATGACTTTGTACTGCTCTCTAGCCAATCTGATACTAATCCTGAATGGAATGTTTTGAATCAAATATTACCGGACTGAATAGGAAATGGCAATACATGACTCTTACTTCTCATTAGAATTACCCATTTCTTTTAATATTATGAGTTGGTTTTAATTGTTCTGTTAAGGTCCGTCTATAAAGTATATGTCTGCGCATTCTCCTTATGCGACTACGAATTGAAAACACAAATATACTTTATACACGGGACCTGTTAAGATGGTTTAGCACCGATATAGCACCGATATCAACCATCGATATCAACTCATGAATTTTTGACAGCTTATTCTGGACCGTGGTGCATGCTGGGAGCAGTTAGTTGGCCTTGGAAACATGGCGTCGTACTGACAGCTGGGAGCTTCACTATCTGATCCAGCCGCTGCATACAGAGGTTGGGCCGTTTACTTTACGGAGCTGTGTGCTCCTCGTTCTTCACTTGAAGGGAGCTTGGTCCAGGTACCATCTTCGTCTAGGAAAAGCAGTCATTTTTAAAGGTGCAATGTAATAACGGATTTATTACGAGTGTCACGCCCACTCTGGTCGGTAAGCGGTAACGTTACCGTACGCATTAGCTACCGTTAGCTGGCTACGCTACTAGCTAACCAAGCCAGTCACTCAGCTAGCAGCCGCTAAACGTTACGACATGAGCACCTGTGTATGAAGAGGACCTGCCCTGTCCACTGCCTGGCTGTAGTCGGTTGGCTGGCCACCAGCGTATGTCTATAGCAATACGTTCTACGTTAACGTTACGTTTCCAAACATCAGCATAAAGTGGACGGCGAGGATATGTTATTGTAGCTAACGCTAGCTAGCAGGCTAGCTAGGGCGTTTCTGTCGTTTTCAGCCACTGAATTTTTAATGTGCGACCCCTTTGGCATCATTGTCGGAGGAGAGAGCAATGGGCTCCGGTGCTGTGGATTCGTCCCAGTGGCTCTCAGTGAAGGAGGAGACGATCTTCCTTCACGATGGACTTATTCGGGTCACAGATCTGGCTGAATTGCCCAGTGAAATTGGAGTGTCAGAGCAGGGGGACACTGAGCAAGAGGTGGGTGAAAGACATCACATACATACACACACACATTAGACAGTACGCTGGCTGAGTTATTTATTGTTCTGTTATTGTAAATATTGTAATATGTTTCCTTTTCAACGCCCTCAGTCAATGATAACGGGTATTTGCTAATTGCTAGTAGTTGCAACCTGGTTAGTGAACCATTGTCAAGTTAGCAACAATTGTCCATACATTTCCGGTCATGGTATTTCAAAATAGAAGTTGATCAGAATGTAAGCCATTTCATCTTAAGAACGTGGATTAAAAATGAATGACAGTGTTAAGTCAGTGTTTTGCCGAAAACACTGACTTAACACTGTTATAAGAAGAAACATTTTGTTAGCAAAAACATTTTGGTAAGAAAATGTTTCTTATAATGTTTGCAAGTACATTTGATAGGCGTTATTAGTGAAACACTTAATTGCACTATCCATAGATTGTCCTATTCAAATGTCAATAAACAAGCTGCATAAAGGTATCAAATTACACATCTCCAACATAGGTAATATTGCCAATCCTGCAGCTTTTTGTATACTGCCAAGTTCAGCCAACCCCCCAAAAATGCCAAGTCTGCACTAAATCGGACAAATTATTTGACTCTCGAGATGATGTTTAGCAATTGTATCAAAACATTATGGAGACCTATTCTCTCTAGTAACATATAAGCATGTTTTTAATAACTACAAGTGATACAGGTATCATAGTATTTCAGTAAAATCGAGTTGACAACTTGACACATGTAAACACATGAGCAATGTTAATATGTAAACAACATATATCAGCAATGTCAGACAGATGTGTTTATGGGACGGGTTATTGACTGAGGTGTTTGTCTAAATAGCTATATAGCCAGCTGTTATTTCACCCGCATTAAATATGACAAAGCTTTGTACTTGACATTGCTACTAAAGCTGGAAACATGCTACAACGTCAACCTCGACTTGGAGTGTTGCTGACAGCAGCTAGACCTATACTGGAATGTCAGCTTGACGAGGGGGTCGCAGGGGAGTCCCCAGCAAAATGAGTAAATTGTGTGTTTTTTCCCCACTAGGATTTCAATGCCTAGAAGTTAACCCAAGGAGAGAATGTAGTGCATATATTTGGTAATAGCTTTCACTCCTGTTATCTCCACATTAGGGTTGTGCGATGTCAACCAAATACCCATCGTGATTGTTTCACAGTCAAACATCGTGATTGACGATGGCATCGTCATTGATGCCATTGACCGCTGCAATGCACGTTAACAGCAGGACAGCTGAGCTCTTTATGAGACTGACAGGCAGGCTACTACTGCACAGAGCCAGGTGACTCAAGCAGTAGCAGCAGCGGCAGCTACTGCTGTAACAGCTAGCAGTAGCTGCTGCTGCTACTGCTGCTGCTGTATTTCTCTCTCAACTCTCTCCAGTCTCCTCAACTCTCTCTCATTAGGTTCAAAAGCCCACGCGAATCTAACATTATATCAGCCAGTATTTCTGTCAGTTTTCTGCCAGCTAGTTAAATTCAACACACACACACACACACACACACACACACACACACACACACACGTTGTTGGTCAGGATCTGTAACGTTAACGTTATTTGTTTTGCGCCGTTCAATATTGCTGGTAGTGCTGTATCGTATGTAATGGAGCGACTTCAACTTTCACTTTGGAAACAGGCGAGTTAAATTCACAGTTGAAGACTTGTACTCACTTTGGGTTGAAAACAGGAAAGAACGTGAAGTTTCTTCTTTGTCTTAAAAGTTTTCACAACAAAACAACTGACTTTTCACACGCGGGGGACGCCCGGCGACATTAAACAAGCGCACCCAGTTCAGAGAAGCACCAGAGCGGAGGTGCGCTCGTTTAATGCCGCCGGCGCGTCCCCCACGCGTCACGGTAAGTGGACTTGGTATTTTTTATTATTAAAACGTCAAAAATTTAATTTGAACAGATAATTAATTACGATGATCCGATGTAGAAGGCTCAGAGGTCGATGGGGGGTCGGCCCATCACGATGGTCGATGCCATCGTCCATCGGGCCAACCCTACTCCACATCTTCATTATATTATACTTGCGCTGCTCACGTCAGCTGCGTCAAGTCACATATTTGGGGAGCTGCACCGGCAGGCTTAGCGGGCGCAGCCTAGTCCTCGGTCATACGGCGAGGGCTTTGACGTTGTAGCATGTTTTCTGCATTACTCTTTTAATTCCACTCAAGTGCATGCTATTATATAAGTCATCCTGAGTACTTGATGTTTTTAGGTGGTTTACTGTGATTTACAGCACTTTTATCTTTGTCTTAAAACCGGAAGTGACATGGTTGTTTGCTTCTGCAGACTTGACAGAAGCTGATTGAAGCATTGCATCCTCACTAGATTCTACCATGTTGTTAACTAAGGTTACATACAATCTAGAGAGTTTAGCACAGTATTCTCTCATCAGCCAGTGGACTGGTTACTTCTGGATAATGAATACCAGACTGACAGCGTGAACATGTTTCACTCCCCTTATTGTTGTTGTTACCTTATGTTAGCTATATTTACAGTAGGCTTGCTTCATTTATTATTTAGTCAAGTTGGAACTCAGAAATCTCAGGCTCTTGTTTTGCTGGCTGGAAAACAAACAAACAAAAAACTCTCATCCAGCTCGAGGTTCATATCTGCATTAAAGCATTCACATTTCAGGGTTTTTGGCTTGTACGACAGTATACAGAAACTACAGTACAATATGCTAACAACATATTAAACATATTAAAATTAACTTATTAAAATGACAACTTATGTTTTGAATGTTGCACTTTAATTGTTCATGTTAATCACATCTATTTATCTGTACAAGATCAAAAACCTTCAGCTTGTCTTTTTTTTAACAATATCAGTTGAACATGATCTGAATAAAAATAATGAAGAATGATCATGCTCAAATCTGTGTACTACAGGCAAAAAAGCGACTGACAGCACACTGCTACCCAGCTTCATCCACTTGTATGTGATACAACTTAAGGCTAAATGAAGTTTAAAATTCCAAGGGCCAAGGCATCCATATATTAATCTGCTAATATTCCAACACATGAGTATGGTAGTGAGTGTTAGACCAGCTGTCAAGCCCATAGCGATACATTGAGAGAGTGAGCATGGGTGCACAGCTGGTTCCACACCTTCTGGTGGGGGATGTTTCTCATACAGAGAGCGAGTACGCTGCAATTGGGTGAAGGGCCAGGCTATTGTGCTCATCAACTTACACTGCCTGCTTGACTTCATTTTTATAATATACAGTGCGGTGCACCCGACTGGGCAAATACAGTTGGTGGAGGGACCAGCATAACCTCTTTTATACTGTATACAATCCCCCCTGGGAGTGGTGGCTGTTTGACAGAGCATACTGCTCAGAACATTTACATTCATGGAAATCTGGGACCCCAACGTGTACTTTCTCAAAATTTGAAATGTGCACGTGTGCCCATTCTGAAACACTTTGTTGACCATAACATTTTATTCCCATGTATATATAAGCAAGGACATTACACACACTTGATTGACCATTATTTCAGCACTTTTGACTCAAGATTCTATGCATGTTACAACAGCTGGAAGATTAGCTTCGATTTAGAGGTCTGATGTTTGGTCAAGCTTTTCAATCCTACATGACTGCTATATGATACATATAACTGCTATATGACACATATAACTGCTATATGATACATATAACTGCTATGATACATATAACTGCTATATGATACATATAACTGCTATGACACATATAACTGCTATATATGATACATATACTACATTATAGCTGGTTCCAGGCATAAATCACCAGTTTACTATTGCCCTCGCTGAGCTCGCTCCCATTTAATAGATTAGAGGCCAAATAGAAAAAAGGAAAATAGAAAAAAGGAGCTTCTTGGATAGATTAGAGGCCAGCATTAGATACTAACAAATAGACCACCCAAATGCGGTTTAATAAGTAGAGCTATTCTGCCAGCCACTCTGAGGTAACAAACCACTGGGAAAATAATGAATGTGACTGGTCGTCAGTTTTGAATTTGAACTTGATGGTAGATGAAAAATAAGCTGATTTCTTGCCCTGGTTCCAAACATGAGATATTTTGTCGTTTTTTCGTTCACCTGGAGCGTGCAACACAGCGTTTTGAAGGTGCACTTCTCGTTTGAGCAGTTCACAAGAAGAAAAACACTTGGAATTGCTGGCTCAGGCATGATAACTGACAGCCACACTGTTGCACCAAATGTTGCTGACTGTACCTCTGGTTTTTTTGGCACCATGCCCGAACTTCACATCAAAATCTGAAGGCTATTCCGTGTGCTCATGTTGTGCTAAGCTTAGGAAGGCAATACCTCCTGTTGGGAGTATATATTTTCAACAGTACCTATCTTGGGGAGCTATAACAGGGTACACAATAGTAATAGCAAATTGGACATGGGCCTTGAGTATTAAGTACAAAGTGATGGTTGCTTTGTGCTGCTATACTATCAATGGACTGCGCCTGGGAGTCAAAGGCGAGTTTGTCATGACCTACTAATAATAGTGGCATTGAAGTACAAGTTAGGCAGTGATTTAACATTGCTAGCTGGTTATGGTCTTAAACTGGAGGTCGAGATCAGGGTTGTAAGGTGAACAACATCTGTACTGTCTGGTTAGCAAACCATCACTTCTCATTCGCCACCACCTGCTCTACCTGTGTTAACCTTTCACCAACCTCGCTCTCTACTAAGGATAGAGGAGTCTTTTGGAAGGTTTTCATCATGCGATTAATTTTTTGTTCAAATTTCATAAACAAAAAGGGTCTAACTAAAGTTTGGCAAAGGAGGAAGCTGGTGCGGATTTAAATGTAACTTGTATGTAGGTGGGACACACCAGCTTGTCACGTTAATTAAAGCTTTTTGGAAAGAGGGAGCAGCACAAATATAGACAGATTGTGTTGTAGAAAAGCCAAGTGAAATAATTATAGAAAGTTATGCTGGAGGAAATTGGATGTTTTAAAAAGAAGGCGAAAAAAAGGGGGGGGGGGGCAGAGATAGAAATGGCATAGACAGCCATGTTTGTTGCTGCCCACCACCTATATTTGTGCTAGTCCTGTAACCTTTAACAAGAGTCTAGTCTTGGAAGATGTTGTCCTTCAAGACCCGCCCCTCTTTCTAGTGACAAATATTGTCTTAACGTTACATTTGACTAGCTAGGTCATTCAGTGCCATTAGGCTGTAGGTGTTCTAATGCTGCGGACTATTTTTATCCACTTGCAGCAGTCTTCTTGCAGAGCACGGTGGAGAAGGCCCAGCCTCCAGTTAAGGGGTGTTACCGTAACATTAGTAGCATTTCTGAAAATGGAATCAATACAGATTGGGCCTGCTAAATGCTCTAATGGATTCTTTTCCGAGTCCACGATTCTTGGGCCACACAGTGTAATCAATATCTGAAATGCAGCCTAAAGTGCCTATGAAGCACACTGTTCTCCCTTTTGATAGGCCAGCCCCAAAATGTGCCGTGCTATCTTTGATCATCTTAATAAAAACAAAATGTACACCTATAGGTCTCATGTTTCTTGAAAGTTTGAAACGGAGTAGACCTACGCTAATAAACTACCTACTAATAACGACCTACTAATAAACCATTAGCATGAAAATGTCAGTTATGGATTCACTTGGCCCATAATTTTGCTAAAGGATGGCAGTTTGAAGAGGATTTTTTTTTATCGCTCTGTCTATCTGTTGTGGCAGTTTCGGACTGAATATTGATGAGAAGACAACACTTCTGTGCTTCCTATATTTGATTTAGCTGCATATTATCTGAGTGAATCTGCCCTCTGACGAAGCAAATCTGATTTGTATGTAGCCAGTGCTTGATGGGGATTACGAAGGGTGTCGTCATCAGAGATCTCTGCCTGCAATCTCTCCTCTAAGCAACACACCAATTACGACTGTTATGACTGCTGTTAATGTCTCCCTCTGTTTTGTGTTTTTCTTCTCCCCTTGCCTCCACCTCCTCCTCTACGCCAGATCTTAACATTCGAGACGAAGAACCCGGTGGAGCTGGCCGAGCGTCTGCGCGCCGTCTGTGGGAATCAGAGCAATGCGTACGCACGCCTGCTGGAGTACCGTCTCAACGCCCTGCGCGGCCTGTGGGGGGCGCAGCGGCAACTGGCGCTGGAGGAGCAGCAGGATCGCGAGGGGTCCGGAGGGGCCGACGAGGAAGCCTTGGCCCTGCTCAAACGGCAAGGTCTGCTCCAGCCGCCCGAGCAGGCGCCCTTCACCTCGCGCGTGGGCCTGCTGCTGGTCTTCCCCCTCCTGCAGTCGCAGACGCGCAGCGACCCGGCGCTCTGCGGGGTCACGGCCGAGGTGCTGCTATCCTGTCTGCGGGACTGCCAGCCGCTCAGCCTCAGCAAGGAGCCCGCCGACTGCCTGGACGGCCTGGAGGGGCTGCTCTGCTCCTGGCTGGAAGACGGTGTCCAGCAGACAGGCCAAGCCCAGGGGCAGGCTCACACGCACATGCTGCACGCACACAGGCAGAGGGAGAACGCCGCTGCCGCACTCGTGGCCCTCGCCTGTGCCAGGTGAGATCGTACACCTAGCAGCTAGGGCTGTGAATCTTCACTGGCCTCACGATTCGATTCAATTACGATTCAGAGGGCTACGATTTGATTCGATTACGATTATCGATGCATCTCGATGCATCTTAAATCGATGCATCACTTTTTTCTGCAATACATGATTTATTTTTTCTCACTTACTTTTTTCTCACTGTATGGCTACTTCTAAAATAAAAGTGCATTTGGAATTGCATTGTATTATGATCCATAATTAAAATAAACAACTGCATGTACTTCCATTATATTTTATTTGATTATTTAAAAAAAAAGAAAATTTAAATAATCGATTTTTGACATTTGTGAATCGATGCAGAATCGTGCACAGCCGCATCGCGATGCATCTTATAATCGATTATTTTTGACACCCCTACTAGCAGCAGAATACACCAACTTAACAGAGAAATGCTCTAGTCTAGATGTTCCCATCATCTTGTCCTCTCGCTCACCTTTTGCCAGCCTTGCAATACCCAGGAGGATCCGTCTGTTGGTTCCTGCTTTAAAATGTTTCTTCTAGACAGTCTGTTTCAACACACAATGTTGCTAGCTTACTACCCAGGAACCTTCCTTATTTACAGGGTTCCTACGCAGGTCTGTAAAGTCTGGAAAAGTATTAAAAATGAATTTCATTTCCAGGTCTTGAATAGTTTGGGAATTTGTAACAACTATAAAGACTATGCAAAATGTTGTGGTTCAGGTCCAATAGACACATAATTATAGCTTTCAGTTGATGTGAATAATAATGTTCAGATAGAGAGATGCTCTTATTACCCAGCCGCTGTCAGCATGGATCATATCAAATACTGACCAAAATCAAATCCAGAACGTCTGGGAAAAATATGGAATTTTAAAATGGAAGCCGTGTAGCCCTGGTAATCATCTCACATATTCTGATATTTGTCACTGTGAAGAACAATCTTATCCACAGTATACAGTGATATGACCTAGTTAGCAGGGGCAAGATGTCCATCTGCGTAAATCATATTGAACACCAGACAAAATCTTCAAAACCAATTATGGTCTGGAAAAAGTACATAATTTCTTTATTGAAAATATGTAGGAACCCTGTATTTAAGTTTTCATGCCTACTTATCTAAGCCAGTAAAGAGTTGCGTGCAAAATGCATGAACGTTTATGTATTCCAAACTGGATAAACGTTGGTTAGGCTCCTGGAGCTGTATATTAAATCTGTGTCATTCAGACAGACAATCGCTGTAAGGTTGCATTCACACATTTGTGGAAAAAAGTTGCAGCTGACTTTCATAGTTTGTGGGGAGGGGGGGATTTGATTATAGAAAACAAAAATAAACAACCACTCCTGGCTAGGTTATGATTTTATAACTGATATCATATAATATTACACACATTGTTGGTATGATAAGTCCTTCTTCTTTTTGTTATCTGTGTAATCCGATGATCACAGTTACTGTGCTACTAACCCTACAAGGCCATACCTTGTCCTTTGCCTTATAACATGTAAAAGAACAGAAGCTAAACCCATGAGAGTAGTACTAAGATACAAACCTACCATAAGGAGCCTTGTGATTTTTATGTCTGTCACCTAGCTCACAGAAGAAGAGAACATCCTTTTTGAAACCAGTGCCTGAACTCTGGCTTCTGCTGCTGACAACTGAGCTTGACTTGTCAAAACCAGAACCCTCCACTCTTTGTCTGGCCTGTGTAAAGGCTGAGAGCGCTTTGTTGCAGGGAACCATCCAGCCCTGGTTGCCTTTTCACCAACACTGCGAGCTACTTCAAGAGCTATCTGCTGTGTTAAAGAGCTATCTGCTGTGTTAAAGAGCTATCTGCTGTGTGACCCGTCTGATGTGCTGGGTTAGTCAATTCACTGTGTAACAGGGTTAAGTGAGAAAAAGACCAGCCAGTCGTGTGCTTTGATATCATCTGCTGATGAGGTGTTTACAGTAGAGACGGGGGGGGGGGGGTTGGGTGAGTCTGAGTCTAGGTTGACTCATGTTGTCTGTCTCATGCGTGATAATGAGGCAGTGTTTCACTGGGTCTCCCAATAGCACTGTAACATGTTTGTGCTTTAAAGATCTATAGTCTTCTACACACAGTACAGTATAGTACCGTATACGCATCAGGCTTTTAATGGTTAGCAGGTGTCATCTTTTTCTATACCTATTTCCTTTGTTGCCACACACGTAAACGGTGTGTAATGTGGTTCGCCAATAAAATGATGGTTGTCTTGTTATCTATCCACCCTTTTGCCTTCTTTGCCCTGTTGAGGCTGCTGTCCAAAGCTTCAGTATGGGAGAATGGCAGAATGGCACTTCAATAGAACTCTACTATAGAGACAGTCCGCATGTCTGGGAACGCCCATACAGGCTCTAGGAACGCCCCCAATAGGCGCTGGGTTAGCTGGCTCAGCCTTGCTGGGGGCGGGGTCAGGGTGGGGTAAATTCCCCCGTTCTATCCATTCAGCAAAGTTAGAATTTAGCCGATAGCCCAGCCCAGGCGGACAGATCGGGGATTTAACCACCGCAGTAAACGCACATCTGAGCAGACGTCTTGTGTTCTGCTCTAGAACCCCCAAACATGTAGTATAGAGCCGCAGCACCGTCTTTTGGTGAGTCAGCCCATGAGATATACTGTATCGGCGGTTTTACCCCACTCGTGCGCCAGCCGTTTAACATCTTGTGGGCATTCCCAGACATGCCAATAGTAATAATATGTCTCTATAGATCAAATGGCAAATTGTTTGAGTATGCTCAGTTAATAGTTCAGTCTTGTTTGAGTATGCTCAGTTAATAGTTCAGTCTTGGATGAGGTGAAGCAATAAATGACTCTTTCACATACTGTAAGTAGCTTGAACATATTACACCCTGCAAGAAGTTGCAGTGGAAGAAATCTCTAGGTCTCTTTCCAGTGGAAAATAACATTTTATACAGATTCAACAACAATCATAAAATGTTCATGGCCAGTACATTAGATCCCCCCCCTCCTAATTGCCACCACCACCACCACCACCAAGTATTATTCCCTTACATTTCCTCCCAGGAACGCTAAACCAACGTGCGTTCACTTAAATGTTGTGGCCTCCTCACTCATCTGCCCGGCTATTTTCCAGGGGATCCCTGAAGACCTTCATCCACACTGTTCACCTGCTGCAGAAACAAACAGACCTGGGCCAACTCCCTGTGGCCGATGTGTTGTACAGGTGAGTGTATTCAACTGTGAAGGAGGGTTCTTCCTAAATAATTGTCTGGATGTGTAACCACTAGGGATGTACCCGAATATTCGGTTATTTGTTCATTGGGTAGGCATTCAGTTTCCAAATTTGGTATTCGGATATCCCAAAAAAAAAAAATATATATATATATATAAGGATTAAATGCAGACATATGCAAGTACTGAGAAATTACAATAAAGAAATTATATAAATTAAATATACAACTAATTTGGCCCATTGCAAAAAAAAATAAAGAAAAAGCATATAGTCTGATTTACAATTTATTTGTTTAGGGTATTTCTTTATTCTTCATATATTATGCTGTTATTTTTTAATGTGACACTTAATCATTAATTACTTATTAAATAACAACAAAAACCATGCAAAATTAACACAGACGGATAACTGAAACATTAAAAAAATATGCCTTTTAAGAAGAACCAAAAAATGGCATTCGGTACAGCCTTAGTAACCACTCTGTATCTCTCCTGCTTCAGACTCTTGGTCCTGGAAGGAGGGCCAGGCTCTCCATCCTGCCTGTTGGGAGGCAAACACAGTGTGTCCTGGGGTTTCGAGGACATGCTGCCCACACCTGATAGTACTGCTGGAGGGGCGGAGAGCAAAGGTAAGACCCCCATCTCTTTTGTGTCATCATCAGCCTCATTTGGCTTTGATTGGGAAAATGTGCAGTGTTCCGATACGTTTCAATGGTGGCTGCCATGTTTGTTGTGTTGCATGTTATGATATTGTGTGTTATGCTGTTCTTTTGGTTAGGACTGGGTATCGCCTGTGATTTCCAGATTCGATTCAATTTCCAATACGATTCGATATCGATATTGCAGTTACAATACCAATTTTGCTTGGATATGAAAGAGATTCTCAAAGTACTACATGTAATGCTGTAAACTGCACAAGGAACCCTCTAACCTGGTGCATTATTAAACTAGGAACTTTTACAGATGTTTTTATGAGATCTCATTGCGCTAAGAACCAAACCACGTGAAGCTAACAGGCTTCAAGCATCCACGTGAAATGCATTATATTAAAAGATCGATATTGGGATCTATGAATCGATATCAGTTCCATCAAATTAATATTGATTTCAACCCAGCTGTTATATACTGTTGGTCTAACCACAGGATAAATAGGTCAGAATAGGTGCAATTTGTGTGTGTGATTGTGATGATATGCTGTGTCATTATTTAGTTTACTGCGTTATTGGTTCTAGAGAGGAAGTGATGCTTGTCCTAGTAGTTGTCCTCAATCCTGCCCTCCATTCTGATTAATTTATTCACCTTTAGATTATTTAGACTTCCTCTTTGTCTGGAATGTCCCAACAAAGAGGGAGGGAAGAGAGAGCACATGTTTTAATTTAGCGGGACTCATTTGGCTTTGTTGGAGTGTAGTGGGGACATTAGGTGGAGCATAGTGGGGACATTAGGGCTTTGTTGGAGTGTAGTGGGGACATTAGGTGGAGCGTAGTGGGGACATTGGGCTTATGGTGAAACAGGAGAGAAGAGCAGTGGCTGTGAGCGGTGTAGGGGACAAAGCAGGGGGAGGGAGGGTGATGTCTCACTCTGTCCAGCAATCGATTAGCTGACCTTGTAGCTATGGAAGCTGATCAGGGCATATACCGGTATACAGTGTTGGAGAGTGCTGATCAAATCACCTGAGGTGAGTTTGCATGGCAAAGTTTTATGTTATGAATTCCCATGCATATTTCAGAGATTTCAGAGATTTCTATACTCTAGCACCCTTCCCAGGATGTATGTATGTATATGTGTGTGTGTGTGTGTGTGTGTGTGTGTGTGTGTGTGTGTGTGTGTGTGTGTGTGTGTGTGTGTGTGTGTGTGTGTGTGTGTGTGTGTGTGTGCGTGCGTGCGTGCGTGCGTGCGTGCGCGCGCGCGCGCAAGGGCGGGTTTCATTTCATTTGACTGATTCATTTGCGTGGATTATGATATGTTATTGCTATTATATCTGCCACAGATATTGATAGAAATTGATAGATATAATAAGCACATCACACTTGACTATACTTCTTTGTGCCGTTAAGTGCAGAACTACAGAGGAAGTGTGAATCAGCTGTCGATTTAGTGAACGTCAATGGAAAACAAACGGACGTCTCTACCTTGTTTAGCAGCCATATATTCTGTGCTGGTTTTGTCCACTCCTGTGATGATACCTCCCCCTACCTTTCATCCCCACTGTCCAATCTGTCTGTCAACACCTGCCTCTTACCATCTTGTCTGTCCCTGTGTCTTGCAGACACAGACCTGGGGCGCTGCCTGGCCACAGACGGCCTCTATCTGTATACCACTAATTCCTTTGGGAGAGGACTCAGCAAACTGGGCTCTGGTTTACATGGGACACTGAGGTAATTTGACACCTCGGCCTGCCTGCCTGTATCTGCAGCACTCAGAGCGAGAGACATAGGCCGAAAGAGAGCGAGTCTAAAAATATGCCTTATCCCTTACCCTTCCCAGGGGAATCACGGGGCCACCTTGTGTCCTGTACTTCCTCACTTGCTTAAATCCCAATCAATCTGATTGACAAGGTTGATTTGAAAGGGACTAAAGGCGGGTGGTGTGTTCTGTATTGTGAACGCATGCTGTGGATGCAAATTGCCCAATTTGGAAGCTTAAGTCAGTTTTCATCCACAAAGTATGTTAAGATTGCAACATGCCCAGAGTTAATTTCTTCACTAGAATCGGTTTCAAACAACATGAGCCTGGTGCTAACTTTGCTAATTTTATGCTAGTAGTATCTGTTATCCTGATTCCATCTGAGTGAGGAGTAATACTTGGATCACAACCACTTCCACACCCATAAAGAAATTGGATTTCAATGCAATGGAAACATACATACCTAACATACCTTTACCACAAATAGCACAAACTGTAGCAATGATACGCTATTGACTACGGTAGATTGCTAGACCCATATCAGCTTGGAGCTAGCATGCCAAAATATATTCTAGCAAAACACACTCATTAAATTATTGTCAGTACTTTTTTATTTATTTATTTATTTTATTTTTGCAATTTAAATTTTTCAGAACAACACACAAAAACCAACAAACTCAGATACAGGAAAAGAAAAGAAAGAAAAAAAAACACACACATACATACATACCAGGTACACTCAAAAATGACAACGCGGTGCCACCAGTTACATACAGAGCTTATGTGCTTGTAAAAATGTTATGCGTGGGATCCCACACAAGGGAGAGAGACCGGCCGGGCGAATCACCCGTCGCCCCTAACCTCGTCAAGGTAGGCCAGAAACGGGTCCCAAATAGTTAGAAATCTCCCAGGTGAGTTGCTCCTCAGGAACCCGAGTCTCTCCATTCGTAGATCGGAGATCATGTCCGCCAACCACAACTGAAAAGAGGGGGGAGAGGGGGACCTCCATTTCTGCAGAATGAGTTTATTGGCAACAATTGTCAGAGATCAGAGATTGTTGCACAGCTGTAGGGAAGTCCAGAGAGGATTCTGGGCAGCCGAAGATGGCGAGTTCTGCCTCCGGCTGAAGGGTTATTGTTTGTAGGCGTTAGAGTACCAGTCAAATATTTTGGCCCAGAATCCGGTCAGTAAAGGGCAGGAATTATTGTCAGTACATAATTAGGCAAACAAGATGTAAATGTTTGTGGAAGGTAATGTGATTTTAACAAGTGTAGAGAACTGTGGCACCATGATACTGTCCTCATGGTTCTGCTCCTTGTCATGTGATGCTTTGATGCTGCACCACTCAATTGTGGCAGACAAATGCATGAATGAATGGAGGATTTTTAATAAAATAGGAAATACAGCATTACTTCAAAGCCAAAGTTTCAACTGGATCTGTCACAAAAAAGCTCCCCTTCCTGCTGATACAGTTTGAGTATTCAAAGCACCGTTGCACAAGATGAATGTACTGTCATGTGTATTTGCCTAGGGGCTTTGTGTACTGTCGGAACGAGGAGTTGGAGCCCGGCTGGGTGGTGTTCAGCAGCGGGCGTCTCCTCCACCGTCCTGCCTCCTTTGATGCCAAGCCTCATCAGTTGTGCCAGGTCATCGACCCGTTCACCCTCCAGGTACTCTCATCTCATCCAACCCAATGCTGTTGACTCATTCAGTCACATTCACCCTCCAGGTACTCTCATCCAACCCAATGCTGTTGACTCATTCAGTCACATTCACCCTCCACTTACTCTCATCCAACCCAATGCTGTTGACTCATTCAGTCACATTCACCCTCCACTTACTCTCATCCAACCCAATGCTGTTGACTCATTCAGTCAAATTCAGTCACCTTTCACCCTCCAGGTACTCTCATCTCATCCAACCCAATGCTGTTGATTCATTCAGTCACAATCACCCTCCAGGTACTCTCATCCAACCCAATGCTGTTGACTCATTCAGTCACATTCACCCTCCACTTACTCTCATCCAACCCAATGCTGTTGACTCATTCAGTCACATTCACCCTCCACGTACTCTTATCCAACCCAATGCTGTTGACTCATTCAGTCACATTCACCCTCCAGGTACTCTCATGCAACCCAATGCTGTTGACTCATTCAGTAACATTCACCCTCCACTTACTCTCATCCAACCCAATGCTGTTGACTCATTCAGTCACATTCAGTCTCCAGGCACTCTCATCTCATCCAACCCAATGCTGTTGACTCATTCAGTCACATTCACGCTATCGGTCCCTGTAACACAATGCAACGTGACTCTCATGTGAATATTCATGATGCACCGCCTCTGCACCGGTACAGTTATATTGCACATTTCAATGCAGTTTTTATCATCCCATCATCCCCAAATGCAATAAGTGACTGGTTTTGACACACGTCAATCAGATGCTGCACTCACAGCTATCTGATGTTCAAAACCAGACATGGTCAGACTCGCATTGTGATCGCAATTCAATCTAGTCTGGATTCAAAAAGCCACAGTGTGTGCACATTGCACAAACACTGTTAACAGATGGGGAGGGAGAGTAGGGAAACAGTAAGTAAGCAGATACACATTTAACTACATACAGCCACAGGGGGATGCAGAACAGCTGCTTTCAGGCTAATGGTGGACATAGAGAAATGTGGTCTCATTACATCCCATCTTTCGAATCAGATCTTACATCATCATGTTGAAAGTGTAGCCAGACAAGAGCCCAAGACGGTGTCCACTGTGCCCTTTCCAGGTGTGCCAGATTGTGCCCATGCCAGCCCACCACTTCCCAGTGGGCAGCAGCATGACCACGCTGCACCTCTGCTCAGATGGGACCTACCTGTACTGGGTCTGGTCCCCGGCCAGTCTCAACGAGAAGACGCAGAAAGGACACTCTGTCTTCATGGATGTTTTTCAGCTGTCGGTGAGTACGCTGTCCCAACATATTCTCAGTGGTACTCACTATTTCCATTTCCGTGGTCCATCTCTCAGAAGCATCTTCTCCCCCCCCCCTCCCTGGTTACAGACACAGACAGGGTTGTGCGTGGCAGACATCTTGCAGGAGAGGGTGATCCTAAATCGGAAGGAGGGCGAGTCTTCCAAGTGTTTGAATGAGCTTCTGTTGAGCCGAATGTCTCGCTTCCGGGCCTCCCATTCTGCTACATTGGCTGCTCTCACAGGCTCTGCCATCACCAACACTGTCAAGGAGGAACAGTCAGGTAACTCATCAGTACAACAACACGTAGCATAATGTATGCTATTTGTGCCGTTATTGTGAATCATACGGCTCTGAAATCATCTCTTCTTTAACTCTTTCGTAGCTGTCAACACTAGCTGTGGACTCCCTCTGAAGACTCTGAGGAAGACTCCGATGTATGTGTGTGGTACCTATCTAGTAATGCTGGCTTCACCTCCCGGCGTTTCTGGGAGCTCCGCCACACGCTCCCTGTTCGGAGGTACCAGCAGCCTGTCTTCTCTGAAAAGTAAGCTTATACACATAGAACATTCCTGCTAAATCCTCAGTGTGCTCGGTTCCTCAGGGTTCCAACAGTCTTAGATAGAACCTGGACACGTCAGACATGTGTTTTTATTTTGACTTTATTTTTGCTGGAAAAGCTTGAAAAAATGATACGTCATGGATTCTTTTCTTTTGTTTTCCTTTCCTTTTGTTTTTTCTTTTTTGACCAGCCAAGCATATCACATTATATCACATTGCGCTTGGCTACTGGTAGATCTTGTTGCCTTTTTGAATGAATAATAGCACAAACAATTCTGATTACAGTCTGATTGAGGTTCGAAGTGATGCTATCCACACACAAAAAAAACATTTGAAAATAGACAATTACGAACATTGGTCAAGGTCAAGGTCACCTTTTGATCTACTAGCCAGTGTGTCATGTCACCACTTCTCATTGACATATTGCTCCCCCCCCCCCCCCTCTTTAGCCCCGATATCTCCTCCTTCACTTGCTCTAAATGCTGGCCTCTTAACTCCAACAGTGTTGCCACATTCCGCTCCCAGTTTGAAAGTCTTATAAAGCCTCAGGGTAGACGAGCTAAACTGATGAAGTGGGCAGTGAGGCTGCCCTATTTAATGTTTTCCTCTGCAACATTTCAAAAATATTGGTTTTGAAACAACGTTGTTAAGTGTGGTCAGGGGCGAGAGTCTGCTGCCTAAGGCTCGATTCACACCAGGCGCTACTCAGAAGCAGCGCTTAACAGAAGCTTAGTGCCACGCTAAACCGGTCACACCAGAAGCACTCTCTTTTCCTCAGTGCCTCGCTCAGCGCTGCCATCCCCCCGCTCACAACTTGCATTGACTTCATACGCGGCAGCTAGGGTGCAGCGCGCTGCACGCTTGAAAAATTTAACAGAATCTGAAACTATCGCTGCAGCATAGCTTCAGCTTGGCGTGGCGTGCGGCTGGTGTGAACGGTCTCGCCTGTTAACAAGGACGCAGAAATGAAACTGCGGTAGCGCTGCGTAGCTTCAGCGTGGCTTCGGCGTATGGTGTGAACGAGGGCTAACTCCCTGCGGCACACTTTCACCCACGTGACCAAAAGTGGTGAACAGAGCGGCCGACCGATAATGGCATCCATTGAGCCCCTGCTGTTCCGGGGCTAAAAAAGACATCGGACAATAACAGAGGGCAGTGCATGAAGGTCATTAAGGCTCTGCTATCTGCTGATTTCCTATCCCCCCCCTTCTCATTTGGGCAAACTTTGTTCACCTGCTGCAGTGGCTGATGGGCTCAAAATCGCCCACATCTGTCAAATGACAAGTGTTAATTTCTGACCATGATTATAGCTAATGGAGTGATGATGTAAAAGTTTGTCAAACATGTGTAGGAAACTGGATGCTTGAGTTGATTCATGAAGCTTCTCTTTTCATTTTGATCAGTTCTAGCATCCAGCCTGGTCTTTAACCTGGCTGACGGTCAGTTCAGCAGCCGTGCGGACCTCATTGATGCCCCTGGTAGTTCTCTAGGCAGGGGGGCCCAGGTGGCAGGACTGGGTAAGCGCCATTCTTACAGCATTCTGCTGTTTTGTGTTGAACTCGCAGCAGATAGTCACGATACAGTGTCAATACAATATAACCAACATTCAGTTCTGTATCCTGTGGGTTTGTAGGAGCCTGTTATGATGGCCTGAACAATTTGATCTGGACCTGCTCCAGTGATTACATGGACCAGTGGTGCAACCCTGGGAACCAAGCCTTCCATCATGTGTGCCATAGGCTCGGCGTCAGCCATGTCATCAAAGAACCCAAAGGTAGACAACAGTGCTCTTGAACGCCTCAGATGTTGTTTGTGGGAGGTTAAGTCAGAGATTTGATCACCCGCCGTCTGTGTCCTTCCACAGAGGAGACTGTGGCTACTGGAGAGGTCATCAACCAGCTGCTTCATCACGTAGGTGCCATGTGTATCCACCAGCTGAACCTGTTGGCGGCCAGCAGCAACAGCCTGCCGCTGGGCGCTCTACTGGGTAAACAGCACCCAATTGAGGCCCGCCACTTCAGCAGCATCTGCGACATCATGGAGAAGGCCATGGTCAACGGAGATACCTGCATCATCCGCTGCATCTTGGTGGTGTTTCAGGTGGGTTTCAGGTGCAGCTGGTGAGAGTTTGTAAGCAACATGACTCTTCTCTTTTCCTTTTCCTGACTCTTTCTTTTCATTGTTATCGATCTTCTCCAGGTGGTCTTCAGGTTTTTCAACCCCCAGTCGGAGAAGAAGAGGGAAAGTGTGCGTCGTTCAGGCCTACTCCTGTGGCAGCTGCTCATGGCCCCAGTGGATCAAATAGGAGCAGAGATCCAAAGAGAGGTGTGCCTGGCCATCAGGTAGGTCCAACATGTCAGAATGCACAATTGCAGAATATAAATTACACAAACTATACATAAAGTCCACATGTGTTGGATAATGATGTGGAAATGCACCGTCCTTGTTTCACACCTCTCTATCTCTGTAGCTCGGGCCTGAAAACGTTGTATCAGGGGGAGGCTGAACTCAACAAGCTGCTGAAATTGGTTCTAACCGAAGGTGATTATTGAATATGCTGATTGATGACTGATGATTAACTCCACTGATTCTCCCATATTTTAGTTAGAGAGAGTTTAGAGTTATGTGTTTGATGACGTGTGCTTGTGTGTGTGATCCTTACTGTAGGTGAAAGGAACACTGGACTGTCCCAGCTTCGTGATGTCATCCTTAACAACCTGGCTGACCAACTGCAGAAGAATAGATTTGGGAGTGAAGATGACGACCACTACAGGTCTGCCTTCTCCCTCTGTCTCCAGGCTACAAAATAAGCCCCCGTATCTTTCACGAACCAGCCCAGAACAATTTCACATGTTAACTGGATGCTTTTAGTTTAGTCCTTCTTGTGATATAATTGTCTCTCTGTTTCACCCTCACAGACTGAGTGATGAGCTGCTGCATTGTATCCTGAAGACTGTTGTCCGGGAATCCTGCCTCCTTATCACCAAATGTCAGACTGTTGCCAGGGATGACTTCCAGAAGCTGCTCTCCACTGTACCAGTATGTATCACTAGACCCTTCTCACGGGGGCCATTTTGTGTCGACAAGGCAGACTAAACACAGGTGCAAGCAAAACACTAATGAGGGTTTCCAACTTCCATGATTGGAATTTGGAAACCCTCATTAGTGTTTTGCTTGCACCTGTGTTTATTCTGCCTTTTCGACACAAAATGGCCCCAGTGAAAAGGGTCTATTCAGCAGCACTCGATGTCATCTGTGCTGACTAACAACACTTGTTTTGTTAGAATGCATTCATACTGACTTGAGGCGTTTTTTGTCTCCCCCCCTCCCCCCTGTTAGGTGGTCTCACCTAGTCTGCGCTACCTCATGGCTGTTCAGAACCACCTCCTCAGCAACACCATTTTAATCCGCCCAGATGACAACGATGACAGTGACAGCTCCCTACAAGGGGAAACAATGAAGGTACAGGTAAACATCCCCTTTAAGTACCCCTACCTCTGTTTGTCCACGTGGAAGTCTGTACAGGTACAGGTAAACCTCCCCTTTAAATACCCCTACCTCTGTTTGTCCACGTGGACGTCTGTATGTTTTGATGAGAGAGCAATAAAAAACAGCAACAGGACATGGGTGTTCTTCTACAGCAGTCATTTGTTTTTACTGCAGTTGTATCAATAGCCACTACAATACTTGCTGTCTCTGTACGAAGCATGTGTTGTCTCCAAGTATTGATTATCACGGTTATTGATGAAAGAACCAAAGCAGACCACAATCTCCTCTGTCAGTCAACAGCCCAGATTGTGCTGCTGTATTATTTGTTTGGTTGTTACCTCTCTAACATAAGGGTGAAGTTATGATTCATGATATGTGTGCAATCCTGATATTTATAGAAGAGATGCTCTTATCTACTGGGAAAATGTGGAGGCAGTCTTACGGTAGTGTGGGCATGTTCTCTGCGTTTCCCAGGAGCTGCAGGGCAGCATTCTGTCCCTAGCAACCAAGATCCTGGTGGGGTGTGATGAGGTGCTGGAGACGCTGCAGCAAGTGACCACAGCTCTCATCAACAGTGACATACCTGACAGAGAAACCAGGTCAACCTTTTACCACTTTTTATTTTATTTTTTACCTTGGCCTCTTTTTCTCCCCTGTTTCATATCTGTCATCTGTTTTTCTGCCTAACGTGTGAGCATTTTATTTAATTAGCCAGTGAGGTAGGTAGCCCTCCTATCTTCCATTCAATATTTGCCCCTTTGTTATCCCCAGGTTGAAAGGCCTGGAACAGGTAACCAAGGCCACCATGCTGGGGCACCTGCTGCCAGTGCTGCTCACCTCTCTGATGCACCCCAACCTGCAGACCCTCACACTAGCTGATGCCCTCATGCCTCAGCTGGTCCAGCTAGTCCTCTACACCAGCCAGGTTGGACTCCTGCTCAATCCAAGAGACAATGAATTTCTTGCTTTATATAAAACAAAATTGAGTTAGGAAAGCACTCATCAATGTATTTATTTATTTATTCTTATTTTCAGACTGCCCTGTTACTTAAGACCCAGTCTCCACTTTTCACTGAGGGGCCTCCACCTATGTGTGGCTCCTTAGGGAAGGGGGCAAAGGCATCTACTGCTGAGGACAAGTAAGTTTTCTGAAGGTCCATTATGAACACACTTTTATATCTGTCAGCAGTGTTGTGCAAGTTCACACTTCACAAGAGCTAGCTCAGTTCACACAGATTAAAATGAACTAGTTCACATTCATAGGTAACAATTTTGAATTTTGAACTAAGTTCACAGCCCCCCAAAATGAGCAGTTCACATTCTGTCTATTTTTTTAGCTACTCTGAGCAATAGAATCACCAATGCCACTGTTCTTAAACAAAGTCGTTGCTCACTCAGGTTAATTGGCTCTAGTCTCTCCAGGAGCTCGCCGGAGCTGTGGAGTTTGGTTTTGAAACCACGTCCATTCAGGGAAAACATCCTCGTTGCATGTTATCACACACACCGCTGTGTGTGTCTCCCTCACACTATCACTCTCTGTGTGTGTGTGTGTGTGTGTGTGTGTGTGTGTGTGTGTGTGTGTGTGTGTGTCTGCGTGTGTGTCTGCATGTGTGTGGAACTGCCCAAGCTCTGCCCGCGGTAGACCGAGAAGAGAAGCAGAGAGACCGAAGCATAATCAACGCGGCAATTTCTTTTTCCTATGGGAGTTAACGACTCTCACTGTCACGTTCATTAGTTGCAAATGGCTGTGTTCACCAAAATATGAGCATGTTCAATGAATGGTGCTCTTTTAGCGCCTTCATGCACAACACTGTCTGTCATAATCTCGGGTTTCTATAATAATTTGTCTGATGTATTTTCTGTCCTTAGCTTTAGAATCCTCGACGAACGCGAGGAGCCGGGTTTCCTGACTGGACTGAAGATCCCTGCCCCATGGGCTGCTGGGAAGACGGTGGAGACGGTGCACCCGGTGCGAGACAACTATAAATTCAAGGAGACGGTACACATCCCAGGAGCCCGCTGCCTGTACCTCCGCTTTGACTCCCGCTGCTCCTCGCAGTATGATTATGACAAGGTACTCACTCACACTGACTGTCGGCACGATGCACAGCTTTACGGGGGGGTGTTGCTCAAGCATAGTCAATCTCTGGGTGGAGGGATTGTGTACTGAAGGAAGTTTCTGATGTTTTCAGTTGGTGATCTACGCCGGCCCAAACACCAATAGCCGCAAAGTAACAGAGTACGGAGGAAACACACTGGGTTATGGCAGTCGCAGTGTCCTGGGGACAGGCTGGCCCAAAGACCTCGTTAAGGTAAAAGAAGCTGATAAAAAGACACGCACACGCACACGCACACGCACACACACACACACACACACACACACACACACACACACACACACACGGAGCACATACACAGTCTTGATTTGAGGTGCTACAGCCTCTTCCATGTCTTGCTGTAGGTGGAGGGTGATACCGTGACCTTCTCCTTTGAGATGAGGAGTGGACGTGAACACAACACCCCTGATAAAGCCATGTGGGGTTTCTCCTGCACTGTCAGAGCTCAGGTAACGTGTTGACACATTGGCATGCTACCAGCTTCTGTGCCTGCCATTGTTTTTGTTTTTTATCATAGTAGTAGTTTGGAATATGATCTGCCACAGCTCATTTTAAATATATGTTGTTTCTTCTGTGTCTTCAGGAGTCATCTGAGGATGTCTCTGGAGGCCTCCCCTTCCTGGCAGACCTAGCACTGGGTCTGTCAGTGCTGGCCTGCTCCATGCTGCGCATCCTGTATAATGGACCAGAGGTGACCAGAGAGGAGGAAGCCTGCCATGATTTGCTATGCTCAAAGCTGCTCCAAAGGTGACGCAACTAAATGAGTACATATTCTTTAACAGTATGTAGTGGGACAAAGCTACATTTTTTAACAAATGCTATTGCATCCCTGTATATCATCCACGGGGGGGGGGGGGGTGTAAAAAGCTTTTAATAAGAACTGAGAATGGCAGATTGGTGACAACCTTTTATTTCCTCAGGTGTCAGTGGCAGGTGGAAGCAAACGGTGCCATCTCTCCAGCTCTTACGCCCAGCCCTTCGCCCCTGCCACTCACCATTGAAGAGGACAGGGAGTTCACCTACCCCTCTGATGTGCTCATCCCACCCCCGGGCCTCATGCCAGGGACCTACTTTGACCTGCCTCGTATCCGCCTGCCTCCAGGCGTCATGGGCAGGCTACGAGAGGTGTCTGGAAGGGCTCGACCGCAGTTCCGTCCCAGCATTAAGTAATATACCCTGGAGCTATATACTGCAAGACTCTTTACTGTTCTCTTCTTTAGCATGCGCATGCCCAAAGAGTTTATCCTCAACCACTCTCTTTTTTTCTGTTAGGGAGGTAATCAGGCCCGATGTCATGGAGGAGGTTATAGTGTCATGTGTGATCAAACATCTAACGCTGGTGGACGCCCTTCAGTCACTCGTCAATTACCAGTATCGCGAGGAGCACGCAGAGGAGTACGACCTTGTCTGTAAGATCATGGCTGAGACCTTCAAGAAGATCAATGCAATGCAGCGTCAGCTGCAGGTAAACTGCTCTCAGACAGTTGCATAACAAGGATTTAATAACAAAAAGTGTGAAATGCTTTCAAATATGTTTGCTGTGCACACCATGCATGACTGTGTGTGCATACTATGCATGTTCGTTCGTCTGTCTGCCTATATTATTAATTGTTTTATCCCAGATGAAGGCATGAAACATGTAAGGCAGCCATAAAAATAAAGGTTTTTAAAACTATTTGCTTTTTAAAATATCTCCTAATGACAATTGGGATTACAAAGAGCCCTCGAATTAATTGAGAATTTATTTTTGCATGGTGTTGTTGCATGTATTTTAAGAATGAGCTATAATAGGCCAGGCATAATTATTCTGGGCCTATCTACGTTAGCTTATAATTACATCTCTAATGCTTAGGCTGTAGTTGACACGACGATAAGAAATCCTACGAGATGTTTAAATGATAGACAACACATTGTTTATTCCGTATGAAATAAATTGTTCTTATTATGAAATTTAACCTTGAATGTAATGTCATGAGAGCAATGAATCAAACATAGTTGGCCATGTCAATAAAAAAAATAGGTTGAGATTGACAAGATGCTTGGCTAGATAGAATTTCAGGCTACCAATCCGAACAGCACCGAAGAGTGAAAGTTTTGTCTGTGTCCAACTATCTTCTGTGTCGTCTTCCAGAGTGTAGCAGAATTGGAACAGAAGTGGCAGAATGAGGTAGAGGAGGCCCAGCAGGGAAAGCTGGAGAACAACGCTCCTTTCTTTCACGATTACCACTTCTTTGAGGTACAAAGCTACCCCATACACGGTACAACTCATTCTCTAGAGATGATCCACCATGTGCTGGTATGCTCATGATTTATTGTTTCATTTACCAGAACAAAATTAAGGAGCTGGAATTGCTTTGCTCCCTGAAGGAGGTCCCATTTGATTTCAGCGATTTGGAAAATGTTGTCCTTGCACTGAGGTAATTTGTTTAGAATTTTGATAGTACTTAACAGTAACAGGAGGCATCATCTCATTAAAGTTGTCACTTCATGGCTCACTCAATGCCATAACTTCATAACTTCATGTCTCTGCACCAACAGGGAGAAGTTCTTCCAGGAGGTGAACTCCATGCACTTAAGAAGTAGCACCCCACTGGCCAAAACCAAAGCCCTGGTGAGGAGCCTGATGAACCGCACTGAGCTGCTGCTCCACGTCACCATCGCTCCACACTGCAGAAGCCTGACGTCCACACCTGCTGGCACACCAGGGCCAGGTACACATCAGCTTATAAATCTGTTTTAACTTTGACTCTCTGAGCTCATTTGAGCACGAAATCAATCAATCAAGTATCACGTTATTGTTGCTATTGTAACGGCTCATAATTTACAGACCATTTACACACTTAAACACACTTAAATTCGAGCTGAAATGACATTAGGATATGTGATTCCAGAAGTCGGGACATGGGCATCCGCATAGTGTAGCTGTTCATTCCCTGCCTACCAACATGAGGGTCACAGGTTTGCGCCCCCGTGTTACTTCCTGTATGGTTGGGCATCCATACAGGCATGATTGGCTGTGTCTGTGGGTGGGAAGCCGGAATGAGGGTATGTGTCCTGGTCGCTGCACTAGCGCCTCCTCTGGTCGGTCTGTTCGGGGCAGAAGGGAACTGGTGGGAATAGCGTGATCCACCCACGTGCTACGCCCTACCGGTGAAGTCAGGTGAAAAGAAGCGGCTGGCAACTGCGCATGTGTCAGAGGAAGCATGGTGCTAGTCTCTGCTCTTCCCAGATCGGCAGAGGGTGGAGCAGCGACTAGGGCAGCATGGTGATAAATTGGCCAAGTATAATTTGGGAGAAAATGGGGGAAAATCAGAAAGAAAAAACATGGGGCGACTGAGTGGTGTCGAGCTTGAGTTTTCAGTCAATCACTGTAATTTTCATCTTTTGTGTCAGCCTGTAAGTCTGTGTCGGACACCAAGACAGTGATGCCCATGGTGAAGCAGCCAGTCTTCCTGCGCAGCATGTCTGCTCCCTCCGACTTAGAGATGATCGCCAACCAGGACTTGGAGTTTACACACGCCCCCCAAAGGTATTTTGTCAATTATTCAATTCAATTCAATTTATTTAAAGATAAATTATTGTTTGATAGCTTCAAATGATACAGATTCATCAGAGTGAATGGAATGGGAATTTATTCCTTTACTTATTTCTTTACCTCCAGGAGGCGACACCACCCTACAAGTCACCGCAGCAGCTCCTTCACCCTGCTACAGTCGCTGGCCATTGAGGACAGCCGTGACAAGCCAACATACAGTGTGCTGCTGGGCCAGCTCTTTGCCTTTATTGGCACTACACCTGATCAGACTGTAAGTGTACTGCCTTTGGGGGGGGATCCTTAATGGGGTTTTTTTATGTATATTATAGTTCACAATTCACCTGTGACATGGATTATGACTAACATTTTCACTATGACAATGCGTTTTGAAATCATTGTTAGCTAGCTAGCTGTAGCTCACAAAAAAACGAATGTGCTGTGTGACTGCACAGTCCGTATTATTATTATTAGGGGTCCAAGCACGAAGTGCGTGGATCCCTATTGTATCTGTTCCGTTTATTATTATTTTTTTTATTCTCCGCTAAAACAGTATGCACGGCAAAAACCGTAAGGGGTACAGTAGCCAGACTTTGCACATAGGTTGGAAATGTGCCCCACTACTCAGAGACAAAAAATTAGCCATATTGGCCAGATGGTGGCGCTATAACAGACCCTTTTGCGTATTGACCCATAACTGCTGAACCGTGAGGCGTAGAATCAAAATTCCACATCTGCTGGATTCCCTGGATCAATACGCATCTATCCATATAGACCACGCCCATTTAAGTCTGCTAGATTTTCCGCCATCTTGGACTTTGTCAATAACCTATTTTTGCTATCTCCTCCCAGGCCATTTGCCTGAATGAGCGCAAACTTTTTCTGTGGCATCTCTGGACTTACCTGACCAAAACTCTTACACAGAATTTGGATACGTGAAACCGTCTTGAAATGATAAATGTTTAAACTTTTGTGTATTTACTTTTGTTATTTTCCTGCCCTAAAAGTGTGTGGATCTCAGAAACCATACACCCCCCATCACCCAAACTTTCCACACAGGTTCACGACATCACCCACTACTCAGAGTAAAAAAATTACACCAATCCACCAGATGGTGGCGCTATAACAGCCAACCACCACTACTACTGCCGCTGCTGCTACTACTACTACTACTATTCTTAGTACTTCTGCTGCTACTATTGCTACCACTCCCACTACTACCAACACTACTACTACTACTATTACTACTACTGCTACTACTACTACTACTAGTACTGCTTGGAAACCGTCAGGTCACCGGATCTACACACACACACACACACACACACACACACACGCACACGCGCACACACACACACACGCGCACACACACACACACACGCACACGCACACACATATACACCACACCTGCACCTAATTCTGGACTGATCACCACACACCTGCACTTAAGACGCTAATCAGCCTCTACACTCAGTGTGTGTCCGTTACTGCAGTAGAGGCTGTGTTGGTGTTTCAGTTGGTGTTTATCCTCCCTTCAGATGCATTATTAAGTAAGTTGTAGTTTTGTTAGCCATTGTTGAATTGCCATTCCAAGCCATCCTGATCTTAAAGGTGAATTGCATATGTTTTTCTCTTTAGCCATGGTTAAAATATATTGTTTATTGTTTGTTTGATTGTTATATTGTTTTTTATTGCTAAACATACTACTTCCTATGACTATTTTGTCTGTTTGCACACGCACACGCACACGCGCACACACACACGCACACGCACACGCACACTAAAATGGCCACCACTGGTGTACTTCATCTCCCAGAGTGCTTCACTCACTCACTTGTGGATTGTGCCATGTGGGTGGGGAGATGGGTGGAGCTATGGCTATAAAAGAAGTGCAAAACTTGCCCCAAACCCCAGTCTGCTGCTACAGAGGTGCTGTGAGCCAGTCCAACTCATGCTGACCTTAAAGGTGAATTGCATATGTTTTTTTCTTTAGCATGGTTAAAATATATTGTTTATTGTTGCTTTAATTGATTGTTACATTGTTTGTTTATTGCTAATTTGATGTCATTTGGATTGCTTGTTAACATTGTGTATTTGGGTAAATAATTCTGTTTGTGTTCTTATCCACAGACAACATGCTGATTGCCTCACTGTCACTTTTGATGTTGGGAAAATAAAATCACCCTGCACCTTGTCCTGCTGTGTGCCTGCCATCTTTCCTTGTGGTTTTATCTGGGTCCAGTGCTGAGGGGTCACATTGCCCTCACCTGTTCATAGGTGTGACACGCATTAACCGCTCATCCTGGCTGATATTTTACCACATGTTGAGCAGAGTTGCTTTAACTTAAGAACACATAATTTGATAATTGTAAACCCAGTTCACCAATGTTTACACTGCAAAATGTATCACCAATGTATTTTACATGAAACAGAAGTTGGCGGGCTTGTAATCCTGCAGTGTGACTGACATCAATCTGAGCCAATCAGAGTTGGGCTGTGGTCAGGCTCTGTACCAGGTGCACTGAATCACTGATGAATGGAGATGGTGCAAGACAGTTGGCAGTATAGAGGGAACGTTTTTTAACATCCAATTCAACTTATCTTTGAAACCTGCTGAATGAAACCTCCAAAAGCCAAATCCGTGAGTTTAAAGGGAGGTTTACACAATCTGAAATATATTTTCAATGTTATGTAAAGGGAGGTATGAAGGTAATTTGAAGTGACGGCAATGTGTTGTGATTTGAAATGTATTCCTATCTTGTGTTTTAATTAAAGCCAACTGAGATGTTAGTTTTGGCCTTAAAGGGACACTCCACCGGAAACAATGCTTATTTATTTTGCACATCTCGCACATCCGAAAACAGTTTAGCAGGCATTCATTTAGTTTGACACTTATTGAGTTGATTTGTGAAAGGTATAGTTTGGTTTATTTGAAGTGGGGTACTATGCGGTACTTGCATGCAGTCGGTGTACTGGGTAAAGCACTCTGGACGCATCACACACAGAGATAGAACTGTACTCTAACCACAACAGGCACAGAGCTGTCTGCTGAGTGAAGTTGACCATGAGCAAAAACATAGAAAAAACAAATACATAGAATGCTTCCATACTGCTCAGCTGGTGTAATCAAACTCTCCACAAGCCCTGAGATGCCAAGTTGACTTGAAAATGTCATTTACACCCTGATTCTAGCTTAAATGTTCACTGTAGCAAGGTTGTACCTTAGTTGGTGTAATTCAGCCGCTAGCTCCAGTGCACATTGCCACACACATATACACCTATACACACACACACACACACACACACACACACACATATACTCACACATATACACACACATATATACACACACACATATACACACTTACACACATTTCCACTAACACTACTATTACTACTGCTACTACTGCTTGAACCCGGTCAGGTCACCAAATCTCAACCAAACTTTGTGCACTTGTGCACATACCAACTCTGATTAAATGTGCAATTCAGTGTCTATATTATCTGACATACACCCCCCAAGTCACCGGAAGCTTGGACCCCGCATCGCCGCTTGCGGCTATATTGTATATTTGTTTTTCTTCTTTTTCTGCCCTAAAAGTGTGTGGATCTCAGAAACCATACCCTCCACATCACCTAAACTTTCCACATAGGTTCAAGAGGTCACCCCCTACTCGGAGAAAAAAAAATACACCAATCCACCAGATGGTGGCGCTATAACAGACCATTTCGCCTTATGGTCCATATCTTCTGAACCGTGTGTCCTATACTCAAAATTTCACTTATCCTGGATTCTTTGGATCAATATGCATCTATCCATATAGGCCACGCCCATTTCCGTGTGCCTAGATTTTCCGCCATTTTGAATTTAATCAAAAACCTACTTTTGCGAGCTCCTCCTAGACTGTTTGGCCAAATCACACGAAACTTTTTCTGGGTTATCTATGGACGACCCCGACCTAAAGTTATTAAAGGATTTTGGATACGTGAAACCGTTTTGAAATGATAAATGTCTAAACTTGTGTGTATTTGCTTTTGTTCTTTTCCTGCCCTAAAAGTGTGTGGATCTCAGAAACCATACCCCCCACATCACCCACCTTTCCACATAGTTTCAAGACATCACCCACTACTCGGAGGAAAAAATTACACCAATCCACCACTACTACTGCTGCTGCTGCTACTACTACTACTACTATTCTTAGTACTTCTGCTGCTACTACTGCTACCACTCCCACTACTACCAACACTACTACTACTACTATTACTACTACTTCTACTACTACTACTACTAGTACTGCTTGGAAACCGTCAGGTCACCGGATCTCAACCAAACTTTGTTTACTTGTGCACATACCAAGTCTGAATAAATGTGCACTATCTGACATATACCCCCCAAGTCACCGGAAGCTTGGACCCCGCATCGCCGCTTGCGGCTATATTTATTATTATTATTATTATTATTATTATTATTATTATTATTATTATGTTGTTGTAACTTCATGTGGATAATGTTGATTGATTGCAGGTGTCCAGCAGCAGTTTCCTGTCTGCTGCACAGACACGCTGGCGACGTGGCAGCACGCGGAAGCAGGCCCTTGTTCATATGAGGGAGCTGCTAACGGCTGCTGTCAGAGTGGGCGGGGTCACCCACCTGGTGGGGCCCGTCACCATGGTGTTGCAAGGTGGCCCAAGGTAAGAGCAGCACGCCAGTGTGTTTGTGAGCATACATAAGGAAAATGTGAAATAGGCAATATTCTCCTTATATTCAGTTAGCTGCAGCTCCTACAACAAGGGCAATTTCAATATCACGAAATATCATGGACTCACGAGTCACGTCTGAAAATTCTAATTAAAGCTGGACAATGTGGCCAAAATATTAGAATAGTAAAACATTTTCAGGGTGTAACAATGTTCGATGGTATTTGGTTGCTCAAAATACAATGTCTGTGTGTGTGTGTGTGTGTGTGTGTGTCGTCTGTGAAGGATTGAAGAGCTGACGTGTGGTGGAATGGTAGAGCAGGTGCAGGAGGCCTTTGGGGAGACCATGACGTCTGTAGTGTCACTATGTGCTCGCTACCCCATCGCTTGTGCCAATAGCATTGGCATGCTTTGCACAATCCCCTACACCAGGCAAGAGGATTCATCTGGACTTAAGCATTGTCCCGGTCTTAATGTTTCTGTATTACTAGACCCTTACCATCCCCACACTCCTATTACCTCTCATTTGTCATCTCTGTGTTACCATAGGAGTGAGGAGCAGTGCCTGGTTCGGAGCGGTCTGGTCCAGCTTATGGACCGTCTATGTAGCCTGAGTGGTCAGAGGGAATGCAGCTCAAACGAGAAGCAGACCAAGAAGCAGAAGGTGGCCACCATGGCCTGGGCTGCATTCCAGGTGCTGGCCAACCGCTGTATTGAGTGGGAGAAGGTGGAAGGTACGTCACGTTTGGGAAGCGCTTACTCCTCGTTTCAGCGCTCTGTAAACTTTTCTGATGGTGTATGAGAGAATATTAATGTTTTCCTTACTATGCTATGCAGGAATTGGTACATTGTAAAGGTAGCTCAGGAATGTTTCTCTCCCAAGGCGGTTCTACAGATGCAGTACACTCTGGTCTGGCACGGCAGGTGTCCAGCCTGCTGACCAATCACCTGGCGCGAGCCACAGAGTGCTGTGGGAACCAGGCAGCAGGCAACGATGCCTTACAGGATGTGCTCAGTCTGCTCAATGACCTTTCCAGGTAGAGTTCCATCAAAATTAATATTGACAAAAAAAAATAGCTTCACATTGTGGTTATTATTATATACAGTATGTCTACATTTTTCTGTGCTTTGTATTCCAGGAGCCACATAGGGAAAGCTATCCTGAGCCAGCCAGCTTGTGTGTCTAAGCTCTTGTCTCTGCTGCTGGACCAGAGACCCTCTCCAAAGCTGGTACTCATCATCCTACAGTTATGTCGAGCTGCCCTGCCCCTCATGAGTGTAGAGGACTGTGGCAATGTGGCTCTGCCCTCATGGAGCTACTCCATCAACACACTAGACGCTGAGCAACAGGATGCTACTGACCCTGCCTCTCGTATCGCTGCCTTGCTACTAGCCAAGCTGGCAGACTATGTAGTACCAGGTTGGTCTCTTTGGCTTGACACTTTAGCATCTGTGTTCACCGGGCACCTCTTTATTTTAGCTAGCACCACGAAATAAATGCTTTGGGGAAGTGCTGGTTGTGGCAAGTGCGCTTAAGTTGAAAAGTCTTGAACTTATAGTGATAAAAACAGGCTAAACGTTAGCATTATGAACGATAATCATGAGGTCACTCTCTTTGCTAACCCTCTTATTTACCCCATGCCCTCCCAGGCTGCCAGACCCTGCTCTCCCCCAGCTCCTCTGAGCCAGACACCAGCCTGTCCCGTGCCAGTTCCAAAGGAACTCTCAAATCAGATAAAGACGTTGGGGAGGAGGGAGAGGCTGTTGATGGCAAGCTGTCAATCTTCATCCACAAGAGGGAAGACCAATCATCTCATGAGGTCCTACAGCCACTTCTCAGGTAAGACTGCCACTAATATATCATTGTTTTTATTTCACACGAGCAAACGTACTCAGGGTTTCTCTGCCCTCTCCAACATGCAGTAGCTCGGAAGGACGTCCCTTTCGTCTTGGTACTGGAGCCAACATGGAAAAGGTGGTGAAGATGGACAGAGACATGACCAAGGTCAGGCTTTTGCTTTGACCAACAATAGACAATTACCCAGAAGTTAAAAGCTGAGCCTCACAAATTACAATATAGTGTGGATAGCTTGATTCCAGGTGCCACCCTGACCTCTACTGTCCCTTCTCACACCTTCTAGAGTGGGAGCTGTGAGGTCATCACAGAGGAGGCGGCTGCTGCCCTGAGAAAGGCCAACAAGTGGGCCCAGTCTGGGCTGATAGTGAGTGTGGGCCCACCTGTGGAGGCTCTGGCCCAGGAGGCTGCTGGAGGCATCACCACTGGTGACAAAAAGAAAACTGCTCAGACCGCTGTTTGTAGAGACAGGAACGCTGACCTGGCCAGGTAACTGAACTGTAATGGCTAGTTTTACTACACTTTTTGCACACTGCCATTTCCCTGTACATATGGTACATCCATCCTAGAGCTTTTGAGAGGGGACAGCCAGTAATCTTCTTATCCAGATGGCATATTCTGTACATATGCTATGGGCATCTGTAAAGTGATCATATTTGATACGGTGTATTTATCCATGCTGCATTGTCTCCTGTCTCATTGCTTTTACAGCTGCAATGATCCAATTTCCCCGAGGGTTTCATCTTATCTGATGTTATTTTATTCCTAACCCTACCTTGTTCAGGTCGGACCCTGTCAGGCCCTTTATCAGCGGCCATGTTGCCAACAGTATGGCTGCTGAGGTTATCGCTCTGCTGCACAGCCTGCTCACTGCCCCCGAGTCCAACACCGCTCAGATTTGGACCAGCACTGCTGAAAAGGTAATTGACTATCACTCTTCTTCTAACTCCAGAACTATGTCCATACTTAGTAGTGACAACTGATAGGTTTTCTTTGCTACAGGTTTCTACAGGTGCTTATTTGTGTCGAAGTGGCCAACAATTCCTCTTCAGTTTCAGTTGTATTTAATGCTATATGATGCTGCTCTTTCTCCTGACAATACTTTATCACTTGGGGGTTGTGCTAGGTGCTTTCTCGGGCGCTGATGTTCATCCCTCAGCTGGGGAAATACGCGGAGAGCATTCTGGAGAACGGGAGCAGCAGTGGCAGGAAACTGGCTAAGCTGCAGGCCATTGGAAGACAGGCTGTGGCTGCACTCTGCGCCCTCGGCGGCTTCAAAGAAACCATTAAGATCGGCTCTGAGGTCCAGGTGGGTTCAGAGAGACAAATCAGTGCACCAAATGTGCTGTACTTCACACCCCAGGTAATAACTGACATCACACTTTATTCTGATCTCTCTGCCCTGCAGGTGGTGGGGAAAGGAGTGCTCGGCAGTGTTGGCGTGGTTCTGTCTATCAATGAGCAGGAGGGCATTGCTACTGTCAAGTTCCCTTCCTGCGAGTACAGGAGAGCCTGCAAAGCCTCCGACATCCTGACAGTGCCTATATCTCGCCTGTGCACACCCAGATCTGAGGTAAGAGATTCAGCAGGCAAACACAGTTCTGCAGTCCCTCCTTTGATGTCAAATGGCAGACTTGAAACCCCCTTGTCCCCCTTTCTCACCCCACACACACACAGGCTCTCCCCCTCTATAAGCTGTCCATCACCGAGAAGGTGGTGCAAGCAGTGCAGTCGATGCTTTTGCCACAGGAGGGCAGTCTCTCCATCCACACCTGTCTCCCCGCCACAGGAGATGGCTCCAGCCCTGTCATGGCCGCAGTACGCTTGCTGGCTGAAATCAGAACCAGGTTAGTTTTTGATGTCCCTGCGCCAGATCTGGATGTTGATAGCGGTGCTCATATTCTATCTATTTATATGTTCTATTCTATTTTATGTTCTGTTTTGGAGCAATATCTAATCTTTGTTTGCTCACGCCCCCTGTTGTCATTGAGGGTTTAAGGTTGGTGGGGGTTGATTTTCACTTGCTGAGTTAGACTGTAACTGTCATTACTTCCTATACAAACAAACTTCAATTGTGTGTTTAAAACACTTTAAAAAAGCAGAAAATTGTATCGCAAAACTGAAGGATTGAACAATGTCAATGGTTCTTCTCCTGATTGTGTTTGCTCAGGGCATGCCTGGTGATGGCCCAGCTCCTGGAGGATAGCTCCTTCTGTGAGGAGTTCATCCAGCAGTGTCCGGCTGCCGTGGAGGTGCTCAACCTGGTTGCCCAGGAATGCAGCCCTGGTGAGTGTTAGTGACATACTAATACGTCAAGTCATTCAAGCACCCACAACCTCTCCAATACAATATCATGTATTTAAAGGGCCACACAGCAGCATGGCCTGTCATTCCTGCAGCAGTGTTTGTCTGGGTAAACCCTGTGTGTGTGTAACGGCATGCTGTGGTCTCGTGCAGGTGAGCGTCTTGGCATGGTCGAGGCTCAGTGTGAGAGAGTGAGGATGCTGTACCGGGACTGCGCTCGCCCTCCACCCCCGCCACTACAGACAGACCGGCGCCAGGTGGGGGTTGCCGCAATTCATTGATCTCACATAAATCTAATATAGGACACGCACAAAAACAGACGGACATTTTGAGAGATGAAACATGTATGTTTGCGGGCCCAGTTGATGTGCTTACCCTCTTCCTACGTCTGCCTCACCAGCCCAAAGAAATCACCTGGTGTCCGTGCAGAGTGTTCCCTCCGGTCCGCGCCTGCATGTTCTCCTCCCGTCTGACCTCCGTCACCTTCCTGGCAGATCCCAGTGCTGGAGGAGGGCTGCCCAGGGGCACCTTCATCTACGCCACCTCCCCTGTACCAGTTCAGGTGGGCACATCTGGCATTAGCATTTCCCCTGTCAGTACGTTGAACATGGATTGGTGATGTAAGCATCAGCCTGACCACAGTCTACTACAATCTCCTCCTCCTTCTCCCTGCAGGCCCCTTCCTTTTACTGGGAGATAGAGATCGTCTCCTATGGAGACTCTGAGGAGGACAGCGGGCCGATTGTGTCTTTTGGCTTTGCCACTGAAGCAGAGAAGAGAGACGGAGCGTGGACCAACCCTGTTGGCACGTGTCTCTTCCATAAGTATGTTCCTCTGCATTTAATCACTAACAGGTTCCATCTGCGTGAGCTTTTCCCCCACTGCTCTGTCTCTGACTTGAGTGCTGACTGCTATCCCTCTTTTTGTCTTGTTCCATCCTCTGTCCTGTCTGTCTGTGCTGTCTGTCTATCTGTCTGTCTTTGTCAGTAATGGTAGGGCAGTGCATTATAATGGCTCCAGTCTGCTGCAGTGGAAGAGTGTCAGGCTGGACGTGGCTCTACTTCCTGGTGAGACAGGAGACTGTCTTTTTCTCCAGATATCATCTACTTCCTCTTTTTCCACTATTTGTTTGATTTAGTTGGCCTTAGAAATCCATATAGCAAAGTATGTTATGGATTTGAACTAAACCCTTAAAAGCTAAGAATGTCCCTGGCTGCCCTTTTGCCATGCATATCTTGCTTCGTTAACATAAGCTTTTACTACAGTGGGAAAGTTTGAACATATACATGCATGTGTCATTCATTGAGAACCCAAATGGTGACTTTATGTTTCCATGCACATAGGCGATGTGGCTGGCATAGGCTGGGAGCGTTCAGAAGGCACTCCTCCACCACCTGGCCAGGCCCCAAAAGGCAGGGTCTACTTCACCTACTGTGGCCAGCGGCTCAGCCCAATCCTGGACGACGTAGCTGGGGGAATGTGGCCCCTGGTTCACATTCAAAAGAAGGTGAGTTTCTGCTGGCTAATATCATTCCCAAAGGTCTGCGTTCTGTTCTTCTCTCATTTATTGATCTGTAAATCTGTCAAGAGTCAATGTAGTGAAAGATTTCAAGGAAAACTCTGCACATCTCTCCAGGACAGGTGCGTGGGGCGAGGACAAAGTCTATACAATTTGTGACGTTTTGGTCACCGACCTTTTTCAAACAAATAATTTCTTTGAAAAAAAGTCGGTGACCGAAACGTCACAAATAAATCCTCTTTTTTGCAAGTTGGCAGTGTGCGGGACTATATAGTAAAAAATATATATATCATACGCCATTTGGAGCTCTGTATTTGCATTTTAAAGACACTATCTTTAATCCTTCACCATGTTTTATTCAGTGTATTTTTTATTAATATCCTTTTCTCTGCTGCTGCATTGACCCAATTTTCTCTCAGGATGAAGACAGTTCATCTTCTCTCTCTCTTTCTCTCTCTCTCTCTGTAGAACACAAAGATCCGTGCCAACTTTGGATGCCGGCCATTTGCGTACGCTGAAGGCCAAGCCCACAGGAATGCTGCTGACTTGTGCGTGGACCTCGCAGAGGAAATCAGCGCGAATTTTGAAGCCCTCCCCTTTGCGATGGCCTCGGACAGCGACAATGATGCTGGTGCAAGTGTTGCTTCTGACTCTGGCTCCCATGGACCCCCCTGTCGGATTGCGGCGTTGGCAGTCGCCCAGCAACGTATGTCTGTTCCCCTCCTCCTAAAAGATGGAAAACTGCTTAAATATCTCTGATTGGAAAGATAGAGTCAACATGTGCAGTAGGCTGTAGCTTATGTTTTTGTATATTCCACACTCATTCTCGATACTTTTATTTATTGACTGGAGGTCACTTATTTCATTGTTTGTCTCTGCTGTTTTGGTTAACCCTCTCCCCTCCCCACTGTTTGTGTATCTGTTTGTCTCCCAGTTGGTAACATTTGTAAAACCTGGCTTTGTTGTTTGTCGTCTTGTGTCGGGACAGAGTACAACAGTGACCTGTCCTGCCACTACAAGGTGGAGCTGAGCTATGAGAACCTGGTCACCTCGGGGCCAGACCCTCATCCTCCGCCTATCGCGGATGATGAAAGTGACGATGAGGATGATGATGACGTCCCCAGGGTGAGTGGGGGGGACTGCACCCTCTAACGTTCTGATAACGGCCCGCAAATAATGTATACGCACCTACAAAATCATCTACATTTCATTGCTTGCTTTGACTCTGTTTGACATCCAGGAGGACCACTATGCCCTGCTGGTGAAGGCCTGGGAGACCAAAGTGTTCCCTACCATTCGTAGACGCTTCCGCAACGAGGCCGAGAGGAAGTCTGGCCTGGACCAAATCAAAGGAGCTCTCCAGCTGGGTGAGTATTGGCAATTAGAGATGGGACTTTCCCATTCCTTACAGATGAGTTCATTATAAGATTGAAATTATTGAATTGAACCAAGTGGAATAGTCTATTTGTCTAATTTCATACAACTCATGTACCAATTTAATTCAAATCAATTCAAAATCTATATACCCATAAGGTAAATTTTGCTCTTTAGGCAGGATTTCTCACCGCATATGCCACAAACATTTCAGTTATTTGTGCCTTGTGGGCTATTTACACCAAGCTCCCCAGTCGGTTTACATCGTTGAAGCCAACCCTTCCAGCCAAAACAGGCTATAATTGACCAAATGTTAAAAAAAAAATGTTAAAACAGATTCAGCAAAAGGCAAAGGGGGCAGATACTGTCTGCATGATACTGTCAAAGCTCTGTTAGCTTATATGATTAGCAATTCCATAACTGCAAAATGGTCACGCGGCAACAAATAATCACATTGTTAGCCTGTGTACTCTTGCTTGGGATGTTAGTTCAGATTCAGCTTCAGTAGATGAACCAAGGTAACCATTTTGACACTGTTTGTATGACAATAGGCATGGTTGACATTGCAAGACAGACAGTGGAGTTCCTTTATGAAGAGAATGGTGGCATTCCTCGTGATCTCTACCTCCCTACAATTGAAGATATCAAGGATGAGGCCAACAAGTTCACAATTGACAAAGTTCGCAAAGGTACCTTTCACTTCGATCACCTCACCAAGAAACCAAGTCAATGAACTCATTATTGTGGAGTTTGCTTACTTCAGGTATCATCGGAGGTGTTGTATTGAAAAAGCAGCGATTTTACACAATTGTTCTCAAGTCTTTCTCTAAGGAGTTTTTTAAGTGATTTAAGTGATTCACTTAAATTCTTATTTGCCTTTTCAACAGGCTTGACTGTGGTCATCCGCTGTCCAGACAGCAACAATACCAACACCACCACAGGGGGAACGGCCCTACCTAAGTTTGCTATCCGGGGCATGTTGAAGACCTTCGGTTTGCATGGCGTAGTGTTGGATGTGGATTCTGTAAGTGGACAATATATGAGAAGCCTGTATTTTCTGTACCGTCATGGGAAATCTATCTGTAAACTCTTAACGTGTGTGTGTGTGTGTGTGTGTGTGTGTGTGTGTGCGTGCGTGCGTGCGTGTCCAGGTGAATGAGCTGGTCCAGGTGGAGACCTATCTGCGGAGTGAGGGAGTGCTGGTTAGGTACTGGTACCCTATTGAGATGCTGGAGCGCCCACCTGCCGGCTCTCGACGCACTGCGGCTAACGGCTTAGTCTCTCTAGACAGTAGCAACATTCAGATTCACAGGTAACACATGCATACATACAGTATGGGGACAAACACAATACAGTATACACACCCTGTACTGATGCTCAAAATAACATCCAATTTGATGTTTTGCTTTAGGGAGCTGCTTCGCTGTGAGAGTGCACTGGCTCGCTTATACTGCCGCATGGCTCTGCTCAACATCTTTGCCCCCAAGAGCCCCCACACCTTCACTCGTCTCTTCCACATACCAGCTATCCGTGACATCACCTTGGAACACCTGCAGCTTCTGTCCAATCAGCTGCTGGCCCCGCCTTTTCCCGGTGAGTGTAAATCTGTTCTCGCAAATATGGCGCACTCGCTGTGAGCTACTTGAAAATGCATGCCTGGTTCTGTGAATTTTGCGCTGAATGCTGTTATGTTGTCCTTCCTGCAGATGGCACCATTGGCTCTAGTTCCATCCTACTGGCCCAGTCTTTGCTTAACAACCTCCAGGGCCAAAGCTGCTCTCCCACAGAGTTATTCTACCAGGGCAACGCTCAGCCCATCCGGGAGTGGCTGACCGTGGCCATCACCCGTGCCTTGCACCAGGGAGAGGAGAGCTTACTGGAGCTCACGAAGCAGATCTGCTGCTTCTTACAGGTCAGTCCATCCGTGCTTGGTTTGAATCAACTTTTCTCTTTATGCACCTGCTTTGCAAAGATGGTAATCCTGCTTTTTTTTATATGTTTGCAGAATGCACCAGAGCAGTTTACATCGGAGGAGTTTCCTGTGAGCGAGTCAAAGGTCAGCATGGATGTCAGCTTTCCAGGTGCTGCATTTGTGATTGTATCCTGCAAGGAGAGCCAACTAGGCTGCCGCAAAGAGTGAGTTCATTGGCAATATTCAGATTCAGTGAATCATGATGGACCCAGATCTCAAACTTGCAACCCATGTCCTCCTGTATGAGCGTTTTTCATCTCTCTCCTCTCTTTTCCCTTGCACTACATTAGCTCCAGCCTGTACAAGGCTCCCTGGGCACGAGTCATGGTCTATGGCCTGGGTCACAAAGTACGCAGAAACGGACAGTTAAATCTGATGGAGGCGATGTGCTATCCCCTGGATGCCTCGCCTACCAACACAGGCCTCACTCTCCCTCCCACCACCAACCAATACCCCTCCGTCATCATCCCCACCGACAAGGTGCACATCAAGCTGGGTGAGTATCTAGCCCTCCAACAAGGATCTTCATACAGCGTATCTGTTACTGCATGAGTTTGAAACGGAGATCCCTTTCTCTTGACTTTAGGGGTGTCGCCACCTCCTGGCGCAGTGCTGGTGCTGCACTCCTTACCACTGGAGTTCCCTCTGGCGATGGCATTTGCCGAGCAACTGTTAACGTGGAAGCTAGACGAGGGCAGTGATCGATCAGAGGATGAGCTGGACACAGTGCCCTCATCTGTGCTGTTGCAAGTGGTAGAACTGCTCGGTAGGTGAAACACAAGTCATTATTTAGTGGTCTGCTTTTTTAGTGCTTACATCAATATCATCATCAATATAAATCTTATCTGATGTTTTGTTGTTGTGGTGGTGGTGGTAGTTGTTTTTCAAAATTGTTATCCACATATTCATGATTTCAATATTATTTTATACTTAATAATGTTATTTGAATGTTAATTTATACTGAGGTTGTGTGGTATGCCTGTGTAGTTTTGCCAGCTGGGATATCAAATCTTTGATGCTCAATATCTTAGAAGTGCACTCTACCCAGATTAAACCTTTAGCTTCCAAGTTTATGAAATGTTAGGAGGTTTAAAATGCTTGTTCACGCCATATACTGTATCATCCTTTACTACTATCTCCATATTTGGAATTTCCATGTGTAAAATGCTGATGATTGGTGGACAGGTCCCCACTTGAAGTGAATGCTGCACCCAAACCTACAGTAGAATGATAAAACATGCCCAACATGCAATCATCTCTATATGGTTTCCCCAAATTAATCTAGAACTTTCAATATTATCTGTGTTCTCTCTCTTACTGTTTTAGGAGGTTTGCTTTGGACCACTGATCTGGCTCCCTCCATCAAGGAACTCAGCTTCCACTTGCTAGCTGAGCTCTTCCGCAAGATCCACCACTTGGAGCAGCGCAAGAGCCCCGCTGGCCTGTCCAGCTCCATTGCTCTGCTGCTGAACCCCTGCCTGGCAGTACTCATGGCCCTGCAAACAGAGCTCCGGAAGCTCTATGACCGGGAGACTCAGGGCTGGACGGCTGGCGGGGCCGGGGCGGGGGGTTCCTCGTCCGGGGGCGTCGCCTTGGCTCTGGGGGCGGAGCAGAGCCGGTTCTCCACCTACTTCCATGCTCTGATGGAGGTGTGTCTGGCTGTGGCTGAGGTCACGCTACCCCTCAATGTAGGTAGTTCTGCAGTGGGAGCCCTGTCCTCCACCAGCGCCCCCAACCTCAGCGACTCTTCCTCATCCTCGTCGTCGTCCCCAGGCCAGACGCCCCAGAGCCCCAGCCTTCTGTCAAAGCGCAAGAAGGTGAAGATGAAGCGCGAGAGGGCAGCAGCTGCAGTGGCAGCGGCAGCCACTGGGAAACGGGGAAGTGGAGGCACGCGCTTATCGGAAAGCGACAGTGCCCTGCTCAACATGGCGGGCAGCAAGCCTGAAGACATGCTGTGGTTCCACCGCGGCCTCACTCTCCTCATGATCCTACGACACCTGGCCAATAAGGACCCGCAGGGGCTGAGTGTGACCAGCGATGCGGTGACAGATGCCTGCCAGGCTTTGGTGGGCCCCACCGCCCACAGCCGCCTGCTGGTGCTCTCCGGCATCCCCACCCACCTAGAGGAGGCCGTGGTTCGAAGTGCCATACGCAGGGCCTGCAACGGCCATGGGGGGCTCTTCAAAGATGAGATCTTCATCCCCTTGCAGGAAGAAGACCCCAAAAAGCCCAAGGCTGCAGCTGGGGTTTCCAGCCCTCAGGATGGCAAGGCGGGCCCTGAGCCCGAGCGGCCCTTCGCCAATAGCGGAGGTCCCGAGAGCCCGGACAGCTCCAGCAGTGTGACTCCAGCTATGAGTGTGAGCGCTTCGGCCTCCACCAGCCAGACATCTATCTGCAGCTCCTCGCAGGGAGCCTCCCGCACTGGCAGTGAACTTTCTGTGGATCAGGATTTGTTAGCTGCGCCTCCTCTCACCCCTGCTGCTGCAGCAGCATCTGCTGTCACCTACCCCCAGCAGGGCCCCCTAGACCCGCACACTGTTTCTAGTCAGGAGAGCCTTGATATCTCCCTGTGTAGCACGGGGAGCCTGGGGAGTCTGGGCAGCTTGGGGGAGCCTCTGGACAGCGCAGAAACAGGCTCAGTGTCAGATGGGGGCTCCATGTACACAGTCACATCACTGGACAGCAATGCAATCATGGCCAGGCCCATCAAGGGCTATGCTGTCATTGAGGTGGGTTGTTTGAGAGAAACATAATACATTTTGTCTGTTTGGTTTTATGTTGTTTAGAAGGTACAGTAAGCAAGAGTACAGTAAGGAGAAACACTTCTCTTTCTCTTTGTTGAATATAGGTTCGCTCTCGGGCAAAAGTGGAGAAAATCCGTGCCAGTCTTTTCAATAGCAGTGACCTGATTGGCTTGTCCAGTCTAGAAGGCGAAGAGGAGCTGATGGAGTTGACCAATGAGGAGATCCTCACAGCCTCCAGTGTTAACCAAAGCCTGTTTGACACACAGGGAAGCTCTGCACTTGAAGACTACTTTCTGGATAAGTCCATCAGAGGTTGGCATTTCATTCTATTTGTTTCGATACTGTATGTTCTGCTTATAGACGGTGCTATTTGATCTCACATTCCTTAATCCTCCTGAATGATCTCTTTCCATGATTCAAGGGGACAAGCTCGTACCTGGAGCACGAGATGTTCTCACAGACATCTTTAAGAGCTGTGTGCACTCAGAGCAGATGCTGAGCCTCACGCCGGTCAAGCCAGTTAAGGTGTCTGACATTTACCTCAGCAAGGAGCAGATCAACTCTCAGACACCTGGAAACTTGCTCCATGTTTTCTTCACCAATGTTCGGCCTCCCAAGAAAGTACTCGAGGACCAGCTAACTCAGGTATAACACAAGAGGTGTTCAATGACCCATAGGTACACTTTTGTGCAGACATTCCTATATGTGTGTATCCATGTTTTTCCACAACACCAGATTTCACATGCATTTCAAAATTCTGGATTTTAGGCGGACTAATGCAATAATTAGATTTGTTTTACGTGCATGTAAACGTACTGAGTGATTAAGCAAAGAGGTCGTCTTCTTTTCCCCTCTTTGCAGATTCTCAGAAAGTATGGTACTCCCAAGCCCAACAAGAACAAGTACAGCAAGGCAGGCAAAGAGCAGCACCAAGGCAAAGTCGTGAGCACCAAGAGGCCCATCACCAAGCCTCCCAGCAAGGAGAAGTCTGTGCTCAACAGTGTCAGGTGAGTCATTTGTCAAACCACAAATAGGAAGTGCAAGATTTCCACATGTGTTTTCCAGATACACATGTGTTTTCCACATACATTTCCACTTTGATCTGATAATTAAGTTCTGAAACCATAAGAAAATAAATGATCGAACTTGCAAATGGATCAATCTCAATTTTCCAAATCACAATGGCAAGGCACCCAAGGCAACACCCATATTCTGTGGAGCTATGCCTGTCGTCACAGCGAGTTGTGCTTCTCTCTGCCAGGACTGCACTGAGTGAGAAGAAGACTGTTCTGAAGCCCAAGTCTCCTGAGAAATGCAGACCTGATGAGAAAGATGTGGAAAAATCTCCTGCCAAGAAGCCTGAAGGTTGGCAATAATCACGCACCATTTGTTAACTACGCAAACAAAGGAAAATACACTTGCACATCAAGTGAAAACTTCATACAGATGGAAGACAGATTATTGGGGATCAAAATGATAGAAAAGTAGAGTTTTCATTCTTTTCAATTTTGGCCCTCAAGAACAGTGTTTACAAAGTAACGCATTCCTGTAATCACATTAACATTTGTCTGTAATGAGTAGTGTAAGGCATTACAGTCCCTAAATCCAGTAATCACATTACAGTTACTATTCAAACACTTATGGCATTACTTGCATTACATACAGTAAGTTCTTCAATTATCTGCAGGATCAGGGTTGAATCTGCAGGATTATGGGGGAAGAAACTCCAAACGTGCGCTGCTTTTTCATGCACTCAATTATTACGCAACACAACAACTAGATTGGATGGGCTGGAGGGACGGGGAGGAGAGAGATCTTGTGTATGTCCTTATTAGGATAGGGATGTGTGCTGATATTGGCATATGCAAGGTTTCATGTTATATTAGTGCAGCAGATAATTGCATATATCAAAAGAATCGTTCAAATTGTGAAAGAAGCATGAAATTTGGCACAAATACTCTTAAAGGTCCACTCTTTTGAAAAAGTGGTCTGGCCACGCAAAAATTCAAAATGCCCGCCATTTTTCAAGATGGCTTCTAGGTGTTGTACCAATAAGTCCTATATCGGCATCACGGCATGTAATTATCATATAATCAATTCATTTTGGTCTAAACTATGTTTATGAGTCTCACATTTCATTACTTTTATGTTTAATGTTTAATGTTATAGCAAATATGGCGTGCAAGATGGCCGCTGTTAAACTCGTTGCGATGATATCTCGTGATCTATAAAACATAGAAACACAATTTAATAGAGTGAATGTCAGTGCACAACCAGGGCACACTGGTGACATCACTGCTGTGAAACTCAGCATGGGGTTCAGTGTCAGCTGATCTAGTTTTACTAATACTGTAGTTGTCGACTAGTGATAGTATAGCTTAATTTAGTATCCCAAATGCTGTCTAACAGCCCCCAATCAATTAGCTAGTAATAATAGTTAGTAGATGTAGTTAGATAGCAGCGCCTGAATTGACAGTGCGGGAGAGCCGAGCCAAGGGTAAGCGGGGCTATACATGACTCAATCATGTATACTTACCCGGAAGGTGTACAGATCACACGGGATTTAAATGACACTGGATGAATGATCGGGCTAGGTGTAGGTCACCCGAACCTAGTTGTATCCCATACCTGAATGTGCGGTATCACTTTCTAAGGATAGTAGAAATCAATCTCAAAAAATGGCAAATGCAAATCCAATGTTAGCCAAGAGGCAAACTGATTGGAAGACCTTTCATCACCTCAAATTTTTCATAGTCCTCATGATGACGGCTACACCATGCTTGCAACCAATGTTCCACTATTTCATGAGATCAATAAAATGCCAATGATCCTGGACCCGGCAAGGCTGGATGAAGATGGTGGTATAGAAGCTACTTTGAGAGAGAACCAGGCAAAGTATCACACTAGTTGTCGACTAATGTTCAACAACACCAAATTAGATCGCGCGAGGAAGCGAAAATCCAATGCTCAAAGTAGTACAAAAGATGAAAGCCACACAAAGCTGCTTAGAACCAGTAATGATGTTCAGGCTTGCATTTTTTGTGATAAAATAGACCCTGCATCTGACCTATGTCAGGTAATGACAATGCACCTGAACAACAGACTACACGAATGTGCCCAGACACTAAATGACGGTAAACTACTGGCTATATTGAGTGGTGGCGATGCCATAGCACAGGAGCTAAAATACCATTGTGCATGTCTTACACGTCTCTACAACAAGGAGAGATCGCGCCTAACAGGCCTTGAGAAAGAGTCATCTCAAAGTGAACCAGAATCAGACTTATTTCCCCTGGTTTTCAGTAGTAGGCTACTAGGCTAGTTGTTCAATTATTATTTCGGGAGTGCTATCCGTTCAGCACCATAGTTATGCTACTAGTCATGTTTTTCATTTCCCCATCCATTTGTATTTATTTGTTAAATGTAATAGTGTTTAGTATTTATGGGGGAAAACAAAAAACACAAAAAAACACACAAAAAAACAAATACATAACAAAAAAAAAACTCCCTTGTGACTGTTAACCTTGTCGTGGTAAGGGAGCTTGTGTACCTCACTGAACCCTGAGTGCTATGCCGGTGGGAGGCGACTCCTGGCAGGTTTTACCAACCGGACAGGTCGAGGGCGAGAGGTCAGACCAAACACAGTCAAAAAACCTCTCCTACCATGGAGCCTTTTTAGAAAAAATGGTCTATGACCACTGCGGACAACTGGTGGAAATGGCAGCTAGAGCCAATCACCTACCCTGTTCTCATGATATGTTATCATTTTTGATTGCAGAATTGGTTTCTGCATAATCTAAAACATAAAATCACACAGAATCCTCGTAAATTGGACAACCCAATCAAATTATATGAGAATGTTTTCGATTTACAATCCAGATGGCAGCCATCTTGGAAAATGGTCACCATGGTGGAATTCCAGGTTGGCATGGCTTCTGCATGGTCTAACACATGAGAGACAACACCAAAAACCTCCTTAATCTGAAAACTCAATCAATTTCTATGGGAAAACGTAATTTAAGGAGCTAGGTGGTGGCCATCTTGAAAAATGGGCACCACCTTGAATTTTTGCGTGGCCAGACCACTTTTTCAAAAGAGTGGACCTTTAAGAGTATTTGTGCCAAATTTTACGCTTCTTTCACAATTTGAACGATTCTTTCAGTTATCTGCTGCACTATATTGTTAACTTGCAATTAGGTGGCAATGCATCTCAGGCGGTGTTGCGGAGTAACGCAAAAGCAATATAACGAGTAGTGTAACAAATTACTTTCTGCAGGGAGTAATTAAGTAAAGTAACGCATTACTTTTTTTTAAGTAATGTATAATGTATAATATATTACTTTTTTGAGTAACGACTCAAACCCATCACTGCTTAAGATTGAGGCTAACGGTTGTAGCTTTAATTTGAGCCTACTTTCAGATGTATGCAGAATCGACCATGTCCTCATTCCTTTGCTTATTTTTGGCTATGATAATCTGTTATAATCTGCTTCTCTTAATAATAGCATGTTCTCTCTGGGCTTACTATGGCTGCTATCCCAGCTGTGGGATACTTCTATGATCCTGATATCTTCACATCAAGTATAAGAGGAAAACATAGTCGTTTTTAGGCCTTGAAATCTGTAAAGATGATTTCAGATTTTAGTGATGATCCCCCCCCCCCTCCATCTAAATAACACTTTGCATACTATGATCAGATTGAATGTATTAGTTCCTCACTTCAAATACATTTGTAGTGAGACCAGGAGCAGAGAATGACTGCTGCACCTCACATACAGCTTTCTCTTCTTCAGTCCCAGAGGAGAAGTACCTGACATTGGAGGGCTTCCATAAGTTTGCAGTGGACCGTGCCAAGCAGGACATCCGTAGCGTTTGGAGGGCAATTTTGGCCTGTGGTTATGACCTCCACCTTGAAAGGTAAGACTGGTAAAGGGAAGGTGACACAGTTAACTTGAGAGTGGGAGCTCTGTGTTTAACAGCACCAATGCCTCTGCACTAGGTGCACCTGTATAGACACTCGGCATGCCCAGAAGGCCTGTCGGAAGTGGAGTTTGGAGATGGACGTGGCGCTGGTCCAGTACATCAACAGGCTGTGCCGTCACCTGGCTATCACACCGGCCAGGCTACACCCCCATGAGGTCTACCTGGACCCCAGCGATGCCGCTGACCCACGTGTGGCCAGCCTGCTCAGTAAGTGGCCCATGCTGGTTTGCTTGTCACCGCCTGTGTCGCACAGCATGCCTGCACACTTGTTTACTCATTGTGATTATTCCTGTTTGTCTTTGTAGATGTGCCTGTGGAGAGCCTGCGTCTGCGCTTTGCTCTGCTGCAGTCCCTCAACAACACCCTGGAGACTTTCTTCCTGCCACTAGTGGAGCTAAGACAAACACATACCTATCAGAACAGCATTGCAGCGCTGCTATGTGAGGCTAAAGGTGAGCGAGATCTCAACATCTCAGCACAGATCATCTTGGGGGTCAAGGGCACAAAGCCAACTGACTATGTGCTGTATCAGTCCATTGACCTATTGAGGAAACCCGCCTTGATAAACATACCAAAACAGTCTAGTCTGATCAGATCTTGTCCTTCACACCTGTTACAGGTCTAGTCTTCTATGACACCAAGGTAACTGTAATGAACAGAGTACTGAATGCCACGGTACAGCGGACAGCAGACCACGCTGCCCCAGAGATTACACTGGACCCTCTGGAGATTGTGGGAGGTAGGCATTCTGTTGGCCATTATGTCACTTCACTTGTGCTAAAACGTCGCAAACATATATATATTTTTTTCAATATTTAATTTTTAATTTTTCAATGGAGCAGTACACAAATAAGACATTTGCAAACATTTCTTGTGCGCGTGTCTCTGGCTTGTGTCCTTCAGGAGAGATCCGCTCGTCGGAGAATACATATTTCTGCCAGGCAGCACGGCAGCTGTCTTGCGTGCCCTCGTCCCAGCTTTGTGTGAAACTGGCCAGTGGAGGAGATCCCACCTACGCCTTCAACATCCGCTTCACTGGAGAGGAGGTCCATGGCACCAGTGAGGATCCCTCCTTTATGTCTTTGTTTTTCCACTCCTGACTAAGCTCTGTGAGCTCTTCCAGTGAAACTGTCTTGTGTCTCCCCAGGTGGCTCCTTCAGACACTTCCTATGGCAGGTGTGTAAGGAGTTACAGAGCTCTGCTCTTTCCCTGCTGCTCCCCTGCCCCAGCGCTGCAGCCAACCGTAACAAGGTAGAGCAATGTTTTACCAGTATCTGACCAATTATATGTTTTATTTGTTTTACTTCACCGGATGGCTGCTTGTGCACAAACATGATTAGATTAATTCAATGGCTTAGGGTTAGTTTTAAATATTTGTCCTAGAACCTTTTATATTGAGCTGCTTTGTTCCCCACCCCACAGCGGTAAAATTGCCCAAATTAATAAATACAATGAAAATTCACCAGCTTGCAAATAACTTGCAAAAACCTTTTTACAAAAGTAAACCTGGTTTATGTCTTACCCCCGCCCCCCTATATCTCCAGTGTTGACGAAAGGTTCTGGAGTCAGAGGTTCGTCTTACATGAATATACATTTATAAAAAAATAATCTCATGAGCGGAAGAGATGCACACAGCAGGAGGCAACATACTGTACACTTCTTCCAAGAGGAACAGATTGGACCAGTCTTTTGTGTATCTTCCAAGGACGTGCAGATTGTGCTGACATTAGAACAGGTCGTCAAAGTAGAGTTAAAGCAACACATGTTATCTCTTAAGTTAGAGCTTCCATAGACATCTCGGAGACATCCAAGAGCTACTCTGACAACACGACCTCTTGTATAGTAAAGGCCACTGTCCAGCAGCTGCGGTCCGTCTTACCAAAGTACAGTAATAGATGCGCAATGCAAGCGCATCCGGAAAAAATACGCAGCTGGTCTATTTTTACCGCACCCACTTGCATCTGACAAGATGACATGGGCACGAGTCTGTTCTGGAGTCGTACGGAGCCAGACCGCAGTTGGTGGACTTTGGCCTTAAGTTATGGCACAAGGGATACATACTGTACAGGTGAGCATACAGTATAATGAAATATTGCATTCCCTGAGGTGACTCAGTTCAGCTGTTAATACATACAGTATGTTGAAATTTTCTTCCACATCCAGGAAACTGCCAAGAAATCTATTTGATGGCTATTAATTAATTAATTGGTAACTTGTCCCAATTTCCCCCCGGGGATCATTAAAGTCTTTCTGATTCTGATTGCGTTGTTACATTATATAAAGTCAGCTGGAGGGAGATGGGCCCCTCACTCTTGGATTTATTATACCAGAGAAAGACAAGTGGGGGAGATGGTGCCACACTTTGAAAGTACAAATATTTCAGTATGAAAAAATAGAAACTGGATTCTGCTTCATGCTAGCTACAGCTATACCTGCTAACTATGCTTTGTTGTGGGTGAGAGATATAAACAGTTGCTGAATTATATTAAGAACTTGGAGTGCTCCAGGCACAATAGAAAAGCAGATTAGCCACACTTGAGTTGCTAGATAACATCTGAGAAACAGCTCTCAGATGTCTGTTTCAGTGTATTCCTCGAATCATCGGTTTCATATTTGTTGTTAAAATGCCAGTGAGCTCAGCGTACTAAACAGTCCCATCCCTAGAACACAGTAACTCTTAGAATCTGTTCTGGCTGAACACGACTTATCACTGATGGCACAATTTGATTCACTTAACTGTTTTCCTCAGGGGAAGTACATCTTGACGCCTTGTCCTATCAGCTATGCGGAGGAACAACTGCTGCACTTCTTTGGCCAGCTGCTTGGCATTGCCATTCGGGCAGACGTGCCACTTCCTTTGGACCTGCTCAGCTCCTTTTGGAAAGGTCTGGTGGGCGAGCCGCTGGACCCAGAGCAGGACCTGCAGGAGGCCGACTTACTCACCTACAACTATGTCAAGAAGTTTGACATTGTACGGAATGAGTGCTGTTTATCCCATGTGCCTGCGCCTGATGTGTCAATAATAGCTGTGCACCAGTTATTTCAATACTATGATTCTGAGTTCATCAAGAGCCCTGCTCTCTGCCCCACCCCAGGTGAGTGACGAGGCAGAGCTGGAGGCCCTGTGCGCCGAGATCTCGTCCCAGCACCACTCGGGGGAGAGCCCCGACTCCCCCAGCAGGCCCTGCTGCACCTTCACCTACATCACTATGACTGGAGAGGATGTGGAGCTGTGCCAGGGAGGTCGCAGCCTCACTGTCAGGTACAGGGAAACCTGATCACATCAATGCTCTTTTTTAGGGGGGGGGGGGGCTGTAGACTTCTGTTAACGTCTATGCACAGTGTGGCATCATTTTCAGTTCTGTATCACGTTTCTACTAATCTACAAAACTCAGCTTATTGTGGTCTGATTTCTTCATCCTTGTCTGGTGCTTGTCTGCGTGTGTGTTTTAGCTGGGAGAATAAGGATGTGTATGCGCGGGCGGTGCGGAGCCTCCGTCTGAGGGAGCTGCAGAATGTGGAGTGTATGACGGCAGTGCGTGCGGGGCTCGGCTCCATCATCCCCATGCAGCTGCTCACCATGCTCAGCCCTCTAGAGGTGGAGCTGCGCACCTGCGGCTTGCCTTACATTAACCTGGAATTCCTCAAGGTAATGGATACAAGAGAGACTGCTAGTTTTCAGTTGGTGCATTAATGCTTAAATGTTAGGCAATGAAACGGGTGGGCAGTTTTATTTCATCATATTCGTGAGATGGGGAAGCTCTTCCATCTCTATCATAGAAGCATTCTTTTCTGCACCAAAACCCTGCTAGGGGCGGAGTCTCCTATATAAATAGCCTATTAATAGCAGTTAGAATTTTAGTAAATACTGTTATTACCACTTCTGTCTTATTTATCAATCCTGTTATTCATAAAACCGTGGTTATATTCATAACCTTAAAGCCCCATTCAGCAAGTTTTCCAAGTTTTGCTATTGGGGAAACTGCGCCCTCTTCGTGCAATAGTATCGATAACGATATTGCCGTTCAAAGTCAACAAAACACAGCGCCAGAAAGCTCTATGTACATGTTGTGACATCGGGTACTCACCACGTGATGAAATAATAATCCATAGTTCCGTGAAACATCATTTTCGTAGCAAATCCGAATCGAGTTACTTCCTGAAACAACACTGCCGCTGTAGAGCGCAAGCGCGCATCTTTTTTTTTTTTTTTTATTGCCACGGGACGTGGCAGACAAACTGCTTAGTCCCAGGGCTGGCCAATGGAGGGCGGTGTGGGATAAATAAAGGCGAGAGTCTCCCTATTACAAGTCAATCTACCATGTCCTATGACTAAAAAGCTCTTATATTACAGTAAAAAATGTCAAAAATCTTACTGATTGGGGCTTTAAGTTATCATGTGTTTAAGGGCTTCCATCTTTACTCGGCCAGTCAGAACTGAGGATGGGGTTTATTTCATATAGGCTAGTCATATATCTCACCTCATTGTAATGTGTCCTGCTCTCTCCCTCTGCAGGCTCACACTATGTATCAGGTGGGTCTGATGGAGACAGACCAGCACATTGAGTTCTTCTGGACCGCTCTGGAGATGTTCACTCAGGAAGAGCTCTGTAAGTTCATCAAATTCGCCTGCAACCAGGAGCGCATCCCCTTCACTTGCCCGTGCAAGGACGGGGGCCCCGACACCGCCCACGTTCCACCCTACCCCATGAAGATCGCCCCTCCCGATGGAGCCGCAGGTCAGTTGAAGGACTCCTACCTCTGCTCAACGTCCTCTTTGTGCAGAAACATTGGTAGTGATTAGCATAGCTCATATTGTCTTTCAATCTTAGACAGACTTTGAGCATCTTGTTTGCTATTTTCGTCCACCCTGGCATTATTGTGTCTGTCAATTAGTAAGTGTTGTCTTATGGAGAGATACTGGGCAGTTTCACAGGTAGGAAGACATGGCCTTAGATGTCTGATGTGTGCTTGTGTACAGTAGATCCTTCACAGTGTGTCTCTGCAAAGACTCTATTGTCTTGTATTGTTTCATCACCTAAACAAGACCATGCGTGTCATCGTGTTCACCACTTGTTCCACATCAACTGATTTGCCTCCCACAGTTACATGAACACCTGCAGGGGACAAGCATGCATGACAACACTCACGTTAGAAGGGAGGTAGTAGCTGGTCTATATGCTGCTAACACACATTCCTGTTTGTCTGCCCTCCAGGTCAGCCAGACTCCCGCTACATCCGCGTGGAGACCTGCATGTTCATGGTGAAGCTGCCCCAGTACACTACTTTGGATGCGATGCTGGAGAAACTGCATTATGCCATCCACTACCGCGAGGACCCACTCAGCGGCTAGGAAGACTTGATAAACACCACTTCCTCCGTGAATTGAGCAGACAGTCCACCCCTTTGCCTAACCTCCCTCCCCTGCCCACCATCAGCCCCCAATCTCCTGGACCTTCCTCTGAGACACACCAAGTTCTTTATGCTCTGTTGCTGCCCCCCCCATTTTTTTTTTACTGGTAATGTTTTGCTTGTGTACCATTTCTTCATTTGAATCACAAATACACATATTGTGCATTTCAGGAGTACGGTATGTTTGATGTATATTTTTGGAGGAATCTGAGGGAGATTATCCCCACTAGTCCTGACACTGTTGACAGTGTCTGTTCTGGTTGCACTGAGGTTTACGATGGCATTGAGGTTGCACAACTGTGACACGGTCCAGTGCATTTTCTTTTCGTTAGCCTTCTCCACATTTTGTCCCATCTTCCCCCACCTTTTACAGATGGTTTAGTTCTTAGTTGCCTCCCTGGGTTGAATATTACAAGGTTAGGTCATGTTTTGTGAAATTAACAACTGAATGGGATGACATCAGACTCGCACTTTAGAATTGCAAGTTCAATTCATGTGTGCGGCACTGTCTTTTTGTGCTACTATTTTAATATTCAAATAGAAACACTTTGACTGGTCTCGGCAAGAGGAGAAGAGGAGTCCTACAGTAGTTGCTGGACTTTGCAAGGAAAGCATATACATTTTGTTAATCTCCTAATGCTTAACGTAGCTGCCTCCCTCTGACTCCCCTCTGTGGGATACATGCCTTTACTACAGGTACCTCTTTCTGGAGAGGGTGACGCTGCGTCTGTGTGAAAAGACAACCCTAATATAGACTTGTAGAATGGAGAGGTCTTGGGGAGATGTTTGAGATGGAGGTGCGCCTACTATCAGAAAAAGGAACTCTATAATGCTGCCTATTTCTGACCACATCGGCTATCAGCAGGCAGAACATGTGAACAAGTGCTGTCTAGGATATTATGTAGTTGCTGCCTGTAAAATAAATAATAAAAAGAACTGCTAATGGATTAAACTAATTTATCTGCCTATGTAAACTGAATATATTTTATTCAAGTCTCTGAAGAGAGGGTATTTAAGTCATGTACAAAGTCATATTAATCTATTAGTTTATGAAATTGCTCTTTGATTTTAAATATCCTAGTAGCTGTTGCAGCATGGTAGGTCAGGTAGACTGGAGCTCTACCTGGATGCCAGGGGAGCCCCCGCTGGTTGCTGGGGTCTGCTATACTTGCATTCGGGTTTATGAAACCTGCGTTGCTTCGTGAAATGAGAGGGAGATGATGTTCTCCCGAGCTGCTCTCCCACACTGCTTGTGTGCTACTGCTACTGAATGTGCAACGAATCCCCCCCTGCTCCCCAACTGAACATACACAATCTACACACACACACACTGGGGGGTGGCGGCTTATCTTAAGTTCTGCCTTTAAATTATTTTCTATCATGAAAGAACAGGATTACTGCTGTTTCTGTTGGTTCATTTTGCCCATAACCAAATGTTTAGCTGTGTAAAAACTTAACAGAAAAAAAATAATGTAAATAGACTTTTAAGTTAAGTTAAGTTTTTATTAATTGCTAATTCACTTCACCTTATAATTTTTGTTTTTGATTTGCACTACTCTTCCATGAAAAGATTCTAAAATGAGCAAACTACGAGATGTCTGTTGGATATCCCGTTTGCTTGGGGTTTTTATTTTTTACGAATTTTGAAATTACCAGTAATCTCTCACCTTTGTCTTGTACTCAGACGGATTCTATCTCTTCTACTCATGGTGAAACATGTTTTCTTGTGTGAGTAAAATCACCATTTTACTTGGATAGAACTGAAGAACACAACAGAAGTCGATTGATATTTGCCATGTATTGGATGGTTGAATTGCTTGCAAGTTTGGTTTTTGGTTCTGTTCTTTTTGAAGGGTTTACCGCTGCTAACAGGGACGCTCTCTTTCTTCCTCCTTTGGGGGAGTGGAGAAGATCATAAAAAGGACATATCCATACAAAGAGGTGTTGCGATGAATAAAAAAAAGTGTGCTGTACATTTACTTGATATTTATTACAATTATTTATGGTTGCATTAACTTAAACTTTTACTGTCTTACCTCTGCACATCAGAAACTTAACACATATCTAAAATGGATTATACAGATGTAAAGAATCGGATGGCGTTTGAGATTTGTGTCACAATAAAGAAATGTCTTGATGTACAAATGCTGTTTGGTGATTGTCCTCCTTTCAATCTTTTTTGTATGTTTACCTAGAAGACCAGCGTATACCGGAGTCAAATTCCTTGTATGTCTACATGCTTGGCCAACAAAGCTGATTCTGATTCTGAAGAAGACACTACAGTTCCTGTGTTATGGTTTGCTAAATTCAGTTTTCTTGTAGATATTGCTTGTGTATTCAGGCCAATTACAGGATGTTCTAGTCAAATATGTATTGAAATATAAAATCCCCAAACAGTGGGTGCTTTGCGTACTTGAATCTAATTCTGAGGGTGCAGTGTTGAAAAGGCAGGCAAATTGCATAACAGACTTGTTAAGTCATGTGTCCCCGATAGACAATGGATGAGTGTTGATCATGATGAATGACGCAGTCTTTCATTCTCGTCCCTCTTTAATTTGCTCATGCCTTCTATGTAAGTCCTTGTCCCCGGTCTCGTTACGTCACTGCCTGTAAACCAGACACCTTTTGAGAGCAGCGAGCCGGGCTTGGCCAGTTCTAGCCAGATCTGAGTTATGCTCCTCACTGACTCAACAACACATCACTTTATCTGTGCAATAGGCTTTTATATCCAGAAATATATGAGTCATTTAGTAATTTGGGGTTGATTTTTTCCCCCTTTCGTTTTGAGGTGATTGTTGCCTTTTTCCTGTAGCCTGCTATGTCTACAGGGAAGGTTCCCATGGAGGAATTCCAGGCATGTTTTCAACATGTTGACAGGTCCGTTTGATGGGGGGGAACCAATAAACAGTTGCCCACTGGCAGCTGACTCTTCTCCAGAGGCAAGGGCCCTCCACCCCATGTTTCAATGGCCTCCCGACCAATGAAACGGCAGGAACGGGTCCCAGCCCTCACACTCACAATCCAGCCAATAGAATGAGGGGAAGTTCAGTGCATTCAGAAGGTGTGGAAGACTTCCACTGTGGTTCCTCTGAAACTTGAAGCTGACCCATTAACACAGGTTGGTACAGCAGCGAGCCCTTTTGACCTGACTGCAGTACACTGCTGCTCAAATACATTCGTCACTGTGTTTGTTAGAGGTTACAGGTTATATTTAAAAAGGATCACAATTCCTGTTCAAAGACGGGATAGCCTACATAGCAAGTGTTTCTTATGACATAAGGAACAACTGAGTTACATAACACGCTCCTTGGTGCTATATAGAGCAGTAGTTCTCAAACATTTTCATGTCAATTGGACCCCTGAACTGACAGAAATTAGACCGCAGACTCCATTGGATAACATGTCCCAGGGTGCCCCATCTGATCATATTTTAGCTTAGGTGCACCGGACAGACGACCCCACAACTCTCCAATTATAGTAGATAGATAGATAGATAGATAGATAGATAGATAGATAGATAGATAGATAGATAGATAGATAGATAGATTGATTGATTGATTGATTGAGAGATAGATATATACTGTAGATAGATAGATAGATTGATTGATTGATTGAGAGAGAGAGAGAGAGAGAGAGAGAGAGAGAGAGAGAGAGAGAGAGAGAGAGAGAGAGAGAGAGAGAGACAGAGAGAGAGAGAGAGAGATAGATAGATAGATAGATAGATAGATATTTAAGTGTCATGCACACAGGGTGCCCAGGCCGCATGGGCTTATAAGACACTAAAAACAACAGTCTTGCATGGTGTGTAAACAAATCAACAAAAACATTATGTATGCATATATATACATATTTACAAATATACATATAAGATATGTCTTGTAAACCAGCTCAAACCATCATGAGCTGCAGTGAACAGGCATATGATAACAGATTATTGTATCTGCTAACCAGACCCTTAAACTGCTTGTCTTTTCACCTATGTTGTTGTGGCTCTTCCCAGATATTACAGTTGCCTTTAAAGAGCATGGTGCAGGATGGGAAACCACATTGCATTAATATGTATGGGAGGGGTATATTGCAATATGATGTTTTTTAAATCACACATAGTTGCATCTATACTCGTTTTTGTAAAGCAGCTGGCCACTGTTCCTGAAGTGGAACTGCTTTGATGTTAGGCCAGCTGGGCCATAACCTGTCGTTGGGTGTTCTGCTGCTCGGCCAACAACACCCAGCAACATGTTGCTGATGGCATGATGGCAAGTGATGTCACAGGTGGAGAACACCCATTTAGAATGCCACCTTTTTTACCATATTTCTGTATTTCTGCCATGGGAGATATAAATGTACACACACACACACACACTGATAAACTTGCATGAATGTTGTGTGGTAAAGACTGGAGTCTATTCACCTTATGTAGCCCCGCCCACTTGACCAAGTTGTGTTATGACTTCCTGTTCAAAACACCGTCGTTTTACCTGGTTTCACTAGTACTGTACTGTCAGAGGAAGTGTAATCACAATAGGAAGTAACTGGCTGAGCCCTGTGTTGGAACATAAGGTGAATAGAGAGCATAGGATCCTCTGCTTTACATGCCAACTGCAGGCAGGATGGTCAAACATGTCATGGGAGGGAAATGAGTCTTTTAGCACACCATTCAGGAAATATAATTTATTCATATACATCTCATAAAGTACAAAATCAGGAGAATAAAATACACTCACTTTTACACAAACAAAAAACATGCGGGAAAAAATCTGAATACAACCTCAATGTTTCAGGGTATTTTCAACATGTTTCTTCCCCCTCTCTCTTTCATTCAAAGAGGTCTTTCTATTCAACACCTCCCTCTGCCAGAGTAGCATAGTATCTTCATAACTATCACACTTTTTTTTTCTTACAAGATGTTCTTTCAAACTCCCTCCAGCAGCTCACCCATCAGTGCACCAGTCTCAGTGTTCAGGAGAATGTCAGAGTCTGGAATGATTTGGCCCATGTCTCCTGGTACATGCATATACGTATATGGATCTACAGTTGAAAGCACATCCAGGAGGGATGGTCAGCAACACCTGAGAAGATCCTCCAAGCTAGATCATGCCTAGCTGTTTCTTCAGCCTCCTCAGCTGCTCCATGCTGATGTTGTTGCCGCCGCACACCACGATGACCACAGGCCCCAGGTGCTGCGCCAGCTTGCCCTCCATCTGCAGCCTTTTGATGATGTCGCAATATACGGCTGCCAGTGCCGCACCACAGGCGGGCTCCACCAGGACCTTCTCATCATCTGCACACAGAGGAGAGACGAGGGGAGATCAGGCTCAGGGATGCTTTTTTGGCATTTAAGATGTAAACATCTGTTCGGACACAGGTCCTACTCACCAACAAAGCGTTCAACGGCTTTAACGGCCTCCTGGTCTGTGACTAGTTCTGAGAAAACGGTGTGCTCGCCAACCAGTTTCAGAGTCTGCGCAGACACCCGTGTCAGGCCCAGTGTTGTGGCAATACTTAAAAAAAAAGGATTTCATGTTACCATAAAGACAAGAATATAGACTAAGCACCAAAAAAGGCTGAATAATGATGCTATTGTTTGGGTGTTATGGTGTCGGGGAGTGGGTCTCGTACCTGGTGATTGCAGGCAAAGTGACCAGCTGACCAGCCTGCATGGCTGCACTGAGGCTGTGTGCTCCCACGGTTTCCATTGCTACGATGGGCACGTCAGGCCAGCCAGCGCGCCGCAGCCCCTCCACCACTCCATTCAGCAGGCCTCCACCTCCCACCGACAGCACGATCGCTCCTGGCTTCTCCCTCAGCTCCTCCTCCAACTCCTTCACCAGAGACGTGTGGCCTTCCCTGCACGCACAAACCAAACTCTAGTTGGTCAGATTCTGGGGAAATAAACACCCATTCCTGACAAACTGTGCAGGCTGAGAACTGAATTTTATGTTCTTCTTTAAAGCAGCAATTCCACCTTAAAATGAAGCAGTGTTTTTATAAAATACTGATCATGCTAGCTGTAGACCATATTAGTAATTATTTATGGTTGCGCCGACTCTTTGACTGTGACATCCACCATAATCGACTGTGCCTAATAGACTATGACTCAAGTTCAGCAATCTAAGATGTTTTGTATTATCTGCCGTCCCTTCTAGTGTAAATGACTGTGATAAGATATGGCTGACATTTCTGACATAACACCTGATTCAAACCGCTGCAACTGTTTTCCATAACACACGTACGTGCAGAGGGGCAGCTTGTGAACAGGCAAGGCAGGCAACTGCTTGGGGCCCCAGTCCGTTAGGGCCCCCTGAGGCCTGACAAACTTTACTCCACAGCAGTGACCACAAACCCCTATCTATTAAAGAACCAATGGAAAATTTGCAATGGCATTGAAACCTCCCTAAACGGGCTCATGTCATCCCCTGGCCTGGACAATTTTGAATGATGTGAATTCACTTTCAATTCAAGTCAATTATGTGACTCATTTCCGTCAAACTTGCATGATTCATGTATTCTCTTGAATTGAAAGTGAATGAAGTAAATTAATTCATCTGGAAGTCAAAACGAAAGAGAAAAAAGAGGATGTGGGGAAAAACAAGTGGAGCAGATACTGATTAGGCAGATAACTGAATGCTGTTATTTTAGTATAGCAACCTATGGGGAGATAGGCTACTTGAATAAATTCAGCTAGCAATGGTGTCACTTTGTTTTGTTTTTTTAGTTAACCTGGCTAAGCTAATAGTTATTAATTGCTATGAAAGCAGGGCACACAATTAGCACCAGTCACAACTCACCAGCCAAATGCTGGTAATAAAATATAAATCTGCAAGTGGCTGGTAGGTAGATTTGATTCACTCACCACCAGCCAAAAACAAACAATGCTAATCCATTGAGTGGCTGGTAACATTTGAACATTCACTAGACATTTGGCCAGTGGACAAAAAAGTTAACTTTGCACCATGTATGAAAGTTATGAATACGCTAATAAAATATGTCCTAGGAACTTGAGGAATTCCAATGATAATAATGATGTATTTTTCATTGGTGTCAGGTTATTAATAAAATGGTGATGAGGATGGAGGACCCCCCGGGGAATTTTTGCCTAGGGCCCCTACAGACTCTAGATTCGCCACTGCATGTTTCACTGGAAGTGAATGATAACACGTAGCCTATGCTACAATCACCAATCAGCAACTTGCACAACACTCTAAAACACTTATATTCCTCTGGTGTAGAGTGGAATCTATCTTCTGATATATCCCTCTGTTATATTATGATGAGAGATACAGTTAGATGACTGCGACAAGCATCTCAGCACAGAGAGTACACAGTAATGTTATCAAAGAGCAGTGAACTGTGGGAGCTGTAGTTCTCACCAGATGAGGGGATCATCAAAGGGGGAGATGAATATCCAGCCTGGGTTGTTAGCCACAAGCTGTTGTCCATATTCAATACTTTCATTGAGAGCCTGAAACAGAAAAAAGAAAACATGTCTTTATAGAAAATACGACATCTCTTTTAAGATATTCTACCATCTTTACCAACACCAACCATCACTTGAATTTATATTTCTTTATGCTGAAATAATGTAATTCTGTGTGTCACTGGTGTAAATATACCAGAACATTGAACATGTTGGAAAAAGTAAAGCATGCATAATGGAAACCACAATATATGATGAAGCGCCTTGAGATGATAGATAGAGCACTTTATTTATCCCCCGGAGGGAAATTCTGGCATTACAGCAGCAGATAACTCTTGATTTGGCGCTATATAAATAGACAGCCCGTTGATTGATTGATTGATTGATTGATTGATTGATTGATTGATTGATGAAGGGCTAGCTAACCTGGCCATGAATGATCACACTGGCACCCTCGTCCTTCAGCCTCTCCACTGTTGGGTTAGGGGTCACATTTGGCACTACGATGGTGGCCGGGATCCCAAGCTGACGGGCCGAATAGGCCGCTGCCATCCCAGCATTTCCTCCTGTTGTTATGACCCAACGCATCAGTTGTGATGACACAAACACACAACACACACACACACACACACACACACACACACACACACACACACACACACACACACACGCACACACACACACTCTCTCTCTCTCTCTCTCTCTCACACACACCCACACACACACACACACACAACACACAGAGCACCAGAGACAATCATCTTTGAAACGCTTTGATTTTCTGCTCACCTGAACAGCAGACGAATCGCTCGCAGCCTCGCTCGGCCCACTGCAAGACAAGCCCAATAAAGACACTATGAAAACCCGTTAGAGTGGCTTCTCAGTGCAGCATCTGGGCTATGAACACATGCTAGCAGATCATCCCAGTGTTCAGGCTGGAGCTGAGCCTCTTAAACTGGTCTGCACTGGCTCTTTTGTTATGCTAATCTGTTCACTCTCTCTCTCTCCCTCCTCCTCCTTCCATCAGCACCACCCTCTCATTGAGCTGTTTGGGCCCCTTGCAGGCAAGAACTTAATGAGGAGAGACCATCCCTCCTGGCTCACTGATAGAACCTAACACAGGAGGGAGTTACTCACTGTTTGGCAGAGGTGCCCAATGCCCCTGATCTTGAACGATCCTGTGGGCTGAGACGAGTCCAGTTTGAGGTACACAGATGTCCCTGCCACTTTAGTCAGGGCGAGGCTCTCCCTCACTGGGGTGGCCACATGAAGAGGGCGCTGGTTCTTCATCTCACTGTGAGGCAGACAAGTGGAGACATTCAGAGAGTAAATGGCGAATACTCAAACCTGAACACCAGGCAGAAAATTGTGTCCCTGATTACGAAGCAGTTTTATACAGGTCATGTGGACTCAAGCTGAAAAATAACATCACAGTGCAGGATTTGACATTGAGTGGATTTTCTTGTAGGACAAGTGGAACAGAAATGTACTTGCCCCACAGGACAAGCTAAAAGTCTGTGTTTCCACACAGACTTTACTTGGTTGGGCCGCCCAGGTATATTAACACCCACCCAAGTATATTTGGCGACCCATTTGAGCATTTTTTTATTTTGCTTTGTGAAACACAATGCAGAAATTATCAGAAGAACTGAGTGGATTGTGAAAAGTCTGTTTGACAAGTTAATTTACATTTTAAATGACTGATGATGAGGCAAATAAAGTCTTCAACTAACTAGCTAAAACTAGCCTGGTTAAAACCATCCAGATCTGTGAACTCACATTCTGTTAATCGTAGAACGAAACAGAGAAAAACCTCCTTCACAAACAAAATGGAAAAAAGCAAATTATTGTAAAATGACTTGTTTTTTTTACCCAGAGAAGTGACTTTTGTGCCTGGACAAGTGAAAGGTAAGCTTACTTGTCCGAAGGAAAAGTTAATGTCAAGCCCTGCACTGTTAGCAAGTGTGACTGTATAACCCCAATAAATAATAATAGAGCAAATTATTTTAGTGGTTACCTCTCAATGTATTTTACATACAAATCAAATAATGCTGATTGTAATAATTGACAAAGATCATTGATTCATGCATATTGTAACCCCCCCCCCTACTTACCTGATTCAAATAGATGAGAAGACAATAAGTAATGATGGATATTTGATTATTCCAAACTTCCTTTTTCCTTTGCCCCTCAGGCCCTCACATCTGACTGCATATATACCTAGTGCTGCTGGGGGCTTGGCAAAGGGCCCCCCTCTTGCAGACCAATCACAGCTAGGCACTCCTCTGCCAACAGACTACTCCCAGGAAGTAGTGAGATTCCACCCCATAAGGAATTTCAGTCCATTTTTATTTGATATCAATATGAGTTTGTTTAGGATGAGTCACAGTCTGATCTAATGTTCATATCATGTTCACTCCCATGACTGATAGGACTGTTCGTGTAGGGAATGGGAACAGAACGAGCTGGCTTTTAATTGTGTCAGAAAGACACATTTTTATACATTATTCTAAGATAACCTGATCTCATATATATATATATATATATATATATATATATATATATATATATATATATATATACTGTGAAATGGCCTTTTACCTGATATAGTCACAAATCAAAAGTGCAATTATGAAGAAAATTAAACTTTGGCTATCAATTTTTGGAAAGCGTAGGCATTCCTGTTGCCCTTAAAAAATATTAGCCTACAATATTGTTTGTAGCCTATGTATGTTCTCTCTAATCTGCCTTTTGCATTGGGGCATTGATTTGACTAATTTAGACATTTTCTTTTCATGCAACAGGCTCTTTCTTCTTCTTCCATGGTCCAGATCTATATATGTATATATATATATATATATATATATATATATATATATATATATAGGGATTCCACCTTCATCTCACCTCCTTAGAAATTATGTAACTACACTAGGCTACTCGATGACAATTTCACACACTGTCGTCTGCACGCACCCCTCCCCTCTAAAGGAGATGCAGGCACTGCTGGCATTACCAAAAGAGTCGCTACTATTTTGGCTGCTATCCCTGACTACCAAAAGCGGGCTCCCTTCCCCTGTGACACCGGCATGAGCAGACACTCTTTAGTGGCAGCAAAATGTCACACTGAGTGACGACTCAAACCTGATTAATCCGGACCATGGAAGAAGAAGAAAAAGCCTGTTGCATGAAAATAAAATGTCTAAATTACCGGTAGTCAAATCAATGCCCCAATGCAAAAGGCAGATTAGAGAGAACATACATAGGCTACAAACAATATTATAGGCTAATATTTTTTAAGGGCAACAGGAATGCCTACGCTTTCCAAAAATTGATAGCCAATGTTTAATTTTCTTCATAATTGCACTTTTGATTTGTGACTATATCAGATAAAAGGCCATTTCACAGTTGGACCTATAAGCTAAAGCAGCCATGTGTGAGAAAACTAGACCGTGTACAATGCTGAGTCACATTTCCAAGCAGCATGTTTGACAAACTGCTCTTGGTTCCTCAGGAGAAAATATAGGAAAACAGAGTCTGACTCAAATTCAAATTGATCATAATTATCCTTATGAGCTGCAGGAGCCCTGTAAAACTATGTGCTTAATTTCATTTGTTCCTTGTGAACTGCCTACAAGGCAGTTATTTCAAAGGAATAACACAAGTAGTTATTGTGTAAACTAAATGAGTTACTCAAAATAAAGGCAGAGGTGTACGTCAGTAACATCAGTAGTGAGTGCACTGCACAGATGAGTGCAAAGTGTGGTGTAGACGTTGTATGACGTGTGAAAGTAAGAGCCCAAACCAAACCAAACAGGTGGAAGGAGGAGGAGGAGGAGGAGGAGGAGAGAGAGAGAGAGAGAGAGAGAGAGAGAGAGAGAGAGAGAGAGAGAGAGAGAGAGAGAGAGAGAGAGAGAGAGAGAACAGCTGACTCAGATAGGACAGTCTCCAGATGTCCCAGATCAGGTAATGAAGGCAGCCTGCAACTGAGATCAGCCAATCAGTAAAGTGCAAAGAGCCCATAAGAGTAAGAGGGCTGCCACAATAATGTAGCCTACTTCAGCTGTGTACATATCTATTGTAGCCCTGTGGTGACTGCATGGTGTGGAGGCAGTGGGTACCAGCAGGTCTATTCGAGCTACTTTTCATCAAGATAATAGGATATTCAGTCAGGGGAAATAGTTGTCAGACAGCGCACTCTAGTGGCACACAATAAAACCTGGTGGAGTTGCAGTGGAGAGTACACATGACATGAACCCATCTTCCCATCTTTTATTTGCAGAATAGTTTACCTAAGGCCCTACTGTATATACAGTAGTTTAAAGGCCCATACGATCCCATTGCCTTTTCCCCCTATGAACCAGCATGGTGGGGATTTCTGGGGAAGCCTACAAAAATACGTCTTCCCTGCGGTACTCTAACTGTCAAACTAAATCAATGCCTGCAAAATGATTTACAGTTTTCTGATATCAGATCATGTGCAAAATAAATCAGCTTTGTTTTTTGGTGAAGTCAGGGGCGTAGATATAGGCAGTGACCCCCTCTACCCCAGGGGCCCATGGAGAGAGCAGGCTCCCCAACAACATAGGCCTATTGGGCAGAGAATGGGCCCTTGCAAATTACTCAAATTGTCACCCCAGAAATACGTCTTTGTTCAAATAAGAACACACATTAGATCTAAAGTGGTGGCAGCTATACAGTATGCCCTCGAAGGGCAAAGCTATCTCTGTCAGGTCACAATTTTTTGTAAAATAGTCAGTAGTAGCAATCTATAACAAAATGATATGCTTATTCAACATAAAATCTATGTGCGATCGGGCAGAAACTTTCAGGAAGTGTAAAGAGCACCCGTGCGGGTGACCTGACAGAGCCATGTTTTTTTATTATTATAGGTAATTGCCCTAATTAATGATGTGATGTCATCAGTGATGTCATCCTTCCTGGCTGAGGCTATAAGTTCAGTGATGATGTCATTAGTGATGATGTCATCCGTGATGATGTCATCAGTGATATCATAGAGTAGACGAGCTGCATAGTGGGTGAGCCTAGGAATCGAGGACGCGAGATTGCTAGTTTAAATAAAGATACAATCATTTAAAATTTAAAATTATTTTTCGGGATGTTCCGGGGAGGCGATGTAATTCTGCTACATGCAGTTATTTTGGTGAAAGTAATGCAAAAGTAGTGTATTAAGTAGCGAGTTACTCTACACAGACAGTAATATTGTAAAGTAACTTATTACTTTCAAATGAAAGTAACTGTAGTAGCGTATATTACATTTTGAAAGTAACTTGCCCAACACTGTAGCCTACCCTACGCCACTGGGTGAAGTTCTCTTTTACTTGAAAGCTGAGCCTACTTCTATTCTAAAATTCAGCGGACCTGGCTTGACCCTGTTTGACCACTGGAGGGCAAACCGCTATTGTTAATTAGCCAATTAGCGTTACTTACCCGGCTTCTGTTCCATCACTGGGAATGCACACACTTGCAGCTGGGTTGACCATTGACCTTGACCATCGGGCTGTGCTGTGTGTGTGTGCGTTTTCTTTTCTTTTTTTAATTTAAGGTAGATTTTAACGTTTTAAATTGTTTGTCACACTTTGAATACTAAATATAAGGCAGAACTGAGTCATGATTTCAATTAATTCCACTGTATTTTTCCCAATTAGACCTCGCCAGTCAAAGCCATGCCTCCCACCACCGCACAGTGCACACGAACGAACAATCCGCTATGGCAACAGGGGAAAAAGGGCAAGAAAAAAAGGGAAAAGATTTGACAACATGGCGCACTTTCGTTGAGAAAAGTTTCTTCTGAACGCCAAACAGTCCCGTTTTTGTGGATTTCCCGCAGTTTGACGACAGACCACTGCAGCACACACATTTGGATGAATTTTTCAGCTCTTATGATGCATAAACAGACGTGGCTGCGCGTTTCTAAATCAACGAGGACTGTGATGGGATGAAAGCGATAACCCGTTGCAGAAGCAAAAGCACAGTCAGACAGGATGGAGAAGCAAGCAACTCTGAGAGAAAAGGTAAATAGATATTTAAAAAAACAACAACTAATTTCTACGCAATCACGCGAGCTGCCATTTACTGTAAAGTTATTAACATTTCATTGCCCCCTAAATGACACGTTTGCGTCTTGGACAGGAAGTACCAAGACCATTCCTGCGAAATCCTCGTAAAAGACTTTCTATCGATTTTCCAGTCACGCATACTGTAGGGCAGGCTTAGCAGCAGCACACAGATAGTGTGAGCTCTCTTTAGCTCAAAGAATAGGCAACACGTGATTTAATGTCATTGTCGAAGATCACACTGATTACAAAACAGGCTATATGAGCCAGCTGTCACACATGTTATTTTGATGTTGCAGGAACACAAGCGCTTACAATGCCAAAATGCAAACAGCTGGTCAAGTCATGTTTATTTGTATAGCCCTAATTCACAAGCATGTCTCAGAGGGCTTCACAGAGGATGTGTCTAGCTAAATCTAGCTGACACAACAATAACAATAGCAGTAGTAATAATAACATGGTTGAACAATCTTAGAGAGAGACAGAGGGAAGGGGAGAAAGGGGGAGAGAAAGTGGGGGATGAGAGGTGGTGATAACAGGTCTGCAGTTTGTGTATTACCATAACTGTATTACCAAAAGCAAATCTATGCAAGTTCCTATGTATGAGTTGTGTGTGTGTGTGTGTGTGTGTGTGTGTGTGTGTGTGTGTGTGTGTGTGTGTGTGTGTGTGTGTGTGTGTGTGTGTGTGTGTGTGTGTGTGTATCTGCCCTTGGAGTGATGAGTATTATGCTCTCTCTCGCTCGCTCTCTCTCTCTCTCTCTCTCTCTCTCTCTCTCTCTCTCTCTCTCTCTCTCTCTCTCTCTCTCTCTCCCCTTATGATTAAGCTGGTACAGTAGGGTGTTTTCTTTATTGGTCTACAGGGAGCCTGATAGGTCTAGGGCTATATTATTATCTCCCTAACTCTCCACCCTTCCTGCCCAGTGCCCACATAACAGCACACAGCCCCTAGTACAGTATGTTGTGCAGTGGCAGACAGGACAGCACACAGTGAATGCTACTATAAAACCATGCAGATTAGTGACTCCTCCTGTCTGGATGAAGGTGTGATCATTTTGAAATCAGATGGTCAGTTGTTTATCCTGACTTTTCTTTGTGAGTCAGCTTCTGAACGCCAGTGAACAAAATGTGATATGTTGCTTTAGTCTACAGTAGGTGTGGAGATCAGTCCCTCTATTTGTCTCTTTCTGAGGGGCGGGTTGCCTCTCATCGCAACCTTATAACTCAACAGTAAACACTTGCTTTAATAGCAAAACATAGCGCCCCCCACCCACACACAACATTTCAGTGGATTATCAAGATTTGATGTTCAGTCTTAGAGCATAACTGTTCGAATCTCAACAGTATCTTTCTACCAGTCTAGTCGCATTGGTTATTTCAGGTAAAACACTTTCAAAAGTAAAGTAGGAGACCTAACCTTCCCATGTTCTCATAAGGTATCAAGGGGTTTTAGTGATTATCATTGACAGACCAATTAGAACATGTGGGAGCAGCAAAAGGGTGCAAGAAGAACACAAGTGACTGGTACACTACTGTAACTTGATGTTGACTCTGTTTGATACCCCAAAGCCCTCATGTCTGCTGCTTCTACTCCCTCAGCCTCTGGAAGTAATTACCAAGCCTGCCCTATCCCAGAATTCACTCTGAGGAGGTGTGGCGAGAGAGAGGTACAGTAGAGTGGAAGCTGGCCTCAAAAACACCCAACCCAACCTAAGATTGATTTCATGATTCAGTAATACTAAGCAAAGCATCCCTGTCCAGAGGATACAGATAGCACTACTGATCTACTTTCTACATAAAAAGGATGTTGGCAAGAGAGTGAGACATGGTACCTGTAAGAGACAGAGTTCCTCTGCTTGTCCTGGTTGGCTAATAACTCTCCGTATGAAGCTACTTTATAATTGATTTAGTTAGTAGTTATCGGCAATGTAAAACGGTTTCAGAAGTTTTTGGTAGAACTCAAAAACTTCTAAACCGCTAAACGTCTAACGTCTAAACCGCTGTACAAAATAAAATAAAAAGTAATGAAAACGGGAGCTTGGTAGTGCTGTAGGCTAAATGTCAGAATTGTGCAGTGTTAGATTTAGTGTGAACCCTTATTTAATGACACTTTATGACTCCAGTTTTATGATGGACACCTCTGGACTTGAAACCTACACCAGTTTCTTGCCTTGCAGTAGTGAACTTAGTCACTAGCTCAAGTAATAATGGAGACAGAGTCAGTGCCAGTATTGTTTGATAAAAATAGAAAACTTTGATATGATTAGCAGCACTTCTTAATTCTAACAACAATCAACATACAACAAGCATGTATCTCCTGTCACAGAAAGCACAGGACATGAGGACATTGGTTCATTCTGAAATTGACCGACTGAACTCTTATTATGTAGTAGCAGTAGCGTAGTAGCCAAATGCTAAAGCATTCTGAAGTTGAAAAAGGTTTGTGTACGTTTGGATTCATAGCAAACATCAGAAAACAGAGGGGCAACATTTAGAGCAAACTTAGGCTGTTTAATTCCTTTTTCTCTTCAAATAATAATTAGGAATGAGAAACAAACTATTTTCAGTGGCCTTTTTTGTACAGTTTGTAACATCGCAAACAAAAAAATAACAGAGGGAGGGATCGGATTTTCTATTCCCCCCCATTGTTATTATTTGTTTTTGTGCCAAACTGAATGTTTTATGGTCACTCACGATTCAGTAGGTCAGTGGGTAAGCTTGGTTCCAGCCTTAAAACTCATTATATAAGGATTTTTCAAAATGTCTATGGAGAAAATGAATGGGGAACTCACTTCCGGGGTGGGAAAAGTCACGTGATTGTTGAGCTCTATTGAGACAGGTAGTTTTGTTTTGCTGATTAGACATCATTCATGTCCTTATCAGTAACTGTTTAGATTTGTTTTTCCAGCCAGTCTAATTTTTTTACACCTTTTTGTCCATTTCTCTAGTTTTCAATTTTTGGTTCTCGGACAGTTGGAAGACCTATCCGGCGTGTGGTGGTTGGAGCAGAAGAAGGGGTCAGATGTGGCCTCAGCAAAGCAGAGTTCATGGAGAAAGTGCAGCAGAGCAACGAGGCGTGTCAGCGCGGCGACTTCCATGCTGCTGTCCATCTGTACAGCGATGCCTTGCAGGCTGACCCACAGAACTGCATCCTCTATAGTAACCGTTCTGCAGCCCTCCTCAAACTGGGTCAACACCAGGCTGCCCTGGACGATGCTGCAAAAGCCCGCGTCCTTAATCCCAAGTGGCCTAAGGTAAGAGTGCTTCAGAAGCCTTACCTTCATTACAGATGCATGGACATGGTAGACCATCATGTTGTAACAAGGCAACAACACCACTGAGGGGAGATGGAGATGGTTTTGATTCTTCAGTCCAGCTGGGCACAATAACATTTAGTCTTCTACAGAAACTGTTGATTTTTCTCCATTGCGCCAATTGTAAATGTCAAACAGAATAGTAATTTGGATGGGATGGGATTTGATGGGAAGATTATGACCAAATTGAGCTATAACTCCCAGCTTTATAGAATACATTGTAGAAGCCATTTTCAAAAGACCTATATCCATTTTGGAAAAACAAAAACATTATTTGAAGATCATCATCATTATCTCTAGGATCCACACAACACCAGTCAAGTTTTAGTCGACTAAAAGTCAGAGTATTAGTCTCATATTAGTCAAAGAAAACTGTAACTATTGTTTCTTTAGAATTTCCAAAATCATTGGAAATATCTAATAATCTGTTATTATGGAATGGTATTACTGTAAGTTTTGAATGTGCAATACAGACACAGATTTAACTGTTTTAACTTCTTCTTCCCTCTGATTGGATCTCTTCCCAATTCGTCTCTCCTTAACATTTTTGTCTAGTTTTTATTTGTTGACAAAAATGTGAATAGGTTTCCTGATAGCTTTTGTCATCACAATTTTGATTTTATTTCGTTAACGTCTAGTTTCCATCAGTGAAAATAGGTAGTCGATGAACATTTTTCATCATAGTTTGCACTACCCTGTCTTTGGTCGTCTTTGGTCTTGTTCGGGCCATGTGGACTAACGGTTATGGTATGGTAGGTAAGGTAAGGTAGGTTATTCACTAACCTACCATAGATTTAACATTACTCACTCAGCCACATATATCACTACAGTAGGAGACCAGTTCCTCTCAGAGATGTAACGACATTGATTTCATGATTTAGCATCAAGAGATACTTGTGTGTTAGAGAGCAAGAGACTGATGATGATAAGGTAGAGTGGTATTGATTATCATCCTTCATTGCCGATGATGGATCAAAAGCCACCTCTTTCTTTGATCTAAGGTCATGTATCTTTGGATATTCAGGTAGGTTTTCTCTTCTGTAAAAATGTATGTATTGTCATTGTATTGAGTATTGATATCAAACGCATTTTATATTACATAACTAATATAGATTTAACATTACACGCTGCTACGCTGCTAGCCACAGGCTGTATCTCTCTGCTGTCCTCTGTGGCTGATTCAACCTTCTAACTAGCCTTTTCAGATCTAGTTTGTTCCTTTTAGACGTTGCCTCCCTGTTGTTTCCAGTTATAACTAACTGACTCCCAATTCCTCGCAAGCTGTTTTAGTTTCCAACCCTCCGAAGTTAGCACCATCTCACTATCCTGAGTCGCCTCAACCAGCTCCTTCTCTGGAGCCATTTCACCTGCTAACTCACTCTGTAGCTCATCTATAAGCTCTAGCTCCAAATCCTTCTCTTGGATCTAGCTCTACAACTCTTGAGCATCGTGTTGATAAGCTCTGGGAGATCATAGTCATGCTTCCAGCCCCAGTCGTTCCTTGCGTTGGTGTCATCAAATTTCATTGGCCAACTGTCAGCGATGGCCTGTCGGACAGGGTCGATGTCGTATGTGACCTCCAGACCGGGCAGCTGCTTCTGCAACTGCTGGGCCAGTTCCTCGGGGGTGAAGCTCATGGCGTTGATGTTGTAGGTCCTCATGCTCAGCGTGTCAGCTGGTGCCTCCATCACCTCCAGCGTGGCGCGCATGCAGTCATCAATGTACATCATGGGCAGCCGTGTGTCAGGCTTCAGGTTGCACTGGAACTTGCCTGTTTTGACGGCATCGTGGAAAATCTGGACAGCGTAGTCTGTTGTGCCGCCGCCGGGCTCGGAGTCACCAGAGATGATTCCTGGGTAGCGCAGACAGCGGAAATCCAGGCCGTAACGGTGGTGGTAGTACTCACCCATCAGCTCAGCATGGACCTTGGAGACACCATAGATGGTGCGAGGCCTCTGCACACACAGATCTGGGGTAGGGTTGCGGGGAGAAGTAGGGCCAAAGGCGCCAATAGTGCTGGGGACAAATAGACGCAAGCCATGTTCCGCTGCGATGTCCAGGATGTTGTGAACCCCGGTGATGTTGACGGCACGTGCCAGAGGCACGTTGGCCTCTCCAACGGCGCTGAGCAGAGCGCTGTAGTGAACCAGCCAAGTGATGCGGTTGTTCACCACGATCTCACGCAGGTTCTTGTCGTCCAAGATGTTGGCATAGATGAAGGGTCCGCTGTGGAAGACATGGCTTGAAGGCTTCCTGATGTCGGACAGAATGACATTGTTTTTCCCAAACCTCTTCCTCAACAATTTGGCAAGCCCGACCCCGAGCTGTCCGAGGCCGCCTGTAATGAGCACCTTGGTGTGGTCTTCCTCTGAGAACATAGACGACACCTGTCGAGGGGAGAAGCTGATGTTGCTGATGTTGTGCAATGCAATGTCATGTTTATAGGTGAGGTCAGGGAGCATGTGCTTCTGCCTTGATGCAGCTTGTTGGTTTATAGTTTGGCTCAGGCTGGCTGCAGCCCTGGGTAATGTTATTTGACCAACTCTGCATAGCATGTTAATGATACTGCACTGCCCAGTCCTATTTATAGCCCGGGAAGGATTTATGACATCACTGAAAATGTCACCATGTCTATAACATAATCAGTGTCTGTCAATAATTTAAACCACTGATAAAGGCAACCGATCGGATTTAACAGAATGTAGTGGATGGATAAATCCAGAACGAGGCGGTAATGCAACATAAAGTATGCCAACTGTCATAAAACACCACAGAAGAAGAAAATCCACTGATAAATCACTTATGCATAGTGACATCACTGATGATATCTCTCACCAATGACATCACAATTGCTCGAGTGACATCACTGACTCTGTCATGACATTGTCCTATTTATGAGCATTACCCGTCCTACTTATGATTTATGACATCACTGATGATGTACAATGTGTATGACATGTTAGACTCACTGTGCATTCCATTGCACTCGGAATTTCGGAAAAAATGTGGTCTGTAACAGCAAGATGAACGAAGAACACCAGGTTTGGCAGCTGGTCCATCAGAACCTCTGTGAAAAAACACAGATTCAGAAGCTGATTCTTGTTGAAATTCTTGATGTCATATTTCCTTTGACAGTCTTCCTTTAGGAGCAGGTTTTAAAGAGCAATCTGTCTGTCTGTCTGTCTGTCTGTCTGTCTGGATGGATGGATGACTATTATGATGATATTATGGTTATAGTAGTATAGTGTATAGTAGTATAGTTATTGTAGTATCAGTTGGAGTACTGATTCTACTATAACTTCAGCTACTACTTCAAACAGATCAAAATGTACAGACTTTTAAACTGTAACGAAATTCAACTGTCTTCAGCCTTCTTTTGCTGAAGCAAGAACAACAAATTTCTCTTCAGAAAATGTAACCTTTTCTAGTTCTTGGATTTACTTCCTGACAGCTTAGACTCTGTTGTTGAAGTTACTGTTAGAAGACTTAATGTACCCTGACCGTTGTATTTTAACTTATAGTCTTGATAGTCAGGAATTCATGTGTCTGTAGTATTGACGATTAAGCAGAGGGTGGAGGCTCTTTTTTCCATAAATCACCACTAGGGGTCAATCTTGTCAAACAGGAAAGCCTTCTCAGTGAGACACAGTGGAGAACATGTCTGTAGTACATGTCAAACAGGCGTACACACACACACACACACACACACACACACACTTTTTCAAATCTCACAATGTGGGACCAAAAACGTGACCAAAATCGCAGAGCCTACTTACTCCCTTTTATATAATACATTCAGTTGGTTCAAGGTAAATGTCATCATCATGCATGACGTTGGTCTTGAATGTAGAAATGGTCTTATACAACAAAACATCCATCAACACAACCAGCATGGAGAATTTTAGTGGTAGTTGACTTTTCTACTTTGTGATTGTAGAGGGAAAACCCAAGGCCAATAGGATTCATTCTTCAATCTTATCTTTCATACGTCAGAAAAAAAGCATTTGATCATTAAACTAAGATTCCCTGCTTTATGTGATGCTATCCTAGCTTGATCTTCTAATCAGAGATTTTGATTGATTAGTGTGTATCAATATTCTGTAGTGTATTCTATGAATGAACAATGGTATTTATTACAGCTGCTGTTATCAGGGCTTCTTCAATAGGCCCGTCTGTAGGGACGTGTCATGGCGGCATTGACACTCTGGTGGCAGATTGTGCTCCAGGAAGGAGGAGTTTGCTCTGCACAGCCGCCTGCCTCCAGTCCATCTGCTCCGGCTGGATGTTTGATGAAGGCATGGCGATTCAATCACACGAGTGTGCTGGCATTTAGATCCTGTGTGAGTACATATTTATCATCAATCACTGTGACCGCACCTCTGGATTGGCCCGTCAAACGGTGACAGGCTGGGCTGTGCTGCCCCACGCACCAGCGAGCAGCCCACCCTCTGCAAGCCCCGTAGCCAGCAGCTTGTGAGAGGAAGCCCTGTCTGATCTGTCAGCGTTCCTCTATTGCTGTAAGTGCCAGACGCACTCTCTCCCTCTTTTCCTGAAAGAAGAAAGAAAATGTCTGCTTTAATGACCCAAGACAGCTTGAGGCCCTCTGTCCCTCACCCTCTCTCACTGAGTGCCTCTGTCCCTCACCCTCTCTCACTGAGTGCCTCTGTCCCTCACCCTCTCTCACTGAGTGCCTCTGTCCCTCACCCTCTCTCACTGAGTGCCTCTGTCCCTCACCCTCTCTCACTGAGTGCCTCTGTCCCTCACCCTCTCTCGCTGAGTGCCTCTGTCCCTCACCCTCTCTCACTGAGTGCCTCTGTCCCTCACCCTCTCTCACTGAGTGCCTCTGTCCCTCACCCTTTCTCGCTGAGTGCCTCTGTCCCTCACCCTCTCTCACTGAGTGCCTCTGTCCCTCACCCTTTCTCGCTGAGTGCCTCTGTCCCTCACCCTCTCTCGCTGAGTGCCCTCTGTCCCTCACCCTCTCTCACTGAGTGCCTCTGTCCCTCACCCTCTCTCACTGAGTGCCTCTGTCCCTCACCCTCTCTCACTGAGTGCCTCTGTCCCTCACCCTCTCTCACTGAGTGCCCTCTGTCCCTCACCCTCTCTCGCTGAGTGCCTCTGTCCCTCACCCTCTCTCGCTGAGCGCCTCTGTCCCTCACCCTCTCTCACTGAGTGCCTCTGTCCCTCACCCTCTCTCGCTGAGTGCCTCTGTCCCTCACCCTCTCTCACTGAGTGCCTCTGTCCCTCACCCTCTCTCGCTGAGTACCAAAAAGCTGAACGGGGAACAAAACAGGGTGTCAGATTGGTAGACGAGGGGCACACACACTCGCGTGTGTGTCTGTTTGCATTTTGTCTCAGTGTGCCAGTATGGGAGGCAAACTGGGAGAGAGAGAAAGAACGCGTGGTGTATATATACTCAGTTTATTTGCAAAAGAAATGATGTCGACCTCTTGCACTTCAGTCCACACCTTTTGAAAGATATGCAGTAGCTGTGTGTTCCTTCTGATGGAAAGCACTCAGCGTTTGTGATATTTTGCGATCGTGTTTGTGCACCGTATTGGAATGACTGAGGTGACAATACCCTTTCCAGAGTGATTTCCTGCCTACTCTCCTCCTCCATCTGCTCCCTGACTCTCCGCACTGCTGTTCCAGTGACATGTTAAACAAACAACAGCCCTTTCTGCTATCACTCCCATCCTCCCGCTTGACAGGAGAGCTCCCTGGGAACCAGAGGAAGAGTGGCAATGCATGTGTCATGGGAGCCATCTTGATCATTTGCATACCTCCTGATTATAGGCTATGATGGTGCCTATCAAGGGTATTCTTCTGTCTGCTCAAGCGTTTGTGGCAGAAGTTGCTGCTGACACCCACCCGTATTCACGGTTGAATCCATCAAGCCATGTTTCTCCGATGAGTCTGTGACACATCGGCATTGAATGTAATCTGTTCATGCCGTATTATTACGTGCATACATTTTCTTTTCCCACCAACATAAAAAAACGTCATGTTCATGTCCCAGTGGAGCGGCCTCAGGTTGAACCGAGACAATGAGTGTTTGCACTGGGAAAGGTCGTGGTGTGTGCAGAGGGGCTGAAAGGGGACTTTAATTATAGTGGCAGATCCAGTAATTGTGCACGGAGTGGATGCTGACACCCTGGCGAGGCATGGACCCTGTCCTCCTACACTGCCGGGTGACGATGACACTGCCTGTTGCTGTTAGCGTACGTGCTGTTAGCGTACGTGTTTCTGTTAGCGTACGTGGACCAGGAAGAAAAGAATCATATGTGATTTTTAAGACCTTGCCCCGCTCTGCGGCACTCTGCTTTTCATGTGGTCGAGAAGCACTGGGGTGTAATGCTCCCCTAGTGGTGAGACAGTCTGTTAAAGCAGCCCTCATCTGATCTCAGTGTGCGGAAAGAAGAAAGAAGAACCTGGCTTTTGATGTCATGTGGAGAGAGTGGTTATAGCTCTTCCGCCTTTCTTCTTGCTTTCATTTTCCCCCTCTGAAATATTGATCTCACACATGGGGGCGACCTGTTCGAATAATAAACGGAGAACCCACTGTTAGTACCTAAGCAGGCCACAATAGATGGGTATTTGATTTGATAAAATGGAGAACATTATGAGGTGGCCTATTTGTTTTAATGCAATATTATTTTTTTTATATACTGTATATTATTTATGGTAATATTTTGTGTATTCAGTGGAGGGTAATTCTTGGTCATTGTCATTCTATAGTTTTTCGCTTCTGTTTTCTCTGAAATGGCTTGTCAACAGTCAACATTCCTGTTGAATGGATTTCACGAGGGAAACATTACAGAAACATTATTCATCATTCCCTTTCAGATTCAGATTTTCTGTGACGATAGTTCAATCTAAAAACTCCCACTCCTGAGCCGTTAGTAGCCATTTTGTTGTTTATAAACATTTCTGTTTAGAGCCTGGTCCTTACACATCGGGAGCGTTTTTTTCGTGCGATTAATTCGCACGTCAAAAATATTTTCCGAACCTATATCAGTCAATGCAACCGTGCATACCAACGGCGAAGTTTCGCTGAGCGTTGTTGCGGCGTTTATTTTTTCGAACCACGGTCGATTTTTCAGAAATTCGCTTCCGACGTGTACACATCTGTGGCTGTGATTGACAGGTGGGTCAAAACTCGCATCGCAATTTCGTGCCGTATATTTGCATCGCTCTTGATGTGTAAGGACCTTTGAGTTGCCTCACCAACAATTTAAAACCATTAATATGGTTAAAAAAAAACATAACAAATGCAAGGAAAAGTGCCGACAGGAATTATGAACCTTCCTTAGGAACATTTGTGGTTCGGTCATGCATGGCTTGGTCCATTCTATGTAACAATGAATATTTATGATTTCACTTTATTGGCATGATACATATTTATGACTAGCATGTTTAGTTTGACGACTGACTTGACAGAAGGATTGAGCAAAGCCAACGTCAACCTGCATGCCTGCCCCAGTTCTGAATATTCAGTAGAAGAATACCAATAGACAGAGGACACATTATAATATGTGCAGAGGAGGCAGATGTTGCTCGTGCTCAAATCCAGCATCTTTTCACCTTCTTGGAAAAAAGGCTGTTGGGTTACAGAGAAAAACAGGAGTGACAACAAATAACGAGTGGAAACAGGAGCCAGTCTACAACAACATCGCATGGTCCAACAGTGCAACAGGTCCCTCCCCTGTCCCCTTGTTACACAAGTGAACCAGATTTTGTTAGTGAGTGACTGTGATTGTCAGAAATAATCAGTTTTTAGAGGAGCTAAGAAATTTGAAATTGGGTGGTGAAGTCACCATAAGGGAGGGCTTTAGTACCTATGAAAACCTATATATATGTGTGTGTGTGTATATATATATATATATATATATATATATATAGATAGATACTATAGATATATATACGGTGTATATATATAATGTATATATATATATATATATATATACACCGTATATATTATATATACGGTATATTATATAAATAAATAAATATATTTTTTACACACATACATACAAACTATGCTTCTGCATAGTGTTTGTTTAGTGGATGAAATAGGTTTTGCATCATCTCTAAAGTGCACTAGATAGCAAAGGCACAGAAGTGAAAATATAATGAATCTCCTCATCACACAAATGTTTTTAGAAATGCTTATTTGCCACAAAGTTGGCGGATGTCTTCAGTTCTACTTATTCTTAATCTGAATGGATGGATGAATATTGGCTGTAAATTGGCAGACCAGGAGCCTGTTGGCCTTCTGAACACCGCAGCAGTGTTTTATGGAAAGTGTTTATGCATACAATTATCACACGACTACACCTTCCCAAATTGTCTCTCTTCACAAAGACAAACGATCTTTGGTTAAAAAACAGGGGTCTTCCCACCAGCTCTCCCCTCTCCCCCCTGCTTCACTGCCTTTTTCCAGCCCAGCTCCAGAGCTCAGCACGGAGAGAGTAGAGTCATGGACCACTAATAAGAGGGTTCCGTTTTGCTTCTACCCAGCCGAGGCTTGAACTAATGAACAAATCAAATGAATGGCGTGTAATTATAGGTCGGACAGAGGGTTGGCGCTAGCGGGCACAAACCTGAAATTATTTGTCTGGAAAATGTGTGGAATGAGCGGCAGCAGTTAAATTCTGCCTTTTTTCCTTTGGAAGGCCTTTGTGGCTAGGCAGCACTGCACATGTGCAGAGGCCAGGTTATTAAAATGAGGTTGTTTAGGGAGGGTGAAACTGACCACACACGAGTCTGCTGTTTTGATTTCAACAGCACTTCCTCGCCAGCGATGTCGTTCTCTACGGACATGAGAGGAAACTGATCCCCTGACTCAGTTGTCTGTTGGGTAAACAAACAGCACTGCTTGATGTATCTCTCTTGGTATCCACGGCACCTATTTCTGTTTCATCGTAAGGTTATATTCAGTAAAGATTCTGCTTTCTTGTTCTAGCCTATATTTAATTTCTGTTTTGTTACCCAGACAAGGCTGTGTTTTACATGTGAAAATATTCAGTTATAGGTCTTGTGTATTTTATGGGCAAGTGTTATTCGGTTGGTTGCACACTAGTGGGCGCTCTAAGCCTGTGACAGTCGAGTCTGTATCATTGCACCTGTTTTGTTAGCAGTAAAAGTTTAATTGAAGAACGTGTCCACGTGTCTCTCTCTGTGTGTCAAAATTGTTTGCACCTTAACAGTTATAAGGGAAGACAAACTGGCGACAAGGTGTTGAGTCTAATGACTTTTCCTCACCTTTGAGCGTTAAATGTCGCATTGTGAGTGAAGTCTGGACGAGAAACAATATCTACGCTATGAAGGCATTAGCAAGCCAATGTGATAAATAACTTGCTCTAGGGACCCCATACTACAATTTAATGACAATCACAACAATGATGGGGGCGCCTATTCTGGGCGGAAGGGAACTGGTGGGAATAGCGTGATACTCCCACGTGCTACGTCCTGCCGGTGAAGCTCCCCGCTATCAGGTGTGTGCGCATGTGTCGGAAGAAGCATGGTGCTAGTCTACGACTCTCCCCAGATTGGCAGAGGGAGTGCAGCGACCGGGGCAGCTGGGGGAAAATTGGCCAAGTACAATTGGGGAGAAAATGGGAAAATCTGGAAAAAGAAATCACAGCGATGATGTTCTGGTGGACTTAGGATGCCCTCCACATTTGCCCCCTCTCACACTGCTGCTGTTTGTTTTGAGCTTCGCTGTTGCCTTGTGCTTTTTCAGTCTACTCGTCTCAGGCTTGCTGTTGCTTTTACAGTTCTCTGTTGTGCAATGCTGTTTGGGTTTGGCTTCATTGGCAGCCCATCTGAAAGAGAGTGAAGTGAATTGTAAAATTGTACATAGTTAGAGCTTCAATGAAATACAACTTTGTTGGAGCTAGGGTTGGGTATCATGAACCGGTTCTAAGTCGGTACTGGTTCCAAATTTCCAAGCACCGTGAATTGGATAAGACACGTGCATTTAGATTCTGCTTCTCGGTTCCTATCTTTTGCATATTTCAGTCGCGCCCCCGAGTCACTTGATACCAGCCTGGTACGGCATAGAAAAAGAAAACATAAAATCAGATCTGGAAAAGGTCAACAAAGTAGCAGTTACAGTGATAGCTGGTCACAAAGTAGCAGTTACAGTGATAGCTGGACACAAAGTAGCAGTTACAGTGATAGCTGGACAACAAAGTAGCAGTTACAGTGATAGCTGGACAACAAAGTAGCAGTTACAGTGATAGCTGGTCACAAAGTAGCAGTTACAGTGATAGCTGGACACAAAGTAGCAGTTACAGTGATAGCTGGACAACAAAGTAGCAGTTACAGTGATAGCTGGTCACAAAGTAGCAGTTACAGTGATAGCTGGACAACAAAGTAGCAGTTACAGTGATAGCTGGTCACAAAGTAGCAGTTACAGTGATAGCTGGTCACAAAGTAGCAGTTACAGTGATAGCTGGACACAAAGTAGCAGTTACAGTGATAGCTGGACAAGCATTTGCCAGGATCATTACAGTTATGGCACATTATATCACTGAGAGATTGAATCACAAAGTCAAGTCCTTAAACCCAAAGCCGTCTACAAAGCACAAACGGGGGCCGTGGTAGCCGAGGAAATTGGGGACATTTTGGATGAGTTTGGGATAAAGTTGCCGCTATCACAGTGGATAATGCATCCAACATGGATGTGTCAGTGAAAAAGCTGCACATCAGTAAAACAGGCTGCTTTGGACACTTTAATATTGGGGCTCAAAGTCTGTACACAGTTACCTCAGTGGCAAAACAAAGTCTGTACACAGTTACCTCAGTGACAAATCAAAGTCTGTACACAGTTACCTCAGTGGCAAAACAAAGTCTGTACACAGTTACCTCAGTGACAAAACAAAGTCTGTACACAGTTACCTCTGTGGCAAAACAAAGTCTGTACACAGTTACCTCAGTGACAAAACAAAGTCTGTACACAGTTACCTCAGTGACAAAACAAAGGCTGTACACAGTTACCTCAGTGGCAAAACAAAGTCTGTACACAGTTACCTCAGTGACAAAACAAAGTCTGTACACAGTTACCTCAGTGACAAAACAAAGTTTGTACACAGTTACCTCAGTGACAAAACAAAGGCTGTACACAGTTACCTCAGTGACAAAACAAAGGCTGTACACAGTTACCTCAGTGACAAAACAAAGTCTGTACACAGTTACCTCAGTGACAAAACAAAGTCTGTACACAGTTACCTCAGTGGCAAAACAAAGGCTGTACACAGTTACCTCAGTGGCAAAACAAAGGCTGTACACAGTTACCTCAGTGACAAAACAAAGTCTGTACACAGTTACCTCAGTGACAAAACAAAGTCTGTACACAGTTACCTCAGTGACAAAACAAAGTCTGTACACAGTTACCTCAGTGACAAAACAAAGTCTGTACACAGTTACCTCAGTGACAAAACAAAGTCTGTACACAGTTACCTCAGTGACAAAACAAAGTCTGTACACAGTTACCTCAGTGACACAACAAAGTCTGTACACAGTTACCTCAGTGGCAAAACAAAGGCTGTACACAGTTACCTCAGTGGCAAAACAAAGTCTGTACACAGTTACCTCAGTGGCAAAACAAAGGCTGTACACAGTTACCTCAGTGACAAAACAAAGTCTGTACACAGTTACCTCAGTGACAAAACAAAGTCTGTACACAGTTACCTCAGTGACAAAACAAAGGCTGTACACAGTTACCTCAGTGACAAAACAAAGTCTGTACACAGTTACCTCAGTGACAAAACAAAGTCTGTACACAGTTACCTCAGTGACAAAACAAAGTCTGTACACAGTTACCTCAGTGACAAAACAAAGTCTGTACACAGTTACCTCAGTGACAAAACAAAGTCTGTACACAGTTACCTCAGTGACAAAACAAAGTCTGTACACAGTTACCTCAGTGGCAAAACAAAGTCTGTACACAGTTACCTCAGTGACAAAACAAAGTCTGTACACAGTTACCTCAGTGACAAAACAAAGTCTGTACACAGTTACCTCTGTGGCAAAACGGACACCAAAAGATCCGGGATGTGATCGTGTGTGGATGAAGAGGTGATCTATGGCCAAGACTTGTGCTCTGAGAGAAGCAACACATTCTGAGTAAGAATCATTACTTATCATCATCATTAAGTTAAACATCAGATATTATATAGTCTTTAGTAATATAAAGTTAACGATGTAATTATTGTTTGTGTGTGTGTTGTAGACTGTCCTTCTTGATGTCAGAGCTCTGTGCATCTCTCTTTACCTCCTGCATGAGAGAGGTTCCTCGAGCAGTATTCGTTTCAAGCAGCCTGTTTGGATCAACGTCTGAGAAATGGAGAGGGATCAGGTATGGCAGCTTTGGAGCACAGTGATGTGTTGTGGTCCATGGTGGCATAATAGGATGAAATTAATAATGAATAATTCAATTACCCCGCTAAGTGGAATAGTAAGTGGTTACTCTTTGATTGAAGAATAATTACCTGCGCCAACGGAGTTGGCAGGAAGGTCATGTTTCCGTCGCTGTTTGTTTGTCTGCAGTATACTGTATCTCAATGGATTTTGATGAAACTCGATAGAAACGCAGGTCACAGGAAAACTTAGAACTGATTAACTTTCCAAGGCCACTAGTTAAAAGGGGGCATGACAATAGCCGTGGCCAGTCACAAAAAGGTGCCTAACTTCCAAACGCATTCACGTAACACCACAAAACTTCTTTCCAAAACAGACTTGCTTGACTTACGGATGAGGACTTCAGAAAAGCAGACGACTCTGTCCAAATTCTTCCCATACTGCAAAAGCTGAGGGAGCATTTCACTATGCGAGATAACAGTGTTTGTGTCCACCCCGAAGAAGCCACTCTGGTCTGATCTGTCCCAGCGATATCAGGTAAAATAAGCACTGAATAACACTTAGAAGAAAAACTGTCTTATGTTTTATTATTCAAATTAAATATCTACATTTCATAGAGTGTCAACTTCAGAGCCTTCCTTGGAGAGGTGACCGCATTGGATCCTCAGTCTAAGCATAAACTGGAAGATGATGGCAGTCTGGGACCGGGTCAAGGACAAAGTACTGGCAGCAGCCACATCCTACAGAAACAGAACAGGTATTTATTATGAATGTGAATTGAATTTAAACGTTTAATGATCAAATACTCATCTCCTGCAACACAATGTCCTGTGTTACTGTAATGGAAAATTATCGATCAAGTGCTTATTGATTGATTGATTAGTAATTATGGCCCTTCTAAGATGTATTTTGTGAACTGTGTTCTTCAGTCATTGCAGGAGATTGCTGTACAGAATAGTTTCTGTGAGAACATATGTCTTGTTTTGGGAAGTGTCTATGGGAATAGAGGTTCCTGTGGGAACCTGTGTCTTGTTGTGACTATAGACTGGATTTGGAAATTTAGAATAATGTTATACAATTGGTTCTAAAAATAGACAATTGTAACTACTGTTAAAAGCTGCAGGTCTGGGGGATTGTGTAGTGGAGAACGGATGTAACTTCTGCCTGGGCAATTCTTTGCCTTTGAGGGGAGTGCGGGGTCCCGGGGATGCTCGCGTGAGATAATATTAAATAAAACTCACTATTGCCGTTATCGGATATACTCACCGCCGAGAGGGTGAGGCGTTGCGTTAGGAAAACGGATGTAACTTCTGCCTGGGAAATCTTTTGCCTTTGAGGGGAGTGCGATGTGTCCTGGGGATGCTCGCGTGAGATAATATTAGATAAAACTCACTATTGCCGTAGCTTAGAGCGCACGTGTAAGAGGAGCTTACTATGAGCCGACTCATATTTGGGCAAGATTTAGAGAAGAAAAAATCGGCCTGTTTGTCGACGGGCAAACAGTAAAGACGCAGGTTGAAAGGTACACTTGGCGTCGACGTAAGTTGAAAGGTATACTTAGCGTCTAAAAACTGCAGTAAGTGGAAAAAAAAAACACATACCCGGACCTGAGTTTTGCGAAAGGAGGTATAAAGTATATGTAGTTATAATAAAATGAGATATCCGTTTTAAATGTTCATAGGAGGTTTTCTTTATTTCCACAATCATCTCTCCGTGCACGGAGGTCTCCTCTCATCAACATTTGACGATACAAGAGCCCCGCATTATTGTTTACTTCACATCATATACTGAAACTATCGCCCGCCCTCTTCTGGATCCGTTCATTCAACCTCCCTCCAACTCAGTACTTCTCCATGACGTCCATAGTTAATCTGATGTTCACTAGAATACATAACAAATCCAGTCTATAGTCACAACAAGACACAGGTTCCCACAGGAACCTCTATTCCCATAGACACTTCCCAAAACAAGACATATGTTCTCACAGAAACTATTCTGTACAGCAATCTCCTGCAATGACTGAAGAACACAGTTCACAAAATACATCTTAGAAGGGCCATAATTACTAATCAATCAATCAATAAGCACTTGATCGATAATTTTAAACAAAAAGTTCAATTTGAACGTTTAGCCCCAAAATAAAAAGTTTAACCTGAACATTTAACCCCAAAACAAAAAGTTTAGTTTGTGAACTTTGTGATTTTTCTTCCTCTCATTTTTCTCATTCAGAAATTTCTCATTCATATCTCAGTCATTTCCCATTCATTTCAACATTCTCACAGGCTACAAATGTTTTTTTCTTCTTTTTTCGGGTTTCTTACTACAATTGTTGACGATTTCCAAACCTCTGGCAGACATAGGCTACACACCAAGTGCACTTTGGCATGCAGCCCACTCAGAGGCTGGGAAATTGAACCCACGACCCAATTTTGATGCAAATGGTCAATCTAGTCTATTTTACAAGTCCAAGTCATGTCTCAAGTCTTTGTCCTCCTCTCCACTCTCCAGTCACACTGGAGTCCCCTTTCTCCTGTCTAACTGGTGTACAATAACATTGCCTTCAACGATCACACACCTTTCACCGTCAAACATCACTCATTCACACTGTGTTCACACTCCCCTGTCTCCTATGACTCCAAAACGCTTTTTTTTAATACACATGATCACAGTTTTTACACAAACCACGCAAAGTACGACTCTCTGCATCCGATTCGTCATGGGGAAACCGTCTGTGGTCCAGCTCACGCATGTGTGTGTGTGTATGCAAAGACTAAGCTAATTGCACTGGTGAAGGATATGGGGGGGGGGGGCTGGATCTCAGCATCTGGCATTGGAGATCCGATTGTCCCATGGTGATTGAACACAGTTCACAAAATACATCTTAGAAGGGCCATAATTACTAATCAATCAATCAATAAGCACTTGATCGATAATTTTCCATTACATTACCCCTTTATTTTGAGAGGGACATGGGGACAGTTCAGCCAGACGTAGAGGAGAGAGGGGAGGAGAGCGAGAATGACACTGGACCGGTCAGTACAACATGACCATAACCCTCACCCGTAAAGCACACATAATCGCACAGGACTCAGAACATCCACTTCAACAGCACTTTACCCACTGGCCATAGATACAGAGTCCCCGTCTGCAGGGGGCCCGCTTCAGCAAGAACTTTGTCCCTTCTGCCATACAAGCTCTAAATAGAAGCACTCCCCCGTCCCGGTGAACAGAACTTATCTGTACTATGTCAGTATGTTTTTGTCTCTGTACTACTGTATCATGTCAATGTGTTTTTTGGTCTCTGTTATCGATTGTGTTTTTCCTGTTTGTCTGTACTGTGTTTGAGTGAACTGTGTACCAGCTGCAGGACAAAAATCTATCTATCTATCTATGATAACAATTGTTGAAATTATACTTGATGATTGCCATCTTATGTGTTCTTTGTTTTGATTCTCATCTCAGGCATACATTTTTATAAATGGCTAAACCTGAAGTATGTTTGTTTTTTGTTTTTTCTCTTTTAGCTTCAAACCTGCAAGAAGGCCAAGATGACTCCCTTGGAGGAGCTTTTTGCAGAAGATGATAATAATAATAATAATAATAATAATAATAATAATTCATTTTATTTGTAGTGCACTCTTCATTCAGAAATAATCTCAGAGTGCTACAGAGTTAAAAACATCACAAGCAAATAGTACATTTGACAATAGTTAAACGCTAACACGAGAAGGCCTTCCTAAATAAAAAGGTTTTTAGGCCTGAAGAGGAACCTAATTCAGAGCACCTTGTCCATCCAGGAAAATACTTACAAAGAACTGGAGATGTATAGGGACATGCCGCCTATAATGGCCTCTGAACACCCTGCTTTCTGGTGGTGGAACAGAAGAGACACATGTACAGGCCACCTCTACCTCTACTGCTGGATATACTGTACAATCAGCCCAGAGAGATCACGCATCCTTCCGGAGAATGCTGACATGCTGATTTTTCTTCAGAAGAATTGTTGACTTGGTGTTGCAGACATCCACTCTCTTTGACATTGTTGCTGATGCCATAACAACTATTAAAGAGTTATATATATTTATGAATTTAAATCATTTTGGTTTGTAATTGTTTTTGTTGAAAGTTATAATTTATATTTATAAATGGAGGGAAAAAAACATTCCTGTCACAGTTGACAGTTTACTGATTATTATAGGATAATAAATGAATAAAGATTGTCTAATTTTTGTTCTTGAAATATTTGTTCTTTTTTCACACAGATTTTTGGGGAATCAGATCCGAGATTCAGTAAAAAACGGATTTGATAAGCAGAATCAAAATCGATCCAATTGAAATGATACCCTCCCCTAGACACCCAGCCAACAAAGAGGCAACTTTTGGTGCCAGATGATATAATCTGCTTTCTAGATGTGTGTGATGACCTCATTCCCACCCCACAGCTGTCTGTTTCTGGACTGTCCTGAGGGGATGGATGAGTCAGAGCTGGGAGCTGATGTCACCTGATAATAATCTGTAAGGGCAACGATTGGCCGGATCACACAGCTACATATTTTTAGACCATCCTTAGCATAATGTGTGTGTGTGTGTTTTTGTTCAGATAAAGCTCTCAATATTTAATATTTTGTGTGTGTGTGTGTGGGGGTGGGGGTGTTCTGGATGAAGCTCAGTTGTTTTCATTTTGAGCCATTACAGATGAGCATTTCAGAAAGATTTTAAACGTGTTAGTCCCTTTTGTCCCTAAAGAAATTAACCTTGTCATGGCCTATAGGTAAGCGCCGCAAACAAGAAACTTTCAATCATGTTAAAGAATGTCTACGTCCTCAGAATGCTTTCCCCCCTCTGGATACGTCAATTGATTACCAGCTTAATAGCTTTTTGCTTGCTATTACATGGCCAGAAATGTCAAGGCCCAGAGAAAGCAAGCTCATTGCCATGCTCATGGCATACCACGTCCCTGCTGCTCATACTGGATCAGCTTTACAAGTCATACGACCCTGCTACTCATACTGGATCAGACCACCCTGCTGCTCATACTGGATCAGACCACCCTGTTGCTCATACTGGATCAGACCACCCTGCTGCTCATACTGGATCAGACCACCCTGTTGCTCATACTGGATCAGACCACCCTGTTGCTCATACTGGATCAGACCACCCTGTTGCTCATACTGGATCAGACTACCCTGTTGCTCATACTGGATCAGACCACCCTGTTGCTCATACTGGATCAGACCACCCTGTTGCTCATACTGGATCAGACCACCCTGTTGCTCATACTGGATCAGACCACCCTGCTGCTCATACTGGATCAGACCACCCTGCTGCTCATACTGGATCAGCTTTACAAGTCATATGACCCTGCTATTCATACTGGATCAGGCCACCCTGCTGCTCATACTGGATCAGACCACCCTGCTACTCATACTGGATCAGGCCACCCTGCTGCTCATACTGGATCAGACCACCCTGCTGCTCATACTGGATCAGACCACCCTGCTGCTCATACTGGATCAGACCACCCTGCTGCTCATACTGGATCAGCTTTTACAATTCTGAGGAAATGAGGAAAACAATTGGGCCCTGCTCCTCGCACGTAACCCCTTGGGTTGCTCAGATGTTCCCTTTTCTTACAGGGGTTTCTCTTGCTGTCAGCCTCTTACTGTCTTGGCCCCTCCCATCTGGGGGCGTGGCAAAGCTCAGGCCCCCGGACCTGGATGTCTCCAGACCTGGATGTCTCCAGACCTGGATGTCTCCAGAATTAGCACAGCCTGGCTTTTCTGCAAGGAGGAAGCGCTCCCATAGGGGAGACAGGGTAGAGTGCAACACTGCTAGAGGCCAATTAGCATACCCTGCATAAGCATGACAAGATGAATAGCAGAGCTGAGGGATGCTATTTGTTGTTGTTGGTCTGATCAGGTTCCTGGTCTTGTCTTCTTCACCTCTGAACTTTAGGTGAATAGTACACACTGCTGTCAATTCTTTCTCAACGAGCTCTCATTCTTTCTCGAGCTGTCATTCCGCTCATGCGTTATATCACTGCTCTATTGTTCTATCTTCCACCTCTTTAAGGAGGTGTAAGGTTTGGTCTCTGCTTACGCCTCGTGGAAAGTGTGCCTCTCCTAGCTTGTGGTCTGTTTCATACACCACCTAGTCATGAAGTCACGTCCTTTCTTCAATGAGTCATATGCCCTAATTCTTCGTAGAGAAATGAATTGGTGGGGATGAAGGTGCCACTAATTTTGTTACCAGGTGGCTGACTAGTTTCTTAGAAAAGAAGAATAACAGCCTCTCACGAGCCAAAATCAGTTACTTTTCCATTCATCTCCCATTCTCAGTATAAGTATTTGAACATTTTTCTACGTTGTCTCACTATCTTTGGCTTTGTGAGGCTTATTCTGAATAAGGCGAAAACATGAGGGATGTTGATCTGTTAAGCTTAATTTTTTTTTTATTGCTATAGCAATATTGTGTTAAGTGAATACATGATTACTTATATATAGTATAAGTGGCTTGGAATTAGGCATTAGTTTAAATAGAAATTAAAATAGTATAAGTATAAGTGTATAAGTAATAGTATAAGTAGCTTGGAATTAGGCATTAGTTGAAATAGAAATTAAAAGGGCGTCTGTCCTCATTACTGCGAATAGAAATGGCCGGCATTACTTCACAACTTACTTAGTGCACATGAATAGAACACATTTGTTAAATAATATATCACTTGAAATCAGTCAGTTCTTTCATTCAGAAGCAATCAATTGATGTATCAACAATGAAACAAAGTCCTATTTGTCAACGTTGCCCATGTGGAACCCGTACATGGAATCTAATCAGGATTTAGTTAAAGTATGACCTACTTTTGCTCCTTTAAGTGTGAGCTGCATGGTCACAATTTTTTCTGTAATTACCGAGTTAACTGGCGTGCCATTTATGATTAATGAAAGATGATTGCTTAATAAATAATGCATGTTTTAGGCAGTCTGCAACAAACACTGTATGATGCACACAATTAGGTTGACTCGCTTCTGTTATAATCTCATATTTTGTCCTCAGAAGATAAGGAGGACCATTCAATATTCAAATCAAGAACAATGAACGATGGATTTCCATTTCCTGTCTAAATGTCTTGGTGTGTGTAATGGCCTCCAGCCTAATCCATTCCTCTAAAGTGCTCCTTTCGGATCTCAGGGCTCGTTTTGAGACAGCTAAATTACTCACTTGTGTCAGGTTATTACAATTAGCTGTTTGAGTGCCTTCACTGTTGTGTCTAGATACTTCCCTCTAATTCTTTCTGCCCCATAATGAGTTTTACAGGGTAAAGCACCAGCAGCAGCAACAACAACAACAACAGCAGCAGCAGCAGCAGCAGCAAAATGGAAACGCCTGGGGAGACGTATTAGCTGACAAACCATGGAATGCAGGTGGTGTATTTATGTGTGCGAAGCTGACAAATGCCTTCCATGGTTATGGATACAATCTCACTATTTGACCAGAGGCTGAGTTGTTCCAATCAGGCGTTTAAAGTGAAAACGCTTCCTAAAAGCAGAGATCGTGAATGTCGCTATTCCCATGATCTGGGCAATCTAATATTATAATATAATAATATATCATCGTCTATCATTGGGTACCAATACACAGGATGTGATGTAATTATTCCTTGCCTAAATTCGTAGTGAGCATCCATACAGAACCCCAATTCAGACGTTATAACAGCAATATAACAAACCCACAAATGGTTACTGTAAAGGACATGAGGCTACCGGTATATGTACGCTGTCATAGTCGGAGGGTTGGGATATGGTACAGAGGGCAAGGGGGGGAGGGTTAGGAATATGATTATGCTACCAAGCCACTATACCAAGTCACATACTAACAAAACCAAGCATACATGCTACTGTATGAACAAGATATATCCACTTGCATGCTGCTTACAAACAAATGCTAACAAACAAGTACACAGTGCAGTATTCCAACAACTCAATATACAGCAACATACTCTTACCAAACAATATGCCAGTAAACATAGACAGTATACAAGCAAATATACAGCAAACAATATATCAGCAAATATGCCACTGATAAACTACTAATGAAGAAAAAAAAAATCAACATACAGTACCACCATACTGATAAAGCAAATGTGACATACTGTAATGACATAATGGTGCTTTTGACCGCATATTACCGCCTATCACGTGAGTCAGACTAACTCTACTCGCTTTTTGTGGTACCTGTTGCTTTTCCACTGTAAATAGTTAATTGTGCCCACCCCCCACAACTGGTTGCCATAGCAACGCTGCATGAAACTGCCGTGCTGTGAAACTGTGTAAATAGTCACTCACGCAGCAAGGAGATAGCCTCAGAGGCCCTTTTATAGCGAGCCTACATGGAACTTTTAACTGGAAATACTGATGCCTCTATATGACCTTAGGGTTAACTCTCCAGTGTGAATGCGTTGATGAGTTTTTAGGCCACCTGACTGACTGAAGCTCCTCCCACATTGGTCACAGGAGAATGGCTTCTCTCCAGTGTGAATGCGTTGATGTCATGGATGTATTAAAAGAACTGGATAGGGGACGTGCCACGCCCACCCATGCATTCGGACGGAGCTTGCTCATTGGCGCATGAAGCCATCATGGGGGCTTTTTCTTCCTGGTTTTACTTCCTGACAATGCAGCCCAAGGCGAAGTGCGCATGTGTGCCATGACGTGTTCCATGACATCTCCCACCCCTCCCACCCATGGATTGTATTACAAGAAGAAAATACCCCCGTATACGGCTCTTACTGGCTTCTGAAGAAAAAAATGCCCCATAAAAAATTACTTGATAATTAAAAGAGTCGTTTTATACTTTGAGTGACACCCGGAAAAAATTCCCCTGGGTTTAACAGCTGCTGCAGTCCCCATGCAAGTGGATGGGAATTTTCCTTTCTGGGCTGCATGGCGTCATGTGACTTGCAATACAGAGCTTCGCCAGCATGTTCAAATGGCTTCAAAGCCCAGCGCTATTCCTGGGGGCTTGGTTGATGTTCTTTTAGGTCCCTTGACTGACTGAAGCTCCTCCCACATTGGTCACAGGAGAATGGCTTCTCTCCAGTGTGAATGCGTTGATGTTCTTTTAGGTTCCTTGACTGACTGAAGCTCCTCCCCCATTGGTCACAGGAGTACAGCTTCTCTCCAGTGTGAATGCGTGAGGCTAGCCCAAACACTTTCTGTGAATGTGTTGTTGATGGGCTGCTAGGTCACTTGAGCGACTGAAGCTGCCCTCACATTGGTCACAGGAGTACGGCTTCTCTCCAATGTGAATGTGTTGATGTTCTGTTAGTTGACTTGACTGACTGAACCTTCTCGGACATAGTTCACACCAGTATGGCTTCTCTCCAGTGTGAATGCGTTGATGTGCTTTTAGGTAACCTGACTGACTGAAGCTGCTTCCACATTGGTCACAGGAGAATGGCTTCTCTCCAGTGTGAATGCGTTGATGTTTTTTTAGGTCACTTGACTGACTGAAGCTCCTCCCACATTGGTCACAGGGGTACGGCTTCTCTCCAGTGTGAATGCGTTGATGTTTTTTTAGGTCACTTGACTGACTGAAGCTCCTCCCACATTGGTCACAGGAGTACGGCTTCTCACCAGTGTGAATGCGTTGATGTATTTTTAGGTGACTTGACTGACTGAAGCTCCTCCCACATTGGTCACAGGAGTACGGCTTCTCACCAGTGTGAATGCGTTGATGTGTTTTTAGGGCACTTGAGTGGCTGAAGCTGCTCCCACATTGGTCGCAGGAGAATGGCTTCTCTCCAGTGTGAATGTGTTGATGTGCTTTTAGGTCACCTGACTGACTGAAGCTGCTTCCACATTGGTCACAGGAGTACGGCTTCTCTCCAGTGTGAATGCGTTGATGTGTTTTTAGGGCACTTGAGTGACTGAAGCTCCTCCCACATTGGTCACAGGAGTATGGCTTCTCTCCAGTGTGAATGCGTTGATGTTCTTTTAGGTTCCTTGACTGACTGAAGCTCCTCCCCCATTGGTCACAGGAGTACAGCTTCTCTCCAGTGTGAATGCGTGAGGCTAGCCCAAACACTTTCTGTGAATGTGTTGTTGATGGGCTGCTAGGTCACTTGAGCGACTGAAGCTGCCCTCACATTGGTCACAGGAGTACGGCTTCTCTCCAATGTGAATGTGTTGATGTTTTGTTAGTTGACTTGACTGACTGAACCTTCTCAGACATAGTTCACACCAGTATGGCTTCTCTCCAGTGTGAATGCGTTGATGTGCTTTTAGGCAACCTGACTGACTGAAGCTCCTCCCACATTGGTCACAGGAGTACGGCTTCTCTCCAGTGTGAATGCGTTGATGTTTTTTTAGGTCACTTGACTGACTGAAGCTCCTCCCACATTGGTCACAGGAGTACGGCTTCTCACCAGTGTGAATGCGTTGATGTATTTTTAGGTGACTTGAGTGGCTGAAGCTCCTCCCACATTGGTCGCAGGAGAATGGCTTCTCTCCAGTGTGAATGCGTTGATGTGCTTTTAGGTCACCTGACTGACTGAAGCTGCTTCCACATTGGTCACAGGAGTACGGCTTCTCACCAGTGTGAATGCGTTGATGTATTTTTAGGTGACTTGACTGACTGAAGCTCCTCCCACATTGGTCACAGGAGTACGGCTTCTCACCAGTGTGAATGCGTTGATGTGTTTTTAGGGCACTTGAGTGGCTGAAGCTGCTCCCACATTGGTCGCAGGAGAATGGCTTCTCTCCAGTGTGAATGTGTTGATGTGCTTTTAGGTCACCTGACTGACTGAAGCTGCTTCCACATTGGTCACAGGAGTACGGCTTCTCTCCAGTGTGAATGCGTTGATGTGTTTTTAGGGCACTTGAGTGACTGAAGCTCCTCCCACATTGGTCACAGGAGTATGGCTTCTCTCCAGTGTGAATGCGTTGATGTGTTTTTAGGTCACTTGAGTGACTGAAGCTCCTCCCACATTGGTCACAGGAGAATGGCTTCTCTCCAGTGTGAATGCGTTGATGTCTTTTTAGGGCACTTGAGTGACTGAAGCTCCTGCCACATTGGTCACAGGAGAATGGCTTCTCTCCAGTGTGAATGCATTGATGTGTTTTTAGGCCACCTGAGCGACTGAAAGATGTCCCACATTGCAGAGAACAGTGGCATTTTGGTCTGTTGGTGTCTTTCTGTTTCATGGAGGAAGATATAAAGGATATAAGTCATTACTATCTCTGACAAAGTATTTTATGATATGAAAGCATATGCTAACAGACAAACATATCTTGTTGTATGTACTGTGTAACCAGTGTTGGGGGAGACACATTACAAAATTAACACATTGCAGGTAATATATTACTTTTAGCAGTAACACAGTAATATAACGCCAATAGGATTTTGGTAATATTATACCAGTTACTGTGCTATATCAAGTAATGGGAGTTACAACTTGAAACTGAGCTGCTGTCAGCTCCTCGTTAGGGTGCATTGAGTTACATTACATTACTACTCAGTAAAGTCAAGTATTGGGTGAAGGTAAATTATAACGTTATGACTTCACAAAAAAATATTAAGAGGGAATTAAGCCCTGTTTACTGTAACCTCCTGCTCTGAAAAAATTCTTTTTCGGGACAGTGGTGTCGTTCTGCGGTTATTTTGGTGAAAGCAACGCAAAACTAGTGTGATAAGTAACAAGTTACTCTACACAGACAATAATATTGTAAAGTAACTTATTGCTTTCAAAAGAAAATAACTAGTATGTACATTTTGAATGTAACTTGCCCAACACTGTGTGTAACATATCAGAAAATTGCACATCATAAAATAAATGGCACGTTATTTTATTTCATCCAGACCTGCACAACAGCAGCAGTTTTGCTTTGTGAAATAGCTCATCATAAATGTAGGAAGAACCAAGCCAACAGGCTAATGTTAGCAAAGTCAGCGAGGGAGAGAGAATACTTAGCAATCATTCTGACATACAGTACAACATCCTATAAATAGGCGAGCTAACAGATTAAATTGACCAACAGATTCAAATGTTCTCACCTCTTGTGAAGAAGTCATCTTTGTCTCTTGCTCTCTTCCTCCACCAGATCACTTCCTGCCAATCAGCTCTAATCAAACAGAGACTGTTGGTAAGACAGGGAACACAATACTGATCATAATAATGCTGTGAAATCAATGTAGTGGAGTAGAAAGTACAATATTTCCTTCTGAAGTATTAGTATTAAGTATAAATTGATTTGTGTCCACATTCATGCCCAGGTTAATGTTAGGCCCAGAGCACCCGCAGAGGAACCAGTCAGGAAAAGGAAGCCAGCCCTATCTGACTTATTTCCTGTGTTGAAATAGACTAGGCCTACAGCCTGTGTGTTGAAATAGACTAGGCCTACAGCCTGCGAAACACAGACTGTGTTTTGAAGTGTGACTTCTCTAGATGATAAATTATCTCACATGCTGACATGGCAGCCACTACACTACAGCATGTCCGGCAAGAACACGACGAGTCAACGTACACTATGTTGGTGAAGCCTTATTTACTGTCCTCTTCTCTTTCCGTTACAAGTAGGCCTATTGTTATGTGTGCTTTTACAGAAAGAAAAGGATACATCAAATACTAGATTTAAATTGGTGTCATATTTAAATTAACTCTTATTACATATTTGATTGAAATGTATATGACTTATGTAGCGCTCCTACACCGTAGTCATAGTAGAGAGGGCAGGGCCCTTGAGTTCTTTGTATATAATGTAATGTATATATCTATTTATATTAACCCTGAATCAATTCAGTTTTAATTATCTTGGACTTATTTTAACTAACACACACAATCAGTTTTAAACCAAATAATGTATCCTCATGGAATGAAATTGGCTTTATCTTAACTTTTAACAAGGGATAAATACACCAATATGTCACTGATATGTCAGTTTTCTCTAATAGAAAAGATTCCCTCTTAGCACGTAAGTAGAAACATAAACTCAGTAAATCACACAACTCAGGCTTAGAAAAATAGTAATCAATTATTTAGTGAATGATTTGTTGGATAGAAATGTAAAACAAAATAAATATTAAATTAAACCTTTGAGTTGCCAAACAATTTGAGTTTCTCTTTTTTTCAGGTAAACCGGTAAGTTTCCACAACACTTCCTATTGTATAAACATAAATGGCATATAAGTATTAAATAATAGATTCAAGTGAAAAACACTTTACCAAACCAAATGTTACTAAATTACTCAAATATTAGTATTTGTGGGCCCACACACACACACCTAGATGCACTCTGTGCAATACTAAGCCAGCACTATAAACCCCAAATAAAATGAGTTATACCAAACAAAATGTTGCAGGCCTGTTTGAGTAGAGCAGGGGTCGGCAACCTGATGACACGCGTGTCACCTCTGGCACGCGAAGGGTTACGCTACGTTCACACAGGGAACCTACGCCTTGCCTTGCCTCAACCCACGCCTACGCCTGCAGACCTTGAGCTGGGCGTGAACATATTACACGCTTTTGCGATCACACCGCACGCCTTTGCACGCTGAACCTGGAGCCGAGTCACAAGCACCTCTCCTCTCTCCCGACTGTATTTTTTCACGTGTGGTGAAAAAAAGAAAATATAAATATATAAAAAAAAAAAAAAAATCGATAATTAACTTCAGTAATAATCTAAAAAATATCTATAAAAATTATTATCAGATGTGACTTTTGAATGGAATAAAATTGCAAATCTTTTGGCAATTTAAATGTTGATGTGCGATAGGGCTGTTCGATTTTGCCTAAAAATTTAATTGATGATTTTTTCTCTCAAAACTCGATTTTCGATTTTGATTTTTTTATACCATTATACTTCTCTAAACATTTGTTGCCTTGCAGAGCTCTTTTTTCCCTCTTTTTTTTCATGTGACAAATTACGCTTTTACTCTGAAGGCAGAACAACCCTGTTTTAGCCTAACTTATTATGCCTGACATTCCAGCTGTTGCTTGCTAACCTGCAGTCACTTGACACTGGTGGATTTGCGCTTTTGGAGGTGAGTCCTAACGTTACTCGGTGGCCTCACGTGTTGTTATGTGAACTAAAGGCAACATTTCAGCGTCCAGTGATAACGTCTTTTTTCGTGCGCGCGCGTGTGTGTGTTGTGGTAATCGTTATCTTGCACAGCCCAACCCGCAGTGCAACACGCTGCTCAGTGCTCACACACTGCTTTTTGGAGGGGTTGAAATAAGTTCATTGCTGCCGTCTTTAGTAGCCAGCAGTAGTCACAGCCTCCCAGAGACTTTACAGCAGGGAGAAAAGACGAGTAGTGTCATGTACGCGTGCTGCTACAGCACGCGTATATGACAGAGAGCCGCCCCACCGTAACGTAAATTACCCTAGTTTAAAAAATCGATTTTACAATTTTCATTTTTTTTAACATCGTCCTAACTAATTAATTCGATTACAATTCAAAATCGATTTATCGAGCAGCCCTAATGTGCGAGTCATTAATCTTGGTGTGGCACACTGATGGACAAGAAAATGTGAAAGTGGCACTTCATACCAAAAAGGTTGCTGACCCCTGGAGCAGAGTATCCAAAGAAAAACGTCCTCTTCACTCCTTAGAGCTCAAGGGAAAATATTCCTATTCTAATAGGTGGCGGTATGCAGTTAGATTGTAATCTGCCAATAATCGCGAAGAAGAAGAAGAAAATATTCCTAGAACTAGGGTTACGCTCATAACCTCCGTTACTCACTCAGTCCGCGAATTGGCACAGTTCCAGGTTTCACGAGCAGTCCGGGAGTTTGGCACAGTTCAAAGAGGTGCGCGAACGGTCCGCAGGTGGCTGTGATACAGGCGAGAGGAAAGGCTTGCTTCTTGGCTTACAGAACGAGATTAGAGGCCTTGCTTCTGGTAGCTGCTTGGTCAGCACGAAATCCAACGTTGTGTTGGGAATTCTTTAAGGTCAAGCCTTTCCAGCGGAGTCAATTTGAAGAACTCGTCACAAAAATAATTTGGAAAGAGATGGATGAAATCTCTAATAGAAAATTTATTTAAACTGCGGTATACAAAATAAACAAATATAAAAGATTACAATAAAGAATAAAAATAATATTTCATGAAATATGAGCCTCCCCCCAAACTGTCCCACAGCCTGCAAGCAGTTACTGTAGGCCAGCCTTTAGAGAGTGAGAGACTGTCCGCCCTCCGGGCATCACCTCCTTATATACCCACACAGTAAACCTTTCACTTTAGATAGCATTGATCACGTGCTCAAGGCACGCTCAAGGTACATCCTGTTGTTGTCAAGACACAGAACCACCATTACCACGGTAACCATGGTGACATGTATAGTTAGTTCCAAGAACGCTCGACAAGTACCTGCACCTGTTCTAAAGTTCAACCTGTCCCCAGGATGCACACATCGTGCGTTAATCTGCATGTAGCTTGAGGCCTATTGTGCACTGAAAAACCACAAGCCAACTGCTTTTCTTAGAAGTTAGAATAGCGAGCCATTTGCTCTTCTCAGAAGTCAGAATAGTACTCCCAAGCCAACTGCTTTTCGTAGAAGTCAGAACTTTGTCACTGTTATACAAAAATAGTTTTAGCACTTATCCCTTTGTTTTATAAGTTAGAATAGTGGGATAATCTCACAGTTGCCAGAGGAAGTTTGAGCATTCAGGTGGCTCAAACCGCTATCTGGTGTGTCCAACTGTCCGTGATGATCCTCTGTAGGCAGGCGTAGCAGCGGCGTATGTCTGCTGGGTTAACAGAGCGCTCCACGCGGATAGACGTCTTTAGCTAGCTTGACCAATTAGCTTGCTAACAGTGCATTGACTGGAGAATAACTCAGTAACTTCTAGCCGAAGTCTACTATATATTCACCAGTCTCACTTACAGTTTACACTCCCGATTAGTAGGTCACTAAACTGGTAAACTATAAGACTGTAGGAGGAAAAACGTGTGTTACGTTTTCTAAAAGTTTCTTAGATATCTGGCTACTAGCAATTCACCATCATCTCATGTTTTATTTTTCTCGCTCTCCCGATCACTTCCTCCTTCCGTTCCACTGAACCATCACCCTCGCTCCGGATTGGCCTTTCTTCTTCATAGGTAACTAAGTAAACACACTTTTATCATAACTCATACATATTTTGATAACAATGAACTGCTATTTTGGCAACATGAATATATTATTTCAAACATACAACTGTACCCAAAATAATAACTTATTAACCCAAACACTTTTTCAACTGGGTTACACTTTATGCCTGCACAGATAGAAGTGACTAAGCAGAATCGAATGGAAGGGTCAACAAGCACACCACTTCTTCTCCCCTTCTGCTTCTTCTTCTTCCTTTAGGTTTTATGGCTAGGGTTGCCCAAGGCCAGATTAACACCCCCAGGGGCCCCTGGGCACTGAGGCTCCCAGGCCCCCCCCCATCCCCCCGAACATTACACTCAGACACCAGGGGCCAGTTGCACCAGGTGGTCTTAACTATGCCTGGTCGTAACTCCTACGTCGGTCTTAGTTAAGACCAGTCTTTAGAGTGGATTTACGCCTGTTGCACCAACAGGGCTTACGTCTGGTCTTAACTACGCCGGTCGTAGCAATGCGCGTCCATGTGAATTGCCGGGGAATGCCCCCTGATTGGCACAAAAATGTGCCTCGCGACCTGCTTGGAGCATCACTGTGCCACTACGCTCTATCAGCCACTACTGTATGTGCATCACTACACCCTCCCTCCTCCCACCCTCAACATTTGGGAAGGCTAAGCCACACAACTAGTTCATTATAATCGAACGTCATGCTTCGAAGGCGACTTCACGACGATAAGGACGGTGAGGACTCAATCACAGCAGATCTCCGCTGATAGACTACCACGGCACAGGCACCTTACCCCTCCTCCTGACCAGGCGTAATATTTACGACCTGTCTTAGTGAGAAAAAGGCTTACACCCTGTCGGTGCAACCGGCGTAGCTGTTAGGTCGTAAAGTTACGACCAACTTAGCTTAAGACCAGTCGTAAGACCACTTGGTGCAACTGGCCCCTGAAGGGGGAAAACAAGATAAAAACAATAAAACAAAAATTGTCCAACTAAAATGCTGATTCTAAATATAACTGAATCGCTTTGTTTGACCAAGCAAATACATTTTTTATAAGCATTTTACAAAATGTCTATGGAAAAATTAATGGCTGACCAGTCACCACCAGGGACACTGGAACTGTTTTTAAGTAGGGGGTGCTGCAAGTAAGGGACTGTCTGAAAGATTTACTTTTTTTGGACGTTTGGATGTTTTTTAGCCATATTTAGAGGAATATCTCATTTTAAATTAACATTAGGATTATACTGTTATTATGTCATTATTCAGTTTCTGAGGTTAAGTTTCTCACTCACTCATAGGCGATTCTAGGCTTTGCAAACAGGGGTAGCACCAGCAGGATAAAAATATTAGTCTGACTGGGGGGTTTCTAGGGGGGCTGTGCCCCCCCTGGACAAATACATTTTGTACATTTTAAAGTAAAATGCATGAATCTGATGCACTCTGAGAGCAAAATGAAGAGGCTAATCTTCACATTAATATCCTCTTCACTGTGCTGTGGCTTTACAATGATGAAAAAATTATTGTCTAATAAACACAGATGCAAGCAAAACACTAATGAGGGTTTCCAAATTCCAATCATGGAAGTGTGAAGCCCTCATTAGTGTTTTGCTTGCACCTGTGTTAACCCTGCCTTTTCGACAAAAAATGCCCCCCGTGAGAAGGGTCTACTGTCCCAACTCCCAGGCTATGTAAATAGCCTACAGTAAGCAACACATGTGACTAAAGTGTGTAGGCTAAAATAAAACAGAACAGACAGGTTGCTGATATGGGATTCATGGCTTCTGTTCAGATATCAAATGCATGGCATGTTTGTGCCTTCCAACCATAGCATTAAAGTTAGTCAGACTTTTCTAGTAGAACAATGTACTAATAGCTTATACTGAAGTAGAACCATACTGTAACTGTAGTAGGCTACATTACTGGTTCATTTGAACAAAACATTAAGAATAAGAGCAGCTTATGGAATGCGCTATGGATAAAGTTCAACATTTTAAGAAAAACAATAAACAGTAGTGCAAATGGCATTTTGAGATAGCCTAATTTATCTTCACATTGGCATGTAGCCTACTCATTCAAGAAATTTCTTTCAACAGTGCAAACAGCAATTTTACATATAGATATTCTTTTGAATAGACAGACCTGCAAGAGTTTAGTGCAAAACATTTTAGATTTCAGATGAAATCTTCTGAATAAAAGGACAATTAGGCTATTGAAAAGTATGGATCCTACATCATCAAATGAGACCATCAGCGAGAAGATTGGCTATTTCTATATAGTCATTCTACATGCCTGTGCTCGGGTCGGGACAGTGGGTGGAGGATCAGCGTTCTGAGCTCAGTGAAGCCGTGCTCGGCCTGCCATGGCTCGGCCTGCCGCGGCTCAAAAACAAGTGAAAACAGCCGTCTGTTGAGGCATGAGCAAGGAGGCCAATTTTATTTCAGAAGAAGCTGAAGGCAGCAAGACAAAAGACTGCTGAAAAAACAGGAGAGTTTGGGAAATCTTACATACAAGAGGGTAAGCTAAACTGCTAGCTACCTTTAGCATGTGTGCGCAATACGATTCTCTCTGACCAATCAGTAGTCTGCAGTGGGGGGTTTTTCTATCGCCTCAGCGCAGTAGCCTACTTGCCCAATGGAAAACCAAAAAAGGCAAGTAGTGTCGAGGTGAGATGAGCCGGTACCATGTGGTTGAAATGCGGCTATAGCCTTCGTTTACTGCCTGCTTCAAGCTCCGCCCACAAATTCTTAATTGACCTAGTAGCATTGAAGTTGACATTTATACAAAACTTCTACATCCAACCTTGACAGGGTGCCCTCTCTTACCATCATCCTAAGCTTTTGACAGGTTTCTCTAGTACAGTTGGGGTTCCTTCCTCGTCCATAAAAAATCGTCCCTTTGACGGAGCTGCTTCTCCATTTACTTAACTTTCACCCTGCCTATCATTCAGTTTGTTCAGCACCCACATTGATGCCCTGATGATTACACACACCGTCTGTTCACGCTGTGCGCAACATGATCAACAAGTCACAAGAGCTGAGCGAGCAGAGAACGTTGGCTACATCTGAATTTTTACAGTCATCAACCATCAATATAGATGATATAAGATAGATACAAGATATCAGATATCCACGCTATTACTGGTTTCCCTATCGATCAGATTTTGTTCTGTGACCAGTAGGTCCACCTGGCAAGTGCAAAATGAATGAGAAGCTACCTAGTTCTCAACCATTTTTATTTCAAAGACCACAATAAGATACATCTCAAAAAATTAGAATGGTTAAATTTGGGGTGATTGCTACAGTAAGCTCTGAAGTTGAAGTAATCTTTTTCCAATTTATTTTTGATTAATACCTAATTAGAGCGTAGCAGCTAGCAACACTATGTTAACTTGTTAAAACAATGTAACATTGTGAAAGTAGCTGAAAGCTTTGTAGCTACACAAGACCAGTGAAGCCACTTCACTAACAGTGAATATGTAATATATTGTGATGTAATATATATGTGAATATGTTTGGTAAAAGTGAATACAGACTTATTAGATATTGTGACAGTATGTGGGTTTTTTGGGGATACAGAGAGGTGCAGAACTGGCAGCATGACTATGAAACAAAGAATAATAATTAATGGAAAGTCAAATAAATATTGTATGAGTTCATAAATTTAGCTTGCCAATTGTCAGTGAGGCTCCAGTTCTTGATGACTCAGAATAGTTCAGAGTTCTTTGGATTCTAGCCTTGTGACTGAATTCTTAAAGTTTACTTACTGTGAATTCTGTTTTAGATAGAGATGATAGTAAAAAATAACTATACGCACATCGACTGTGGCTGCTGGGCTAGATGCAGAACATGATTAGAAGGTAGAGCTATAGTTTAGAATTCTTTATTAGTCAAAATGTTGTCATAGATAGAGATTATTTCAGTAACCTGACAGTCTCCCAGAGATAAATATACCCCACAGATGTATACAATGTTAACTATTATTCATGGTAATGGCAGAATATTTTGACCCAAAAGTTTTGGGTCAAAATATGTATCTGCACACTGTGCAGGTCTTTGATTTCATATGGATGTTGATGCTCTTATGGACTGAAATGTTTGAGCTGTTTTTCATTGAGCAAGACACACAAAGAAGAGAGATGCTCTGAACTGCAGATGGCACTCATGGCAGCAAATTGAATATTGTTGTGCCACTGTTCAACTCTGTCAGATACTGTAGACACAGCTGGATCCTTCCGACTTTTGCATGCAGTACTCCTATAGCAAACTCCCTTTGGCATGGTAGACTGTGGCAGTCGCACTCAGCACAAGGGAGCTGCTGATCTTCTGGCATCCATTATTTAGACATCTACATGTATTCAAGCTGTGCTTAGGCAAGTGGTCTCTTTTAATCCTGGTGCTCATCTTGTGGTACATCAAGTAAGCCTTCAGTGGATTGTATATGGCAGGAGAAGAGACAGAGTGGTTTTTACTTTGGAAAAGTCGGGGGTAGAGAAGACTGGAGCACAGCAAAGTACAACCAAGGGGGAAATGATGACCTTTTTAATTGCAATTACAATTCTTAACATTTGCTTTTTTTGCAGTAAGATTGGCACTGATTTCTACTTTTCAACTATCCTAATATATTTATGTGAGTGTATTCTCTTTGAACTTTTAGTTTGGTGCGATACAGTGCAGAGGCTGTTTGTGGCAGAATCAACCGGCATAAATTCTCTCCTCTCTTGTCTCTAAACTCAGAAGATGTGACATGACCCACATGAAGATAAGGCCAAAGCTTTTGTTGTGTACAGTGCTGGAAAATCATGTCTAACCAAGTGAAAACAGGACACTGTTGGAAGTTTGTCAACAAAGCTAGGAAATGACCGTTTCTATAGCCAGGGTCAGAGTTTTAGCCACAAAACTACTTTACATGTTATTAACCCCAGATTGATTTAAAGATACAGACAGTAGTGGTTCATGTATGAGCATCGAATAAACTACAAGGGAAATTATCACCACCAAACAATATTATCAACCTATTCAAATTCATTTCTGTATTTAATGTGATTATAGGTCAGTCAGAAAATCTTCCTTCCATTGTTTAGCAATTCATTTTGTCGGTGTGTATTTCAAGACTATATATAATGGTTGTTAGTGATGGCTGTCAAATCATGAATTGAGCACTTTGGATGCTTTTAAAGCTTTGTCAGAGAATGGAGCCTACTGCAATGCATTTTGTGTTGCACATTTAATCAAATACATTTTGTACACTTATCAACTTTGAAAGCTGATGTGTTTTGATTAGAAGTTGATATGCAATGAGAGGATATAGCCTACTTTGATTTGAAACTATTTATCTCATAATCACTAGTTTATATCCCGGGCTTTCCCAAGTTTGTTTACAGATGTGCGAGTACAGAATGGCATCACGAAACAGAAATGTACTGAGGAGGATCAGAATGCTTCTAATTACTTTCACAATTTTCATTGACTCATAAATAGAATAAATTAGGCATTTACCCTAAGCTTTGGCATGTTTATTTATGATGCAGTCTCCTTTTCGATTTCATCTACGTACTTCATGTAATTACATATTTGCATCCGCATGCAGCACCAGCGCAGTACTCATTTCCCCCAGCAACACTTATGGCACAACACCATCAATTCCCGCCACGCAGGATTTCACATGACAAACTCTGTGCTTTCACACTATTACATTATCAGCCTCTGTTTATGTGGAAACACTCACTTTTCATTGCAGGCAAAACAGTGCAACAAATATACGGTATACACATACTTTATAATGCCATATAAGGTGAAATATTGCGCTTCTATATTAACCCAGGGGTTAAACTGATATATAAAAACAAACTAATTGGGACATGTGCTTCTATATGTGTGTTGTGTGGGTGTTTTATTTTTCTATGCATTGTGTACAGTATGTGTGTGTGGGCATGCCTTTTACGGTCTATGGCGCACGCTTGCGTAGGTGCGTGTGTGTGTGTGTGCTTGGTTGTCTGCCATCTGGCCATTGGGGGGGAAAAACAGAGATCTTAATTCCTCTGTAAGTCCTTGGCACAGCTGATTTGATACCAAAACACAATTAAAGAAGATGCTTATGTGGCCATGCACAGCCCTCAGGGGGATCAATCTCTTGCGTCTGACACAGTTGACTAATAAATAAGCACGTTTGTCAGATTGGTCTGTGGAGGTCAACAGAGCCTATATACCTCACTGCCTGGCTGTATTTAATGGGGGAGTAGAGCTACAGTACACTGGACACTGTTTTTCTACACCTCGTTTCCTACCTAAATTCATTCTGTAATAATCAGCACTGATAGCTGAAATCATTTGGTGTCAGTACAGCGGCTCTTTGCTATGGGGTTGAGTCGATGTCTCGTTATACACTAGACGCTGGCTGGGGGGCGTGGTCAGGGTGGGGTAATTCCCCCCGTTCTTCCCCCCCTTTCAGCATAGTTAGCATTTAGCTGCTAGCCCAGGCCAGGCAAACACAATCGGGGATTTATTAACCCCCGCAGTAAAGGCACATGTGAACAGACATCTATGTACCTGCTCTAGAATCCCCAATCCTGTAGTGTAGAGCCGCAGCACTGTACTTTGGTGAGTCAGCCCATTGAGATATATGTTTTTTTTCTTACCCCACTCACCCGTTAGCCGTAGTAACGTTTTGCCGGTGTTCCCAGTTCCCACACAGACCGACTGTATCTATAAGCCATGTATTTTATTTCCAGCATCCTTTGTGAGTTGTTAGGTGTATAGAGAGTTGTGCATGGTGCTGGTAATCCAGCAGAAAGCCTCACAGCCATGCGTCTCAAGCATCACTGATAATTCATTAGCGCCGTGTGAGGAAGAATCTTTTACTCTACTAATAACTCTGCAGCCGACAGGGAGCCTGAAGGTAGGCGAAGACAAAATGACTCTCCTCTGTTTCATACTGTAATAAAACTGTCTCCTTTACCTGCTGCAGAGACGCTACATCATGTATGATGTCATAAGACGTACGTTCTCGTAGCTTCCAGTGTTGCCTCAACTGTCGTCTTGTGGCATATTTCATTGGAGGCCATTTTTTCTTTTCCAGTTTCTCAGATGTGTACGCTGTTTTGTGATATTGTCCCAGTAGAAAACACTGGTGTGGATATATAATTGAGTGGAGCAGCTTTTTGCTACGATCAAAGATGGACAGTCTGTAGCTAAGTACTGTACTGGCAATATAATGGGGAGAAGGCGTATATATGTGGGTGTATTGGTCTGATCATTGTTCCATTCCCCAGATGAAACGTAACTCAGTGTTTGATTGCTCTGCCATCCCTCATCTTTATCCCTGCACGTTATGGTCAATACGCTGGACCATTTGCTCCCATTGCACTGAGCGGGTTCCATTATGACAAGTGGAATGTAATCTGTGTGTGTGTGTGTGCGTGTGCGCGTGTGTGTGTGTGTGTGTGCGTGTGCGTGTGTGTGTCTGTGTGCGCCCGCGTGTCACCAGCAAGCATGTGTGTGTGTTTGTGAGTGATGTTGAACAACACCCATGCAGACATGGAAGAGGCCGGGCTGAGGTTCAAGTGGAATGTAAGGAACTGTGTGTGAGTGTATTTGTGTTTGTTGGCGTAGAAACACAGTTGGCTTAGTTCTATAGACAGTTTTCACGGAAATTGTCAGTCCTGCTCTCATCTCTATTGTCCCGTACTACAGTAGCAAACACTGCAACAGGAAGTGAGCTGGGGTTCAAGTTAGAATGTTAGTTAAAACCATCTATAGAGATTGGTCCAAGGGTTTCAGATTCAGTGACCCCCCCTCTGCTTGAGAGGTTGCCACTGAGCTACAGTCATAATACTCTCTGTTCAAGCCTGACTGATTTGTCAAGAAAATGTATGATATCTGCTATGTCTGCTAATAATGATTTATTTTTTGTGGTATCATTGTTACTCATTGTGGCATCATTGTTATAATGTATCATTATAACTCTGCTCTGGACAAAATTACTAACTGAAATTCTAAAACAGGCTTCTGGGATTGTGTTCAGAGGTCTGTCTGTTGTACAGTAAATGTACACTACCATTTAACATGACTTATTGTTGTCCTGTAGCTCAATGGGTAGAGGATGGCATGAACGCTGCCAGCGTATGAGGTTTGATACCCACTGGGGTTGGCACGATGGACGATGGCATCGACCATCGTCGATGTGCCGACCCCCATCGACCTCTGAACCTTCTACATCGGACCATCGTGATGTCCATTTGTGAGCGCAAACATGCACAAATGTGGCAAAAAAAATTATATAGTTATATACGTAGTATATAGATAATAATATAGATAATAATGACTAATTAATATATCCAACACAGGCGAAATAGCCTCAGCTCTGGTCACAGTTTCAGTTTCAGCACAAGCCCCTCCGCCTCCCTCTCTCTGCAGCGTGCTGCGCGCTGTCTGACCCAACCACCCCCCACCCCCCTGCGTCAGTGACGATGCCATCGTCCATCGTGATGCGTCACTGTGGAACCATCGCGATGGCTATTTGGTTGACATCGCACAACCCGACAGCCATCATGTTATAGATGCATGCACTCTTGGTACTGTTAGGGGCTTTCAACATTCAATCATTTATTCACTTTGGATACAGTTTTGTTTGTGCTGATGTTTTTGGTGTCTTGCTCAGTTGCTCTATAGGACAGAGCAGATAGTTGCCGACACGGGGGTTTCAACCTGGGTCCATTTCATCCACTCAGTCACTATCGCGCCCTGCTGCCCAATAATGGGATAATATCATTGGATGGATACACTGGTCCGACGGTCGGGCCATACTATGCAATCGCATATCAGAATGTATTATACAGAGGGTAGTTAGAACAACGTTGTTCACTGGCTAGGTCATTGCCTGGCTACCCTAACCCTATCATGTGTCCTGATGGGCTCTGCTGTAGCTGAAGCGAGTCTGATACAGCTGTCTCAACCTCTGCTCCTCTCCTCCAAGAAGAGGAAGCGAGGCTCGCTTTCATTCTCCTATATGAAGCGGCTTTTATTGGATGTGGCAGACTAATAAAGAGCCTCACTTCAGAGAGGAGGTGAGCGGGTCAAAGCTTGTGATAAGGGTATAGATGAGGAAGGTTGGGATGTGTCAGAGGGCGTGTGTGTGTGTGTGTGTGTGTGTGTGTGTGTGTGTGTGTGTGTCAGTGTGTGTGTGTGTGTGTCTGTTTGTGTGTGTGTGTGTGTGTGTGTGTGTGTGTGTGTGTGTGTCAGTGTGTGTGTGTGCACACGCGTGTGTATGGGTGTGGATGCGCTTGGATCTTTTGGGTCCTGGCTCATATTCCACTAATCCTCCGGGGACACAGGGGATAACTGGACGGATTACTACAGCATCATGATACCGTGTTCCCATCACTCAGGAGAAACACTTCCTGTGCTCCCCCATCACTTCCTGTGCTCCCCCATCGCTGAAACAGCCTGGGAGGAATGTGAGAAGTACAGAAGGGCCAGGGGTGATGATGACCAAGATATTGCGCCGTTGTTATCAGTGTGAAATTACTTTTGTAGTTGACAGATGATTGGAAAGACAGGGGGACTAAGCGTTGCATTTTGTACAGACAACACTCTCACATGCTGCCAGTGACACTGAGTTTTCTTCTTCTGTTGTCATAAGATCATGTGCGCCAGAACATTTACGAATAAAGTTTTTACTTCAATCTTATGTGAGAGTGAGACATGCTGGTGTTTAAAAAAAAAAGTACACCATGAAAGATGATGTTTACCAGACGACTGGTTGAGTGTATATTGGCAGTGTTTGTTGCAGGTTGATGTATTATATATCAGCTAGTCTAGTACAGCGCGTGTCTTGGAGGCACTCAGTACTTGACTTTTGCATTAACGTTTAGTGTCTTGGTGCAGTGTGCACATCAGATGAGAGACATTTATGATACGATATGAAACTGTCATATTTGCTTTTAGTGCCATATAAAAGCCACTCAGTCTAGCGGGGTTGGCGAAGTTATACAGGGTGAATGATTGCAGGCACAGTTGACCACTGGGGGCAGTTTTCCTTAGAATAAACGTGTCTATAATTCTTGGTGTGGCAGTAAATGTGCAGTAAGCTATACTCCCATTTTTTGCTTGTGCTGTTACAAACATTGTTTGCCTGTGTGTGCAGATTGTCTATGGTGCAGATCTATTATGCATCGTACAGTACATGCTTCATTATTTAATGGAGCAGCAGCAATGCACGGCTTATTACCTACACGGGTGTGTGTGTGATATACAATTTTAATGCCATTGACTGACTGCTTCACTCCTCAGTGGAGGCAGTGATGTATGTACCATATCTGCAACCTGTGGTGTGTGTGCTGTCGTTGCTGTGGGGGCTACAGGCGTACAGGGGGTTGCACTAATTAGGACCTCTCCGCAGCGTTTGTGGCATTTTCATTCTGGCAGCTCCCCCGGACGGCCTTAAAAAAAAAGCCCTTTTACAAGGTCATGCATTATTCACACAACACAGGTGTCAAGCTGACCCCTGGCGACGTCGCCAACACACCAGACGGCAATCTCTACTCCCTACTACTGCCCCCTCATGGCAGGGCATGGGCATGTATAGACATGTAACTTGGCTATACTGAAACAGATGCTTGTTGTGGAGGTGCCGCGTCTATGTGCCGACAGGCCGCAGTGCCGACAGGTCGCAATGCCGATAGCCCACAAGCAGAACCAGCTGAGCGAGGCGGCGTGCAGCATGTCGGTGGAGCTAACCTCTCCCAGCCCCCACGCCAAACCTAACCTCCCCCCATGCCTAAACCTAACCTCCCCCAGACCCTAACCCAAAACCTAACCTCTCCCAGCCCCCACGCCAAACCTAACCTCCCCCCATGCCATGCCTAAACCTAACCTCCCCCAGACCCTAACCCAAAACCTAATCTCTCCCACCCCCACGCCTAAACCTAAGGTCGGCATTGCGGGTGGTCGGCATAGCGGGTGGTCGGCATAGCGGGTGGACCCCTGTTGTGGAATGGATCACAAACTTTCTCATCTTCTGCTTATATCACCTCTACTTTCCAAACAATATACCTTCTGGCACATCTTTCGCCAGAATCTGTTGATGTACACTTTTTTGTACTTTTAATGAGTAGATCTAGAGATCTAGAGCTGGAAGCAGGAAGGCTGGTCAGCGGCTGGTCACCCCGTGTTCCACTGCTGCAGATTTGAAAGTCCCACCGGGGGCCTTGGTCATCACTGGCACAGCTGGCCGCACACTTACCCTCCATTTTCTCTATAATTGCATTTTTTGTAAGAGGTTATTATGGAGTGATTAGCAGGGGGGAAAAGGTGCTGCCATTTTGAGTCTTTGAGTTTCCTTATGCTTTATCATGTGCTGTTTATTTCCTCATCTGACTGGGTGTTTATCTCTCTCTCTCTATTTCCCTCTCTCTCTCTCTGTCTCTCTCTTTCACTCTCTCTCTGTCTCTCTCTTTCCCTCTCTTGGTCTCTCTCTCTGTCTGGTCAGGTACCCCCTCGTGGTCCCATCATCGTGCGGGCGAGGCAGTGCAGACAGACCCGGGTCTCACGGGGCATGTCTCTAGCCTAATAAACAGCTTTCTCAGTATTTATCTAATTCCTCCTTATTCATGTGGTGGTGTCTCCTGCAGAGACACTAGGTCTGGCCTATTAGGAGGCCCTGATTGGCTGCGGCACGGCTGTATGAGGATAGGGCCAAGAGACAAGGGGCGTCATCATTAATGTTTCATAATCTAATCAGGCCTAGTTTGCCTACAGGGGATAAGGGTTATTTGTGTGTGTTTTGTTTGCGTGTGTGTTAACGTTAAGTGTAAGAGAGACAGTGGGGTAGATAGAGGAGTGGGAGGGGGCATGGTGGTGCAGTGGTAAGCGCTGACGCCTCACAGCTAGAAGGTCCCGGGTTCGATTCCCACCTGGGACGCTGTGAGCGCTGAAGGAATGCGTGCCCGCCCGCATGTCCTCGAGTGCCCACCCACCGCCCAGGTGGGGTCGTCAAAAGGGCCTTTCTGTGTGGAATTTGCATGTTCTCCCCGTGCCCCCTGGGGGTTTCCTTCATATAGGAACCCCTTCACCAAAACATGCAATATCCTGGTTGCTGATGTGGTGCCTCCTCTGGTCGTTAAGGGCGCCTGTTCGGAGGGATGGGAACTCGTTGGAATAGCGTGATCCTCCCACGTGCTATGTGCTACCGGTGAAGCTTCTGTCAGGTGAAAAGAAGCGGCTGGCTAACTGCCCATGTCTCGGAGGAAGCATGGAGCCAGTTTCGGCTCTCCCCAGATTGGCAGAGGGTGGAGCAGCAACCAGGATAAATAAATTAAAATTAGCACTAATGGGGGATAAAATAAAATAAAATATAGAGGAGTGGGATGGTACCATAGATGTAGGAGAGATCCGGCCAGCGCCACCGGGCCCAACTGCGCCAGATCTCGCAAGGAGGTCTCTGGCTTCTTCGCAGATAAGTTCGAAGAACCAATTTGTTGTGGAGATCCAGCTGGGCTCACTGTGGGCCCGTCTGCTGTTGTAGAGATAAGGGCTGAGTTTCCCAACAAAGAAGCTTCTTAAGAGTTAAGAAGCTTCTTAAGGAGTTAAGAAGCTTCTTAAGGAGTTAAGAAGGCTCCAAAGAAGTGTTTCCCAAACGCCTTCTTAACAGTCGAGAAAAATAAAAAAAATAGAAGGCTCTTAAGAAGCATCTTAACTGGAGCGGCTCACTTGATGGCACTCTGAGCCCAGCAGTGGGCCACGACTCAGTGGTTGAGAAACACTGTTAACACCTAATCATGGTCATGTTAAACTTTATTAAACATTATTTATTTCAGACATGGACTGCAGTTCAAATTGCTTTATATACACAGCATACAACAAAACAGAGAAACACTACAGAATTTAAGCGACCTTGGGTTCTGTGAAAGGTGCTATATAAATCCACAACATTATAAAAGGAATCCATTCTGATTAGAGGAATATAGCCTACGGTAAAACATTTAAAACACAAGTAACCATACATACAGGGGAGATTTTCAAGTGTTCCCTAATTTTAAACACTAAAGGGTACATGAAAGAAAGGAAAAAGGGAAAAACACAAGAGGAACAGTGGACACAAGTATCTCCTTTTGCCTGACACGGCTGGATCTGCCAGTGTTTTGTCATTAAGAAGGTGTTAACAAGGCTCCAGACCCTTCTTACAAAACCTTCTTAACGAAAGATCATCTTAGCGCTAAGAAGCTTTTGGGAAACGCAGCCTTCTTAACGGAGGATAATTGGAAGATAATTTTAGGCTAAGAAGCAATCGGGAAACGTGTTGGCTTCGTTGGCTTCTTACGGGAGCCTTAAGAAGGGTCAAAGAAGCTTCTTAGCGCTAAGAAGCTTTTGGGAAACGCATGCCTTCGTAAAGAAGCAATTGGGAAACGCGTTTGCTTCTTAAGGGGGCCTTAAGAAGGGTTGAATTAGCTTCTTAGCGCAAAGAAGCTTTTGGGAAACCCAGCCAAGCTTGGTTCATCATGCATCGTCTCAGGCACACTCGTTAGAGCATGATGGAGGTCCTGCATACCCATAACCCGCTGGCTAACTGGATGCTTGTGATAGTTGTGTTGGCCAGCAGCACCTCCTGTAAAGTGTTGTGGAGAAGGCGGTGTCTTCTCCTGTAAGACGAGCGAGTGTGTAAGCACACCAGTCGTCCAGCTCCTGACCCTGGAGAGCACACCAGTCGTCCAGCTCCTGACCCTGGAGAGCACACCAGCACGTCCAGCTCCTGGAAGTCATCGTTTCTGACATGGAGTTGGAGTCCGCTTCGGTATCTGCTTGATCTTCGTGGCATGTTGTCTACGTCAGAATGTCGGGTCGTACTGGACGCGAGTCGACCGATTGTCGACAGCTTCGTGCTGTCGTGCGCTTGCTGATGTAGTTATCGTTTGACAATTAAACAACATTAAACACTTATGACATTATCGGCTCTGATGATGTCATCACCGAGACATCACATCTGATTATGTCATTTTGTGCTCCCATTGTGATGCCATGGCTGCTGCGGTTCCCCTTGTGATGACTTCGGTGATGATGTCATCATTCGCGATAGTTCCAGGGAGCTGGCTGGATCCGGAGGCTGCGAATAGACGCCTGCGAGGAAACCTTTCTACCAGTAGGGCAACAGATACACCAAAGTGTTTGTGCAATGTAGGATTCTTGAATAAGCATGATGTTTTCCAGAGGGATGAGGTCATCTCCCTTTGGCCTGAGTGACACTGAGTCGGTGTTGGTGGAGACGATCCATCACCTCAGCGTGGCTGCCCGCCCGCCCGCCCGCTCAATGGGGGTCACTTCCAAGCAGTTACCTGTTAACACAGCTAATGGAGGTGCGTATTTACATAAGCCTTAGTAGTGAGGGACTGGAGCTGGAGAGCAGACAAGTTGGGCGGGTCCTTTCTCATTGTACAAATGAGCCCATTCATCACAGCGCTGTTTGCCTGCATGCACCTTCCCATGAACGATTAATGAATGTGCCGCAGACCTTTTAGTGTTTTTCCCTTCTTCCTCCATCCTCCCCTCTCTCTCTCTCTCTCTCTCTTTCTTTGTCTCACTCTCAGGCCTGTGTCACTGCAGCACCAGCCCCTCCCTCCCTCCCGCTCATCCTAACTTTAATTCCATTTATAAATTAGCTCTTTCATAGCTGCGCGTGCTATTGTTTTTCCTTGACAGCCGAGGGGGCTTCAGTGCGTAAAGCCTTTGATTTTTGCCTTTGTGCCCTTAACTGTATTAATGTTAACGGGCTTCTCTGTCAGGCCCATGATGCTGCTGCTCCAGGCAGCGAGCTGTGTGTTCTGCTGCAAACACAGGAAGCACAGGCTTCAGCTCAGTGTTCAGCTCTGCTACGTTCATTGTGCTGATAATCAGTGTTGGGTGTAACTCATTACAAATGTAACATATTACATGTAATATATTACTTTTTGCAGTAACTGAGTAATATAACTTATTATTACCAATAGGATTTCAGTAATATTATATCAGTTACTTTGTCAAGTAACACAAGTTACAAATTGAGTTTCTTTTTTTTTAATCAAAGCAAATAAATATAAATAAAGATACAGTAATTCCTAACCAAATTGTGTGTTTTTATGCAAATAACCCACTATAGATGACAATAACAAAGGAAAAGGATAACCGTTTTTTTGGGACGGTTTACACTGACTTCAAGACGGTTTACATTCTTTTTTGGGATGTTCCGTGGCGGCGATGTCATTGCGCTACTGCAGTTATTTTGGTGAAAGTAATGCAAAAGTAGTGTAATAAGTAACACGTTACTCTACACAGACAGTGATATTGTAAAGTAACTTATTACTTTCAAATGAAAGTAACTAGTAATATGTAGTATATTACATTTTGAAAGTAACTTGCTGCCCAACACTGCTGATAATATAATATACAGCACAGACACAACAGCAACACTTGGATGCTTGACATTGTTAATCATAGTCCTTTTTACTATAGTGGGTTGAGTTACTTAATTGGTCCACATTGTTTTTATGTGTAATCAATATATATTGTTTGGATATTTACCTAAGCAATTCATTCAGGTTAAGTGCCTGGTTACCATAGTGGTTTTTGAGACCAAGGCCCACCGGGGAATAGAAGCCGATATTCCCCCGGACAAGAGTTGTCGGCGTAAATCAACTGCCACTCACCATTATCAAGACACATCCATTAGAAACATCTCATGTGTTGTTTAGGCAGACTGCTTAATGTCGTATATTGACTCTCGTACTGGGTTACTACTTGGCTCGGTGTCGTCAAATATTAACGCTCATACAGGAGTTATTCTTGTGTACGTGTTGGCCATGTTTTGTTCGCTGCCTTAGCGAACGGCATCATAAAGAGAGAACTGTGAAGTATGAATAATAGATGATAACAGCCATACATGATGCTTTTGCTTTGGAATTTTAATCTCTCACTGCGCTGACTGTGTTTACATGCATGGAGTACCCCAGCTAATGGCCCTACTTCGGTTAAGGTCTTAATCAGGTTAAGCTGTTTACATGGACTTTTGATACCCTGCGAGTGAGTGTCCCTGCCGCCATGAGTAAACCAGTTAAGCGTTCCTGTCTACCTAAGATGTCTCACCCACATACCGTATAACACGGTCCAACTTCTAGTACAGGGCAAAACAGTGATGATCACACTCAATAAGAGCAATTGTTTGTTGCTAGCTATGTTTTTAAGTAAAAATGAGTGAGAGAAGAGGGACAGAATGTCGGGAAACAGTGGATGGATGAATCCAGGAGGAGGCGGTAATGCAACATAAAGGATGCCATAACACCACAGAAGAAGAAGACATAAAAATGGGCCTATAATGCTGTGTGAGGTTGCTCATAATCAGAGTATGATCTTAACCACACTATTTTGAGTTGTGAGGTTAACATGAATTGACCCAAAAGTGGGTTACTTGAGTAACCGGGATAAGAGCAGAATTGTCTGCATGTAAGCGCAGCATGTGCTGCATCTGCATGTGTTTTTGTGTTTGTTGTTTCTGATTTACTGCAGGTTTTCCCTGCATCATGTGAAGCAGCTAGCTGTCTCCTCAGGGTGGCAGAACCCCCTCTACTACCTCTCTGAAGCCTGATAAAACATGCATTCAGAGACCTTGGGAATTCACACACACCATGTGTGCCTTTTCCCTTGCACATACAGTTAAACACACCATTTGCAGATAAGAGATTTTGGGGTGAAATACTGTATTAACAAACAACTGACAGTGTCAGTTGTTGTCAGTGTCAGTCTGACACCCATAGCAACATCTCCCTGTTTGAATTTCAACACAAGGAGCATTACCACATTAAGCTATATTAATATTAAAGACTCCATTTGGCCGCGATCTGGTCTGTAGCGCAAGATCAGATCTATAGCTAGAGATTCATGTATATGTTGCACTCTGTATTGGATGACAAAAGAAACTGGTTTGTTGCCTTTGGCGCAGTGAAGATGGTAATAAAGACGGGTTAAAAATCATAGAGTTGTCGTAAAGAAGCAATTGATTTAAATGTCAGGGTGCCTCTCGCCCCTCCTCCTGCACTCTTTTATTGGATTGTCACTGGGATGCGATGCAGTGAGCCTTCCTGGTTCCTAGGAGACCCAGTCAAGCTTGGAGATCCTTGTGTAGAGGGTCTGTGCTTAAGGGACTGGAGGGGGGGAAGGGGGGGGGGACCCGGTGGTAACATCAATAATTCAGAACGGTATTGCTAGGGAAACAGGATGTGAAGGTATAGGGGGTCAGACCAATAATAACACATCTCTCCAAGCACCGTGCAAAATGAACCAAACGCAAGCGCCGCCATTTATTTTCATAGCATTTCCACAGTGATGATAGTCTTGAGCCCATAAAAATGCGTAATGATTGCATTGATTTCAAATATTTTTTTATTCATTTATTCATTCATAAGCAGAGATAGAGTCTAATTTTACTGATGTGTTGAGGCTTCATGGTTTTAGTTGTGAGAGGAAGAGAAAGGTATATAGGGAGACCAAACGAGCAGAGGGCTATTTCCCAGGCCTGCTTATTAAATTTCCAATCATAGCCTGTGGTGCAATGGCATTAAGGCCATAAAACACCTCTTTGCTATGTAGCCGTCTAGGCATAAATTGCTATTGCTCGGTGGAAACTGGAGTGTTTCCTTTGCATTGATTTCTGTGAAGATGGGAGGGAGGGAAATAGAGTTTAGGCTATCATTAAAAAAAACAGAGGCGACGGAGGAACTCCTATGAACAGGGCACATTAGCTGCAGCTTTTGTATAGCCTCTAGCACAGGTGCTGCTGCTGAGTGGGCTTTCCGGAGCATCGCCGCCTCTGTGTTTTTTGGCCTGCTGAGTTTCACTCGCTATGGATATAGGCTTAATCCATTATCACACTGATTACCAAGGAGATTTCTGTCACACCCTTCCCCAGGCTCGGGTCAATTACAAAAGTAGGCAGTAAATGCATCAGATATTCATGGGCAGATCGCGATCCGATGAAGAATAAATAAGTCAGATGATTAGATTCTTGATAACCGGTGAATTTGATTATATGATTTGGATCCGTGGATGACGTGATGATGAAAAAGCGAGAGGATTTAGTTCTCATTTCATAGTCTTAACGTTGCACTACCTGTACCCTGCAGCCCACTGCATTAGGGGTCTAGCTAGCTGCTTCTCCTCGGTATCCCCACTCCCCGGTGACTCTCTCCCTCCCTCTCGCCCCTCCACAATTTTCTCATTAGTGATTAGAGCACAGTTTCCATTTCCAGGCTATTGACTGTGCTGTTGGAAGCTGAGAGCCCATTACATACGTTGCTCCCACTAATTGTTTCCAGTCATAATGAAGTTCCTTTGCAGTGCAGGAATGGTAGTTAAGGCACATTAGGTCATAGGCACGTACGTTGCATTACGGGTTGAACACAACCTGGCCGCTGTTTCTTCTTCAGAGCCGTGGTGCACGTTCACCATTGTTTATTAATTCACTGATAGTAAGTGGATTGGGTAGCCATTAATAGCCTGCAATCATTGAGCAAGCGTGTGGATACGACTCCGTTTACTAAAAAGTCACATCCAATTAGTTTTCTCTCTTCCTCTGTGTTTCTTTGTCGGACAGGCGTGTGCGTGTGTGTGTGTGTGTGTGTGTGTGTGTGTGTGTGTGTGTGTGTGTGGTGGAGTGAGGAAAATGTCCCGGCTGCAGGTTGTTTGGTGGAGCACAGAGCCATAGTAGTCTGGGATTTGATTAGAGTCGTGCTGTGTGACAGCGGTCCCATTCTCTGGCTTTTCTATTAAAGGGAGTTAAAGTATTACCAGTCGAGCTCGGCGCTGTTGCTCACTCTCAAATGGCTCGGCTCCGTCCCCCTCCCAAAGCCACTATACATTTCATTAACGGGCCCAGTCTGAATTGGCCACCGGGATCGTCATGGGAAACATTCACACCCCCCCGATACAAACTGAACTGCACACATTCATTCATATGCTCATGCAGGAATATCACACACAGCCAAATACATGAGTCAATTATTTCAAGTCCTCTCTTTAAACTTTGATGTTGTCTGTCTCTCTTAGTTTCTCTGTGGCTTGCACATCCATCCATCCACCCACACACCCACACACACATGCAAGCTCTCTGACTTCTATTCGATCATGGACAAGCACATCATAGTCAACCAATCAATCAGCGGTTGTCTTGGGGTTGCGAGCGTCCATGTTGTTCAGACACACTCGGTCACGGCACGCCACAACGGCTGGCTCTGTGAAATGGAGAGTGATGACACCAATGTGCGGCAGATGTGGGAAAGCTGACGAGGACAAAGTGGAGGTGTGCTCGAGATGACCCCTTGAACACGGCACAACACGCTCGGCTCCAGTCAAGTGTTTAAAAAAAGTGTTATTCTACTTGGTTCGGGTGAATGGCGCACCTCCACATCGCTCGCTCTCTTCATACCTGCCTCTTCGATCCTGCCGCCTTCTTGTCCATGTCAGGCCTCTCTCTCCTCTCCTCCAGCACTACACCTCACTGCGGAGCGTAGCGTGTAATATGTCACTTGTGCAGCGCCACCATGCATCACATCATGGTATATGGATCGCATAATTCCATAGTACATATCTCAGAAAATAGCATGCCATTACAAAGCCTGACTTGCCCCCGGGGGCGGGAGCAGGCGAGCAGTCGGGAGTCGGCGGGAAGGATCACTGCTTGACTGATCCCCGCGAGTGATTAAATATTATGTCGTAGAAATGGCCAACATCCTATTCTTATTCATCCTGCGCAACCCCTTCCCTTTTTCCTCCTCTGCTCCTTTCATTTTCCCTTTTTCGTTTAAAAGCAGCCGTAGCCACTGCTGCAGGAACGATGAACTGGTGTTAGCAGAGTCACACAGACTTAAGCACCCCAGCCAAAGTAAATAACCAAGCCTATGCATTATTGAGGGAGTGCAGGACCTTTTTGTTCTTCAGGAAACCCATCTTGATTCTCTTACTTAAACCTTTTCAATTGCAGTGCTACTTCCTCATTGTGTTATGGGGGACATGGAGGGCTCCTCTGCAGGCGGGCTGCTCTTCTGACGGATGCAGACGTAGAGTCCCTGTAGTGGATTCCATCTCATCCTAGAGACAGCTTGTATAAAGTCTATAGGTTCTCGTGAGTAGAGGTTCACAAACTTTTCAGACCATGTATGCACCACTATCTATCAAACCACATTTCCCAAGTACCACTTCCCACTACAGATGCGGCAGATTGCAAATCACAATGTTGTCCACAATAATTGCAATATGACTTTTTTCAACAAATCGTGCAGCACCTGTAGTACCTCCTCTTGGGATATCACCAGAACGTCTTACAAACTGCATATCACTGATCTTTTTTCTATTTTTTTCATGTTTTTAGCGGGGGGTTCTTATCTTAAGGAAACCCCAGGGGAGCACGGGGAGAACATGCAAACTCCACACAGAAAGGCCCGTTTGACGAGCCCAACTGGGCAGTAGGCACTGAGGACATGGGAAGGGGGACACACCCTCAGCGCCCACAGCGTCCCAGGAGGGAATCAAACCCAGAAAGTCCTGATGTTTGGGGCGTTTGGGTGTCATTGAGTTATTTGTTGCTTTTGGTCTAAATGCAGTGTAGTTTGCCCAAATTACATCTCCTTATTTGCAATGAACTGTCTGTCCTCTGTTACCTTTACAACCATCCACCAAAAGTACCAAGCAGGCCTGCTTTATTGTACAGTCCAAATCTTCGTCAAAACGTGCCATTTTCAGCGTGTAGCGGCAAGCTAGCGTCGTTGTTGTTTCACAGAGGCATTTGAGAGTGACCATAGAGCGACACACAGAAAGGAAATCCATGAATGGTCGCAGCCGGTCGGTCGCAGCCAATGGCAGAGCTTGCAGGGAGCGGAAAGGGATTTTCTTCCGCTGCCGACTGAAATAGTCGGCACCAATGGCAGAGCTTAGCCGCACAGCCTGCTTCCAGGCAGTCTGACTGCAGTAAGCAGGACCGAATGTGAGCTTATAAAATGGCTTGCAATGATTATGCATAATGATGCATTCCGGCTGCGTTTGTGGTGCACAGGGTGCATTGGAGACACTGTGGCCAGGCACACAGCCATCGTCTTTAGCCACCTCTTCACCACTGGTTGCACCAATTGTCAGAAAATGCAATCCATCTTGCAACTGGCAGTTTAACTGCTGCTGTGACATGTTGCCACTCAACATACTATTTTAGGTACGTGATGCCCAAACTAAGGCCACTAAACAATACCTCTGGCCTCAGCTCAACCTCCCAACGTGGTTTTTCAATTTCACACTGTGAAATTGCACTCCGACTTTGCCATTTTCTCACACACAGAATGTCAGAATATCAATATAAATGAAGCACAGTTCTTTAACCATTTATGAGTAATTGTGGGCGTTATTGGGATGGGACATGAGCCTTGATTGCAAGTTGATTGGAATTTCTAAAGGGAAACTTGCGTGACGGAAAGTATTTTATAAATCAGATGGATTTCTGCCTCTTTTTGTACTTGCATATTTTATTTCTTAGTGTGGAATCTACACACAGTTCTGTTGCTGTACAATGTTAATCTCAATGTAGAGAGACTAGTGGAGCTTGTGAGATGTTGTAACCCCATTGTTCTTATTCGAGCCAAGGTTTGGTGGATAAGTGTAATGGTGTAACTGAATGAAAATGAAACCAACATCAAGAACATAAAGAGGCTTCCAACTTAATTTTCTTTGAAAAGAAAGCTTAAGCTTAAGTTTTAATCTTTTACGAGAGGATAGCAACATCCTGAGAAGGATGATCAATAAGATGACGCAAACACGGAGTGTAATTTGGATCATTGAGAGAGTCATCTTCTGGGCCTGACATCACCATGAACAATTTTGCTCCAACACTGATGCAACTTAGGCATTGTTTCAGCAATACGTTGACACTTTCGAGCACATCTGAGGAGAGATGGTCATGTGGCTGAAGTCTTGGGATGAAGATAGTGAAGTCAGTGGAGTCATCAGAGTTGGTCTTCACAGTATAGGCCATTTTTTCTGTGTTTCTGTATATCACTGATGTTGTGCATTGTTGTTTGCTGTGTGTATCAACTGTGGCGTTTCAGTGATGCAGACATTTCACACTATGGCGTCATTAAAATACTGCTAGTACTACTACTACTACTACCTGCTCCTATCCTACTGTGCACATGCATGGTTTTACAAATGGTTACGTCAACAGCCTTTCTGTTCTCTCAAATCTAATCTAAATTCTTATAGCTATTGTTTCAGTTCAACAAATTAATTATTTATTCCAAGCTCAGCTCAATAATGTTTCCTTTTTGGTGAGGCTTCTCGGTTATTACAATTGAATTTAGCCAGAATTGGCCATTGAAATTGCTTAAAGAGATAATGGAATTATTTCTGTATTTTGAGGTCAGGCCAGTCGGTGTCTCATAAAAAAAGATGGGATTTTTTTTTCTTGCTCTCGACATCATAAGTGTCATTCATTTCCCTTAATTGAATTTCATTAGGCTGTCAGTAATGCATTTCACACTATTGCATTTTGACCTCATATGAAATTCATTATCCGCACGGTAAACATTTTCTTTGCATACATATTAAACTATCTTCTTCACCAAACAGAGTGCTGCCTGCCTGCCTCAGGTCCTTGTGGCATCTCGCTTCATTTGCATGTGCCTCATATTTGTTTTAGCCGGAGAAGCTGTTGACGGGGGGGTAATGCAATGCAACGGCAGACACACTCACACATGCCTGCCAGCCCTGCCATATCCATCCGTCTGTCATGTTAACAGCTCTAAGAGGCGGCCTCGCGCTGCATCGCATCTCTTTCATATAGTCTCTCAAATATTATGTGCTGCTGTCGTCCTTTTGTGCTGTCACCTTAGAGCAATAATTGCTTCATAAAAGTTCATTAAAGGGTTTAAAATATAAATAAATTAAATTCTAAATTAAGTAGTAGTAACTGTGCTTTAGATTTTTTTTTTTATCCTAGTTGTGACTGCTGGCCAAGTGATCTAATGTATTTCGCTCTTTGTCCAACAGACTGTCTCGTGCTACATCATTCAGATTAGGCGGCATTATTACACGGATAAATTATTCAAGCACTGAACTTGTAATTCGCATCTACCCCATTCATATAACAGTATATTATACTCCACATACACTCTGAGCACCATATTTGAGATGTAGCATGATCCCGCCCATTGTTTTGACTTCCTGCAACTGGATGCGGGGCCCTCAGTGTACGGAGCAGCCTGCATGGCTCCACACCGAGGCCCCTGCTATTCTCCTCTCTCTCTCTCTCTCTCTCTCTCTCTCTCTCTCTCTCTCTCTCTCTCTCTCTCTCTCTCTCTCTCTCTCTCACTTGTTCTCTCCACAGTGCTCGTCACCTTCCTCCCCCGTTTTCCACTTATTGTTCAGCCTGTGAATGACTTGGCCCCCTCAGCCGCTCTCCTGTTTGGTTACCAGCTGGTGTCAAAATAAACAGGGCGGTGGTGGTTTCTGCGTTGGCAGTGCCACTCTGATCTGGTGGGCTGGTGGTAGGCGGTGTGTGCCGCTGCCTGCTGCTCCAGATGCTCCGAATGACGCCCGTCCGCTGCAGCGCCCTCGCTCCCCCGGACGGCGCGCAGCTGCCACGGAGAGGCTGGGATTTCACAGACGCTCACTCGGCGTTTCTTCAGCGTGCGCAGAATTCTACGACATTACTGCAGCTTCAGCACAGCAGCAGAACCCTGCTCTGCGCTCTCTCTCTCTTTTTTTAAAGATGACTGCTGGACACATTTGAATCTAAGCTAATGAATGAAACAAATATAGGCGCGCGCAGATGGGGGGGTTTGAATGTTTTAGTGCCGCATGAACATTGTCCAATTACTAAAACACAGATAAGAGAGTGCATCTGTCGGTTGTCTGCGTCTTTTTTTAGACGTTTCCTCAGCCATTAAGTCCGGTCTTTTGGTCCAATGAGACGTCCAGTGAGGGGGGTCATCTGAGCTTAGCGCGCCAATTAATCCTGCCACTCATCAGGAGCTTGTGGTGGTTTGTAGTGGAATTATGCTCGGCGCTAATTAGTGGTTAGCATTGACACTGTCAAGGAGATATAGTGAACCCGGAGCGTTAGTTACCATGTGACAGAGCACAGATAGGAGGAGACTGGCTGGTGGTTAATGCCGTCTCGGAGGTCGAGGTGGCTCCCCAGTTCACTCACTATCACAATGTCCTCCCCTGTCAATTCCATCCGTCTCTCCCTTCATGCATATTATTCCACAGATCTTCTTCTCCTTCCCGTTCCCCCCCCCCTCTCTCTATTGTCCTCTCTCCATCCTCTCCTCTTCCACCCCTTCTCTTCCTCTTCTCGTCACCCAGCCCTCTGGCTGCGCGCCTCACAGTTGCCATGGTAATGATATAGTTTCTCATCTCTGTAATGTGATGTCTTATTAGGTTCCATCGGGGCGCGTGTCACTATTTTATTTCACGGGCCATTTGGTGAGCTGTGGTCTACCGCTGGAAAACCTCTCGTGTCTGAGAGGTGAACAGTGAGTGCATGCAGCAACATGGAAAATGTAAAAGTGCCACTGTCCATATGTGTGAGGGTCCTGATGAAGAGGGAGAGAGGTGGAGTGAGATGGAGTGAGATGGAGTGAGAGATATACTGTGATGGGGATGTGGTGATGCCGTAGCGACGTTGTATCGAGTCCTTGGTTCACTCCATCAGCTTGCAGAATAGATACACGAATTGTAATGTGAAAGACACGCTCGTCCCTGGGCGGCTCTGCCTTTCGCTGTGCTCTCTGCCTGGGCTGTCACATCAGGGAGGGGTTTCAGCTGCTACCCAGCAGGAGGCTTTTGTGTGTGTGTGTGTGTGTGTGTGTGTGTGTGTGTGTGTGTGTGTGTGTGTGTGTGTGTGCGTGTGTGTGTGTGTGCGTGTGTGTGTGTGTGTGTGTGCGCGCGTGCGTGCGTGCGCGTGCTTTCAACCGTCCACTGAGAGGGCATTTTATCTGCAGTAAAGTATGCCTACTGTATCTCCATCTGTCTGGAGACTCTTTTGAGGATGGGTTGGTGGTATGTGTGTATGAGGCTGATGTGGGACAGGGATGGTGGTGAGATCAGTGCACTGTGACGACTGCTCTACATAGATTCCTTCATTTTCCTCTTCTACACTCTAGTAGAGTGGGTTGCCAAACTAGGGTAGGCGACGGCGTTTCCCTAGGGATACGTGAAGGTACTATTTGAGAGAAAGGGGGAAATGGAAAAAGATTTAATCATGAAAATAAATGAAACGTTAAAATAAATCTGCTCAGGAGCTAATAATTGCAACTCTTTCACGCCATTTCTTGTTTTGTAATGTTATCTTCTTCAAAAGGTGGGTTATCATTCATTCATTGCATCATATGCTATCGTTTTCTCTTGCAGTTTTCCGAGCAAAATGTTGTAGTCGGGTAAAGGGGGTATTTGGATTGATAAATCAGGGAAAGGAGGGCACTGAAGCCAAAACAGTTTGAGAACCACCACTGCTCTAGTAGATGACACTGTGTGTGTATTTGTGCTGTAGCTTGAGAATTAATTTCCTGCATTTTTAATGAAGGTCTGTGTGTTTGTTGAGAATACATCCTTTTGAGTGGTGAATGTGTAGGCTTGCTTTCTTCTTCATGTGTGTGTGCAATTATTATAGCCAGTGCTTTGAACGCCTCTGAGAAGAATGGGTGGGGGGGGGGGCAGTATAGCAGTCAATAGCTGATCAATATGAGCCCAGATGCCACAGTCAAACACATCAATAGAACAGTTTCACCAACGGTGTTTTTTCTTTATCTCCCACTGTGCATGACGTCCCACTGAGCCGTGTGTCAGCCCACAGGGCATTTAAAAATGACCCCGCCTGGCTTCATCTTCTCTGTCTTTGCAGATGACGACCTGCGTCTGTTGAGAACACAGCCAGGACTGTGTCACGGTGGCTATTGAACCGCTTATTGAAGTGGTAATTGCACGTTGCCATTTTTCTTAATTTGCACAGGATTGCGGCAGCTGAATGGAGGCGTTCTCTTCTCCACAATTTCTCATTCGATAGCACTTCACATCTCTGTGGGGGTGTGGGTGTTAAAATGATTTTCCCCAGCCAAGAGTGCGTTTGGCTTTTACACATAAAAAACGGTCTACTACGTGGAGGATGGAGGTGCAGAACCTGGTATGTCCCATTGTAGTCATAGTGTTATTATTTTGAATGAAAGAATTATACCACACATGAAGAGCCACTAAATACATATGCAGAAGAACATAAAATACAACCCTGTGGTATTGCTCTCAGTATTTTCCTTCTTCTACCATCTTATCCAGCCTTGTTGCATCTGCCACTTTTCTCTGTTATAGACAATTAGACTGAGGTTGTAATGGATGCCGTGGAAAGTAAAAATAAAGGCATCTTTGTCACATGCAAACTTTGACAAGCATCAACCTACCTACATCACAACAACAACATCAGGTTTGATTTACTGCACCTCCACCCACCAACATGTGCGCCAATCAAGCTTTGAAGTTCCCTGGTAGTCCCTCTTAATAATGCTCTCAGAAACCTGCGTTGGCTCTGTGGGCTTTGAGGCAGGAGAGGCAGGTGATAGAACACTCGCTGTGACCTCTTTAATACCAGCGAGATGTGTTTTTGATGAGTCCCAGACAGGAACAGAGAAACCGCTTATGTAACTGTGTGAGGCTGTGTTGTATGTAGGGCTCATGGCTACACCATAGCTGACCTAGTGAAGCGTGGTTAGGATTTCCCTTTGTGGGACAAGCTTCTTTTTTGATGTATCCTCCTAGCCAGGCTGATAGAGGAGGGATGCTGCATTTGGGATGGCATCTGTTGTCTTTCCTTCTCCTGGGCTCAGTGCCAGGCATGTGTTTGTCAGATGGCAGCACTGGTAGGATGGAGGCTCCTCTAATATGTCCTGACACACTCGCTCTGCATTCTCCTTGACTGGGTCATTTGTAGTATTTTCAGACCCTGGCACATTATAATTTGTATCTCTATTGAGCACAGCCTAAATTAACATGCTGCCTTCCGAGTGCAAACTCAGTCCAACATCAGGTGTCAGCTCTGTTTACACACATAATACTGAATTATGAATTTTAACATAACTCAGGGCAGGGCGGACTGGCCCTCGGGAGTACCGGGAGTTTTCCCGGTGGACCGCTGGACAATTGGGCTGATAAACCATATAGTATTAACCTTAATCTCCGGCTCTGACATTACCGTCTTGGCTGTAGCTGGCTCATTTTTAAAGCTAGAGTGAAGATACAGGTATCATATGAAACTAGAAGACCGACAGTAAGAAGACCATGTCATGCTAGCTTGCCGGGAATGGGGCTAAACAACGCTCCAACGTTAGGGTACATTTTGGCGAGGGAAAAACTGCTACGGCCATTTTCAAAGGGGTCTGTCTCTCACCTCAAGATCTGTATGAGAATGGGTTCTACGGGAGTGCTCAAACCAATGAGTGACGTCACCCATACGGCCATCTTTTTTTTACAGGGTATATCATCAGCCCATCGCTATTCCTACCTTGGATTATTTGATTGAAAAGAGCTGTCTGTAGATTACCAAGCAAACAATGGTGATGCACCTAATCATATGGCTCACTCAAGGAACAAGCACTTAGGTTTTCCCCCTCATGAATAGATTAGACTATAATCTTGCCTCCCAAGACAAATACATGTCTTGAAATTGAATGACACTGAGTTGATAAGCCATGGTACACCCTGATACTTGCTAGTTTTATGATTGATTCTCTCCTAGATTTCGAATGGTTCAAGTCATTTGTCAACAAATATTAATTCAAGACTGGGTTTGTCCACTTTTTTTTTAATAGATCGGTAGCTTAGTATTATGCTGATGAGGAGAAAAATCCATTTTGAATGAGTAATATTCGCCCCTCCATCAACAGCTGCCGTGCTGGACCCTTGAGCAAAGCACTTAACCTCAAACTGCTGCAGGAGAGCTGCACATTAGCCACCAGTAGAAGACTGTTGTTCTGGGAGGTTCACAGGTGTGGATGTTTGCAACCATATGAATGTGAAGTTTTTTTTATCGATTTATATATATATATATATATATATATATATATATATATATATATATATATATATATATATATACTGTATATATATATATATACTGTATATATACATAATTACTAACCACCCTAAAATGACCTTTTTGTTTGTTTGTTTTTTATGTGGTTTGTATCTGTCTCAGATGTCTCAGACATCAATTTGCAGCGAGTCAACTGGTCGATTAATACATTCTGTTGTATTACACTAGTACCACTCCAGATCATGCTTAGTAGGTGTTGTGATTGTTTCATGTTGTTTGGTGTATTCAGGCCTGGTCATAGGGAGTTGATTGTGCTGTGTAAATGTGAGATTTGGGGGTGTCCACTCCTCAGCTCTCCTCCCTGCCTGGGAGAAGCAGATTTAGGTCACGGAGATTTGGTGGTGGCAGAGCAGCTGGAGAGCTTGTTCTGCACTGTCAAAGCTGCCCTGTATACCATCTGGATGGGCAGATAGTGATGCAAAGCTGAATAGCCAGTTATCCTCTTTAGAGAACTGTATGGGGATCTGCATAGTAAGTGGCCCCTAAATGCAACACTACCACCGGTGCACGTTACGTTAGGCATGCACACGTGCACATGGACATGCATGGAGCCACACACAGACTCAGACACAAATGTCATCTGGCAGAGGGGTCACAAGGGCATCCGGCAGTCAGGCCTTAAGGAATGCAGTGACCGTTGGCCCTGAGACGCTCGGAGGTCCTCTCTCCTTCAAGCAGCTTTCCCTGCAGCGTGAGAACAGCTGCACAGTCTTCAGCTCACCCTGGGCCGTCAGACTGTACCCAGGCTGTCCAGACTGTTCCCACAGGGTCATCCAGGCCGTCCTACTGTGCAGACTGTTCCCACAGAGTCATCCAGACCGTCATACTGTGCAGACTGTTCCCACAGAGTCATCCAGACCGTCATACTGTGCAGACTGTTCCCACAGAGTCATCCAGACCGTCCTACTGTGCAGACTGTTCCCACAGAGTCATCCAGACCGTCATACTGTGCAGACTGTTCCCACAGAGTCATCCAGACCGTCCTACTGTGCAGACTGTTCCCACAGAGTCATCCAGACCGTCATACTGTGCAGACTGTTCCCACAGAGTCATCCAGACCGTCATACTGTGCAGACTGTTCCCACAGGGTCATCCAGACCGTCATACTGTGCAGACTGTTCCCACAGAGTCATCCAGACCGTCCTACTGTGCAGACTGTTCCCACAGAGTCATCCAGACCGTCATACTGTGCAGACTGTTCCCACAGAGTCATCCAGACCGTCATACTGTGCAGACTGTTCCCACAGGGTCATCCAGGCCGTCATACTGTGCAGACTGTTCCCACAGGGTCATCCAGACCGTCCTACTGTGCAGACTGTTCCCACAGAGTCATCCAGACCGTCCTACTGTGCAGACTGTTCCCACAGAGTCATCCAGACCGTCATACTGTGCAGACTGTTCCCACAGAGTCATCCAGACCGTCATACTGTGCAGACTGTTCCCACAGAGTCATCCAGACCGTCATACTGTGCAGACTGTTCCCACAGGGTCATCCAGGCCGTCATACTGTGCAGACTGTTCCCACAGGGTCATCCAGGCCGTCCTACTGTGCAGACTGTTCCCACAGAGTCATCCAGACCGTCATACTGTGCAGACTGTTCCCACAGGGTAATCCAGGCCGTCCTACTGTGCAGACTGTTCCCACAGAGTCATCCAGGCCGTCCTACTGTGCAGACTGTTCCCACAGAGTCATCCAGGCCGTCATACTGTGCAGACTGTTCCCACAGGGTCATCCAGGCCGTCATACTGTGCAGACTGTTCCCACAGAGTCATCCAGGCTGTCATACTGTGCAGACTGTTCCCACAGGGTCATCCAGGCCATCATACTGTGCAGACTGTTCCCACAGAGTCATCCAGGCCGTCATACTGTACCCAGGGTGTCCACTCCAGACTGTTCCCACAGGGTCATCCAGGCCGTCATACTGTGCAGACTGTTCCCACAGAGTCATCCAGGCCGTCCTACTGTGCAGACTGTTCCCACAGAGTCATCCAGGCTGTCATACTGTGCAGACTGTTCCCACAGGGTCATCCAGGCCATCATACTGTGCAGACTGTTCCCACAGGGTCATCCAGCCAGGCACAACTTTCATGCTCAGTAGCAGCCCTTTCTGCTTCAGCAATGGCTAATCGGTAGAGACCAGTGAAGAACGCTGGAAGCTTTTACAGCCAAGATTCACATGGCAGATTTTAGAAGTGAAATGCAAAGTTCTATTCTCAGACATCACCATGACAGCTGAGTGTTGATGTGAAAGCATGGCTTCCCTCTGTTCTCTCTGGTTCAGAGAGTTTTTTGATAGTCAAAGTCAGCTGAACCCAAATGCCTGAACACTGAGTTGATGAGTCAATCCCCCCCATTTTTTTGTTATCCAGTTGTTGAGCTGCCATTTATTATAGTCATCACACTTTAAGCAGCACTCCTCATAAGTGGTATAAGCGAAAATGTATATATCACCTCTCTCTTGAGCTGTGGAAATGTGAGCTATGTGATAAATTGTTTGTCATACCTTTGATTTCATCCTTGTGTGTTAATGAATTTTGTGTGGGTGGGTGCTAATGAATAGGTAATTAGCTCTTAATACAGCCTGCTTATGTATTTTATTTTGACCAGTGTGGTTTGTGAAGGACATGCCAATGCGTTATTTTGTGTTATACAGCAGATAGTGTCAGCTGGATAATCTAATTGAGCAACGACACTGATGCTAAAACACAGCTAGCCAGGCTTTATCAGAGATGGAATGCTAACCAACGAGTTAGTTTGCAGATGTTCAGTTTTTTATTTTACTTTTTACTTTTTTTTATGCGTCCTACCATGAATAAATCTTCGGAACTTCAGAATGTTCTTGATGATGTACGGTATATTTTTGTGATTATGAGCCAGGTACTGTACGTACAGTATATGTTATAAAATATGAGATTACATTCGTTGGATATGACCGTTTGCCTCTTGTTATTGCCTTGTGTTATGTGCCTTTGTTTATCTTTACACAGGCTACACAAACACACTGAATACGACGTGTGTGTGTGTGTGTGCGTGTGCGTGCGTGCGTGCGTGCGCGTGCACGCACGTGCGTTTAGTGATCGTGATGAAAGAGCGTGAATGATTGATGCACACAGAGCATCTACACATCTGCTGCGCTCCACTGGGGGAGTTTTGAGGAATGCCCAGCCCCCTTTGAGGGGTGCTGGGCTGTGGGGAGACGTAGCTGGGACAGGGGGGGGGGGGGGGTGGAAACTCCTCGGCTATCAAACTTCAGCTTTCACCAGCGTTACATCATGCCTGGGCCTTCCCCTCCGACCACATCAAACAGGCCTGAGGCGAGGCCTGTTTACAGGGAGGGGCAGCAGATCAGCTCCGCTGGGCTTTTGGGTGGCCCTGAAAGCTGGCCTCCCTGTTTTCTGACACCTCTGAATACATCAGCACTGCTGTGGATACTAACAGCAATATACTACTTGCAAAGATCAGTTTACGAGTTATGGGACATTGGCCTACTCACTGGCCAGTGGCCACAGTGAAAAACACAAACCCGTAAAATCACTTTAAGGCCTCTGAGTGAGAGGTTTATGATCGCGATTCCACACTGCCAGTTTGAGTAGCACATGATCAGGACTTCACTGCATGTCCCATAGGGTGATTTAATTAAACTTTTCATAAATCCGGCACATACGCTAATATTCTCAGATTAAACCCCACTGCATGCATCAGGATAGCGCGTAGCTATTAGTTGCGAGTTGTCACAAATTTCTATGAAGTCTTCCGCCAAGTGCCCGTGACATAGCTATGATTGGATTGCAAAATACGCTTGATTGGAGTCCTTGTTTTCCCAGAGCGTTTCAGGAGGATGCAGACAGCGATGTCGCGATGATGTGGTGGTGAATGCCAAACGGAGATGGAGGAAGTGATGAGTCACAGAGCAGTGTGTGTGTGTCAGCAGCACTGGAGCCTAGTGAAGGCTGTGTCTGTATCTGGCCAGGCTGGAGACTGGGGGGCATGCGGCGCAGGGCGCGCGGGTGGTGATGGATGGGCACTGAGCAAGAGGAGGACGAGGCATGAAATAGAATGAGGATGAAGGACAGAGAGGAGCCCAGGCTGGCCTGGGGAGGGGAGGGGGGGGGGGGGAGGAGGGGGAGGGAGAGTGGGGGAGACAAAGATGGAGAGACTGAGAGTAGAGAGTGAATGAGGGTCAGAGGTCAGAGGGAGACTAACCCTGTCTCAAAATTGCTGATGTTTGCGGCCCCTCTGCCCAGCGCTGTGGTTTTAGGCATGTAGCTTTGTGCCTACATTTGCATTTATGCAGATATTTGGTCTTTTCAGCTGTCGTCAGTATTGTGAAAGTAACATGTACAGTATAAGGCACTCAGGGAGCACAAGCCTCCACCAACACGTGCGCTTAAATTCCTTGATTAATTGATCCTGCTTTTTGTAATTAAGTCTACCTTATTTAATGGTCCAATTCCAGACATTCCTCTCCTATCCTATCTTGTGTGCAGTATTTAACTTTGAGAAAGCATCTCGTCACTTCTCGACCT